>NW_006285924.1:38661-40516 GCF_000327345.1 Myotis davidii
ACACACACACACACACACACACACACACACGATGGAGAAGGCTGATCTCGCCTAAGAAATATCAGGGCCTCTGGATTATCGTGTGCATGGACTTCACCTTCTGTCCTATTGGGGTGTCACTGTTGAAAAGGTGTCTCCATTCTGCCTGTATTTGACTGTCACTGTCATATTGGCATTAATTTTAGTTCGTATTAACTTTAAAGAGTCATCATGCGCCTTTCACACTAAAAGGGCAAAGAGTCACGATGCGGAATCCTTGCCAGTGGAAACTGTTCTTTCACGGGGTCTCACGGAAAACATTCCAGGGACCCAGGAACGGGGGGGCTGTGGCGTGGTGAGCGTCAGCTGGCTGCCCCAGGCTCCCAGCGTCCCGTCTCCGTCCACTCCCCCATAGAAAGTCCAATCTGTCCTCATCGGGGCCAGAATGGGGCCAAGGCCCAGGGACCCTGCGCCTTATGAAAGCTCAGCCCTGGAGCCCGGTGTCCGTGGGCCCCAGGCGGCTGCTACACCAACACCCTGCTTCAGAGAGAATGTGTGAGTGAGTGCACAGGGCAAGGGCTGTTACAGAGCGGGGAGGGCACTTCTTGGCTAAGCTGATAGCATCATATCGTATCTCAGGCTTGGGAAGGACCAGGGGCCCTTGGCCAACTAACTGGTCCGTTTCCTAAGCTCCCTGGGCTGCTGAAGGGTCCACCGGAACCAACCTATTTCTCGGATCTTCTGGGATTGCGTCCCTTCCCGTCGGATCCTTTCCCAGGTGTCCTGGCCGGCCTCCCTGTGCCATCCTGGCTCCTGCAGGGCAGGTGCTCGCCGCCCCCTTCGTTGTCCTATCCCCTCCCCCTGATCTGCGGGACGGACCAGGGCTTCCCTGGAGGGTGTGAGGCAGTATCTTCCTAGGGAAGCCAGCGGCTCTGCTCCCGCGTGTACTGTGCTTAACAGTGTCTGTCTCCTTCCCTCTCTTCCTTTGTGGATATTTAGTACCTACGCTCCCAGCATCGCTTCAGACACAAACCCCGGGGCTTAGGCCTGTGGTGACCAGGCAGGCATTTCCTGCCTCAGTAGATGTGTCAGGAGCTTGGAGCAAGGAGGCGGAGGTTTTTGTTGCACTTCCCCATCTGTGTGTGTCACTGTGCTTAGCACTACTTTCATACACCTGACAGTAATAGTCGGCCTCGTCCTCAGGCTGCAGCCCCGAGATGAGCAGATGCGCTGTGTTGGTTGAGGCGTCTTTGGATCCAGAGACTCGACTGGGGACCCCAGGTCCCAGCTCTTTGTCTGAGTCTGAGTAGTAGTACAAAAAAAACCGGGGAGTGCTCCCTGGCTTCTGCTGGTACCAGTACATGTTTTTACCACCAACACTGAGGTCACTGCTCAGGGTGCAGGGGAGTCTGGCCGTTGCTCCCGGAGATGCAGAGAGGGAGGGCGGCTGAGTCAGCACAGGCTGGGAGAGGGACCCTGCAGACACAGACACATGGGAGTGAATAGAAGGGTCTGAGGGCAGCTTCTGCGGGTCCCTGAGGCCTGTGCCTACCTGTGCAGTGAGCGAGGAGCACGAGGAGCACAGGGGTCCGGGCCATGGTGCTCACAGCTGATTTTGGGTCCTCAGAGCAGAGGCTGAGCTGCTCCAGGCTCCAGGCTCCTCTTATCCCTGCCCAGCTGGCTTCGCAGAGGAGGGGCTGCTCATGCAAATGTGCCCCACCCCCTGCCCTTCTCCCAGGGGCACAGTGGGGTCTGGGGCCCCTGCCCAGGGAGGCCAGCCTGGTGCACTAGTGTCCCCACGGGTGGCGCCGGAGGAAGCAGCTGCTGGGCCCACACACAGCCACGTGCAGGGGACACAGTCAGGCACAGAGAGGAC
>NW_006285924.1:41913-42559 GCF_000327345.1 Myotis davidii
TGGTTGAGTGTCTACCTGTGAACTGGGAGGTCAGGGTTCGGTTCCCGGTCAGGGCACAGGCCCGGGTTGTGGGATTGATCCCCTGGGAGGGGCGTGCAGGAGGCAGCCGATCCATGATTCTCTCATCATCGATGTTTCTGTCTCTCCCTCTCCCTTCGCCTCTGAAATCAATAACAAAATATTTATTTTAAAAAGCGTTTACTTTCGTACCTTCCTCTCCCCTGCCCCTCGGTCTCCCTGTCCCTCTCCCTCTTTTCCTCTGAAATGGGAATGGGATTGTTACTCTGTTTCTAGAATTCGGAATCCTTAGCTGAGGCGTGAAGTGAGTTGTGATCTAATGGTGCCCATTCAGAGGCACTGCCCCCAGATACACATGGACGAAGGCGTCCTGTCTGCAGGGAACACGTGAGCAGGGAACGGCCTGAGCAGGGCCAGCGGGGTTCGGCAGGATCGCCTTCTCTCTTCTTTATTTTTTAATAAAAAAAAATTCCTAAGTAATCAATTGACCCTATAGAAGCCTCGTCACCTACTTCCCAGGGAGCACATGGCAGGACTCCATAGACAGCGAGGAATCGGAAGAAACGTCCGAGGCTTCTAATGGCTCAGGACAGCGCCTCTCCGTCACCCATGTGCGATGATGTGCAGC
>NW_006285924.1:43544-43954 GCF_000327345.1 Myotis davidii
ACCCTTTAATACAGTTCCTCATGTTGTGGTGACCCCCAATTTCATTGTTACAAATTGAACATAATGAAAGCATAGTGATTAATCACAAAAACAATATGTAATTATAGATGTGTTTTCCGATGGTCTTAGGCGACTCCTATGAAAGGGTTGTTTGACCCGCAAAAGGGTTGCGACCCACAGGTTGAGAACCGCTGTTCTAGGATGACGGGACAGGGAGACCTTGAAGGGGAATTCTGGGGCAGCTGGAGGAAATGACAGCAGAGCAAACTGGGGAGGGGTGGGGTGGCACGTGTCCTGAATCAGGACGCAGGGAGGCGACCGGCTGAACCCCAGGCCGGGGGGGTGGAAGCAATGGTCCGAGTGTCAGGTGGAGGACAGCAGCTCTGAGAGGCGGGGGTGCCCCCGACACC
>NW_006285924.1:45916-46527 GCF_000327345.1 Myotis davidii
AGTGAATAGAAGGGTCTGAGGGCAGCTTCTGCGGGTCCCTGAGGCCTGTGCCTACCTGTGCAGTGAGCGAAAATTCCTAAGTAATCAATTGACCCTATAGAAGCCTCGTCACCTACTTCCCAGGGAGCACATGGCAGGACTCCATAGACAGCGAGGAATCGGAAGAAACGTCCGAGGCTTCTAATGGCTCAGGACAGCGCCTCTCCGTCACCCATGTGCGATGATGTGCAGCAAGTTAGCAAGACGGTTTTTGTCCCACTTCCCCCTTGCTCTCAGCCACTGTGTTACCCAAACGGCACTCCAATAGCATGAGATACTCCGCAGAGGTACTCAGCCTCGTCCTCAGACTGGAGGCTGGAGATGGTTAAGTAGCGGTCGGCCCCAGAGCTGGAGCCCGAGAAGCGTTTGGGGATCCCGTCCCCTTTGGTGTGGCTTCCATCACTCTTAAGGTACATGATGTACCGAGGGGCCTGTCCTGGTCTCTGCTGATACCAATCAATAGTGTAGGTGCTGTGCTCCCGGCTCAGGGTGCAGGTGAGCTTGACTGCGGCTCCCAGGGCGGCAGATGCAGACGGCGGCTGGGTCAGCACAGGCTGGGGGAGGGGCCCTGG
>NW_006285924.1:46556-46773 GCF_000327345.1 Myotis davidii
AAAGCATCCCAGGACCGAGGGCCGGGGGCTGTGGCGTGGCGAGTGTCAGCTGGCTGCCCCAGGCTCCCAGCGTCCCGTCTCCTCAGCCACAAACCCCGGGGCTTAGGCCTGTGGTGACCAGTCAGGCATTTCCTGCCTCAGTAGATGTGTCAGGAGCTTGGAGCAAGGAGGCCGAGGTTTTTGTCGCACTTCCCCATCTGTGTGTGTCACTGTGCTT
>NW_006285924.1:50401-51938 GCF_000327345.1 Myotis davidii
GTCCTGGCTGCAGGGAACACGTGAGCAGGGAACGGCCTGAGCAGGGCCAGCGGGGTTCGGCAGGATCGCCTTCTCTCTTCTTTATTTTTTAATAAAAAAAAATTCCTAAGTAATCAATTGACCCTATAGAAGCCTCGTCACCTACTTCCCAGGGAGCACATGGCAGGACTCCATAGACAGCGAGGAATCGGAAGAAACGTCCGAGGCTTCTAATGGCTCAGGACAGCGCCTCTCCGTCACCCATGTGCGATGATGTGCAGCAAGTTAGCAAGACGGTTTTTGTCCCACTTCCCCCTTGCTCTCAGCCACTGTGTTACCCAAACGGCACTCCAATAGCATGAGATACTCCGCAGAGGTACTCAGCCTCGTCCTCAGACTGGAGGCTGGAGATGGTTAAGTAGCGGTCGGCCCCAGAGCTGGAGCCCGAGAAGCGTTTGGGGATCCCGTCCCCTTTGGTGTGGCTTCCATCACTCTTAAGGTACATGATGTACCGAGGGGCCTGTCCTGGTCTCTGCTGATACCAATCAATAGTGTAGGTGCTGTGCTCCCGGCTCAGGGTGCAGGTGAGCTTGACTGCGGCTCCCAGGGCGGCAGATGCAGACGGCGGCTGGGTCAGCACAGGCTGGGACAGGGACCCTGAAACACAGACATGCGTGATGTCCTAGAGGAAGGACAATGGGGAAAGACACTCCAGGATGTGTAGGGGGAGGGGTCTCAGTGAGCTGGGAGCCAGGACCCTGCGGCCGTCCTGACCTGTGCAGTGAAGGAGGAGGGTGAGGAGGGAGAGTGGACGCCAGGCCATGGTGCAGACACCCAGGAGCTCTGCTGGGCCCACCGGCTGCAGGTCCTCTTATCCCCCAGACCCAGGGGAAAGCGTTCTTTATGCAAATGTGCTCCTTCTTCTGGCCAATAAAACCCCCTCCCAGGCCCTGGTGCCAACCAATGGCCGGTGTGGTATCCAGGAGGGGTAGGACTGGGCAGGGCCTCCCCTGAGGCTCCCCAGGGGCCTAGGGCAGACTCTGCAGCTGGGCCCCAGGGGCACTTAGCAGACATGAGGGGACAGGCGTGTGATTGGCCAGCAGAGAGCTTTCCAGACCCCCAGGCCCACTCAGCACCACATGGCTGCCCAGGCCCCTCAGCACCCAGGTCCCCTCCTCCCACCTCGCTCCCAGGAGGCCTGCGTGGGGCAAGCACAGCAGCGGCCAGAGTCCGGGAAGGAAGGATGCGGGCCCATGGCTTGTCCGGCTACACTGAGACCGCGCCCTGTGTGCTGGGACATTTTTAATCCGGCTGCACCTGCGCCAGTGCTGCACGTTAGAGACTTAGCTCTGCGGAAAGTTCTAGGACAGTGGTTCTCAACCTTCCTAATGCCGGGACCCTTTAATACAGTTCCTCATGTTGTGGTGACCCCCAATTTCATTGTTACAAATTGAACATAATGAAAGCATAGTGATTAATCACAAAAACAATATGTAATTATAGATGTGTTTTTCCGATGGTCTTAGGCGACTCCTATGAAAGGGTCGTTTGACCCGCA
>NW_006285924.1:53705-54141 GCF_000327345.1 Myotis davidii
CATGGCCCTCCCCAGAGGGGCGGGGGGGGGAGGGGAGAGGGGGGGAAGAGCACCACGCAGCAGAGGAGAAGGCCCTTTTACTGATTTATTTATTTTTAAAATATATTTTTATTGGTTTCAGAGAGGAAGGGAGAGGGAGAGAGAGGTGAGGTCAGGAGGAGGAGCAGGTGTGCGGCTGGGTGTGGGGTTTGTGGTGCATTTGTCACACCAAGACCCTGGTCTACACGTGGAGATGTGTCAGGAAAAACCAGCCCCGCCGGCGTGGCTCAGTGGTTGAGAGTTGACCTATGAACCAGGAGTCACAGTTCAATCCCTGGTCAGGACACATGTCCAGGTTGATGGCATCGATCCCCAGTAAGGGGCGTGCAGGAGGCAGCCTATCCATGATTCTCTCATCATGGATGTTTCTGTCTCTCCCTGTCCCTTCCCCTCTGAA
>NW_006285924.1:54504-54987 GCF_000327345.1 Myotis davidii
AGGAGGCCTGCGCGGGGCGAGCACAGCAGCGGCCAGAGTCCGGGAAGGAAGGAGCAGCACGTTGGTGCTTCCCGGGGGGGCGGGGAGGGAGCCCCAGGCAGCGGAGGAGAAGGCTCTTTTACTGATTTATTTATTTTTAAAATATGTTTTTATCGGTTTCACAGAGGAAGGAGAGGGAGAGAGGAAGAAACACCGATGAAGAGAGAGAATCACTGATCAGCTGCCTCCTTGACCCGCAAACGGGTTGCGACCTACAGGTTGAGAACCACTGTTCCAGGGTGAAAAGGGACAGGGAGACCTTGAAGGGACATTCTGGGGCAGCTGGAGGAAATGACAGCAGAGAAAACTGGAGTGGGGTGGCACGGGTCCTGAGTCAGGATGCAGGGAGGTGACCCGCTGAACCCCAGGCCGGGAGGGTGGAAGCAATGGCCAGGTGTCAGGTGGAGGACGGCAGCTCTGAGAGGCGGGGGTGCCCCCGACACC
>NW_006285924.1:56518-59802 GCF_000327345.1 Myotis davidii
GTGTCCTCACAGGAATGGGACCCGGGGCCCTTCGCCGACACTCTATCCACTGAGCCAAATCCACGCAGTCACGTGGCACTGAAATGCCTCTGACACAATGGACCTGACGAACATAAAACAGGGTTTCTTCCCTTGCCTCTCAGAGACACGGGACCGCAGGACATGGTCCTCCCGGAAGAAATGGGTTTGCCTTCAGCCCTCCCTTCTAAGTCCGCCCTTACGGCTCCTCTGGAACCTAAGATACTGGGATTTTTCTTTCCTGAGCAAATTTCTCCCAAGTTATTCGCGGATTTTTCTCCTTTGAGGACTGAAGAGAGAGGAGATCATATCTGACCCTTTTCTTCACATTCTCTCTCTGAGGCCTCAGCATCAAGACTGGTCTGGATTATAGGGGTCTCTGGTCATGTGACCCCGTATCACGTGATCACATTTGTACACCGCACTCTGAGGCGAAGGTGTGGCACCTGGTTTCCCATCTGGGTCTCACACTGTCCCGAGCGAGCACCACTATAGAGTGCTGAGCCCCAGGGGAGGGCCGGACGGACGGCCACCGCACTTCCCCAGGTTGTGATGGGATATGTGACTGTGACCATCAGCCTCCTCATTGGACTGGGGGTGGCCCAGCCCAGAGGAGGTCAGGGCGGCCATGGGCACCAGCCAGGAGCCAAGAAACTGGGCTGAACCCCTGAGGGTCAGCCACCTCTGTCCTCACCAGGTGAGAGGTCAGCCCAGGAGCCCTCAGGGCCAACAGGTCTGCTGCTCCCCCTGCAGGAGACAGAAGGGACCTCAGACCCGGGCTTAGGGAGAGTATCCCAGGGGAGGGAGGCAGGAGCACAGGGATGTCTTGGTCCTGATGCCCCGCAGCTAAAACCGAGCCATTCGATGCCTACTGTGATGACGAACCTATGACACGCGTGTCAGAGGTGACACACGAACTCATTTTTTTGGTTGAATTTTCTTTGTTAAATGGCATTTAAATATATAAAATAAATATCAAAAATATAAATCTTTGCTTTACTATGGTTGCAAATATCAAAAAATGTCTATATGTGACACGGCACCAGAGTTAAGTTAGGGCCTTTCAAAATCTTTGTTAAATGGCATTTATATATATAAAATAAATATCAAAAATATAAATCTTTGCTTTACTATGGTTGCAAATATCAAAAAATGTCTATATGTGACACGGCACCAGAGTGAAGTTAGGGTTTTTCAAATGCTGACCCGCCGAGCTCAGAAGGTGCGCCGTCACTGGCCTAGAAGGAGGTTCTGGTTGCACTTCCCCGTGCGTCTGCATCGCCGTGTGAATGTAAAGTGCTGCCCAAGTGCGTGAGACAGTGGTAGTCTGCCTCGTCCTCCGGCTGGGCCCCCGAGATGGTGAGGGCGGCTTTGTTCCCTGAGATGGAGCCAGAGAAGCGATCAGGGACCCCAGAGGGGCGGGTGTTTGTGCTGTAGATGAGCATGCGTGGAGGCTTGCCTGGGGTCTGCTGGAACCAGCTGGGGTGGTTACCACTAGAGACGGCCCCAGAGCTGAGGCCACAGGTGAGTGTGACTGTCCCTCCTGCAGATATTGACACTGACGGCTCCTGGGTCACCACAGTCTGAGAATCCACCCCTGAAACCAACAGGAGAGAGACATGAGTGTTATTATGGGAGACAGGGTCACCCCATGATCCTGCTTTTATGTGTCCATCCGTCCACCCTGCCCCCAAGGGTGCAGAGTCCCTTCCTCTGACCTGAGCTGTGCGCCAGGAGCTGGAGCAGAAGCACCGTCCAGACCATGGTGGGGACACTCACAGGATGTGGCTCCTCAGGCTCCTGGGCTGCAGTGGGGAATCCTGGGCCTTTTCATGCCTCCCTCACCCATTAGGGGAGAAGGGCCTCATGCAAATCAGCTTGCCCTCTAGTCCTGCCCCAGGGGCACCCGGCTGTCCCCTGGGGGTTGGAGGGGATTGGAAGAGGCAGATGCAGGGCCCTCACACAGACTGTCTTCCTCCTCCTCAGCTTCATCATGTTCAGTGACCTCCTCCTGGAACTGGGGTTCTGGGATGGAGTGGCTGAGGGCTGGGCGATGACATGAGTCTGTTCCCCTCCTGGCCCAGCCGTCAAGCTCATCCCAGGGCTAACCCTGCCCAGGGGACGTTCCCTCCCTTCCTCAGTGGAATCCTGCTCTGTCCTCTTTGGAGGAGACACCTAGTGGTCACCCCTCCCCTCAGAAGCGAGATCCCTGGACAGTGACAAAGCCAATGTCTGGCGTGTGAAGGGACAGGGTTCCCCCGATGACAGAGTCTGAGCAGCTGTCTCCAGCAGCATCGGGTGGACCCGGGCACGGGGTGCCCCTCACCACGGCGCTGCCAGCCTTGGGTTGGCAGGTCTCCTTTGCTCTATGCAGCCATCGCTGTGTGCACCTCCGACATCAGCACAGGTTTGGAGAAGGGAAAGGCCCAGGACAACCTCAGCTCCAGTACAATAAGCAAAGCCGTCTCTCCCAGTCGGAAATATCAGCAGCACGGAGGGGGACAAGCTGGGGTGAACATGAGGGGATATTTCAGTGCCTGAGGATGACAGCACACGCGATGGGTGTTCATCGTTGGGTACAATGAAGATGGGGTTTGGTGTCCGTTTTGGAATTGCAGGTACATTTCCTGTGTAATGACATGTGCACGACTCTGTCCCTTTCTCTTCCTATGGGAGAACCCCATTCCCTTACGGACAGATACGCATCCTAATGATTTTACTAGCATACAAATGGGTCTCTTCTGGTGGAGAAACTTGGGTTATGTTATATGTACCGAATTTTGAGTCAAGGAGAAGTACTAACATCCAAGAAAAAAAGAATTCGAAAGCTCAAAACGCAAATGATACCGATTTCCACTGTGAAATCGTGAGAAATGAGAAATACCGGAGCAATAGACAGAAAGCAGCGGTCATGATGGCAGATAAAGGACCGAGGTGCCCATCACACCTTCCACCGTGTCACAGTGGGAACACGTCAGTGGGAGCACGGGCGGTGGGGTCCCTCCGGTGTGACACCCACAGAGGGACCCGGGCACCCTCCAGGGCCTGTGGGTCATTCCTACTTCCTGTGGGCGGATCTGGGCGGGGAATGGAAGGGAACTAATCCCATGGAACTAGGAGCTCTTAAAAGTCTGGATTTGGGAGACACACACACAGGGCCCCAGCGCCCCTCACATGCAGGAGGGAGACCGAGCAGCGCCCCCTGTGGGTCCTGAGAGACCCTGCCTGACTCAGACAAGCCTGTTCCTCCTGCTTGAGAAGCCTCA
>NW_006285924.1:60808-64429 GCF_000327345.1 Myotis davidii
ATGAGTAAGTGCATGGGGGGGCAGATGTGTATGTGCATCGGGGGGGCAGATGAGTAAGGGCATGGGGGGTGCAGATGTGTATGTGCATGGAGGGGGGCAGATGTGTATGTGCATTGAGGGGCAGGGGAGATGTGTATGTGCATCGGGTAACATTCCAAAGTCCGAACCGCGAGCTGGTCTCTGGGTTGAGGTGAAGCTGAGCCCAGACCACTGGGGCCCTGACACTCCCCGTGCCTCAGGGTCCCGTCCCGTGAGGCGTTGACTCTGCGTGTGGACTCATGAGGGACAGTGTCTGCGTGCTTCTGGGGCCATCCAGCGGGGAGTGGCAGCAGGTCCCTGAGCCCAGTGTGGGCTGACATGTTTTGGAGCTGAGCCCCTCCCTGATCACAGGCAGGGAGACAGGAGCCCCAGGCTGGCAGAGTCACAGGGGGGAGATGGGCACCCCTGGCAGAGACCGCAGGGGCACACGGGGGTGGCCAGCGGCAGGAAAACGGGGCCACGGAGCCCCCTCCTTAGGATGAGGGTGACATTTGCAACATCCTCCTTCCCTTCTGCTCACGCGCTGCCGCCTGAGCCTGTGAGGGGTTCTGGTCGCACTTCCCCGTGCGCCTGCATCACTGTGTGAATAAGTAGCACCATCCAAATGCAGAGAACAGTAGTAGTCTGCCTCGTCCTCGGGCTGGGCCCCCGAGATGGTGAGGGCGGCTTTGTTCCCAGAGATGGAGCCAGAGAAGTGATCAGGGACCCCAGAGGGGCGGTTGTTTGTGTTGTAGATGAGCGTGCGGGGAGGCTTGCCTGGGGTCTGCTGGAACCAGCCAGGGTAGTTACCAGAGACGGACCCAGAGCTGAGGCCACAGGTGAGTGTGACTGTCCCTCCTGCAGATACTGACATTGAGGGCTCCTGGGTCACCACAGTCTGAGAATCCACCCCTGAAACAAACAGGCCCCTCTAGTCCTGCCCCAGGGGCCCCCTGCTGTCCCCTGGGGGGCGGGGGGTAATGAAAGAGGCAGATGCTGGGCCCTCACACAGACTGTCTGCCTCCTCCTCAGCTTCATCGTGGTTCTAGGGACCTCCTTCTGGAACTGGGGTTCTGGGATGGAGTGGCCCAGGGCAGGAGAGAGGGAGGGAGTGAGGAAGGGAGGAAAGGAGGGAGGGAGGAGGGAGGGAGAGAGGGCAAGCACCATATTTCAACTTATGTAAATAAAGGCTTAGACACCAAGGGCAGAGCCAGCAGCTTCTGACTTAGGACCCTGGATGGCAGGTCAGAAGGTGGCAGAAGGGATGGGCGAGGACCGCCTGTGCCAGGCGACGGGAGCGGAAGACAGGGCGACGGCCGGCGCCTTTCACTCTCTCATCTCCCTGCGGGAAACTCGGGGTTCAGGGGTGAGAAGGTGGGGAGGACACGTGACCATGCTGGGGAGCCCCCGGGACTCTGTACCGAGGCCTCATTGCTGACGTTGAGGAAGCCCCTCTGAGGCGTCTCCTCTGCCGTGAGCATGGAGCAGCGGAGATCGCGTTTTTTCTAGCAAATTTATTTGTGTCGTGTGTCCATCTGCTTTGTAAATCAGGTCGGACTATTGGATCCATGAGGGAGGGCTGGGATAGGAGACAAGTGTGGGTGTCAGAGCTGAGGGCTCATGTGGCTCCTGGGCCCCAGGTGCAGGGAAGTCACACTTGAGTGAGGCCCTGCCTGCCAAGTGTGCAGGGGCCAGTAGAGGGTGTTCCCAGCTGCCTGGCCAGAGCCCTGAGCTCTCAGTCCCAGTGCACCAGCGCCCCCTGCTGGTCCCAGAGCACCTGTCCTCCAGCCATTTCCCCCACCCAGCCCTCCTGGGAGGGCTCTGGGTTTTGCACCTGGATCTTTGTTTGTTTGTTGTTTTTTAATATATTTTTATTGATTTCAGAGAGGAAGGGAGATGGAAAGAGAAACAGAAACATCAATGATGAGGGAGGATCACCAATCGTCTGCCTCCTGCACGGCCCCTACCGGGGATGGAGCCAGCAACCTGGGCATGTGCCCTGACCGGGAATCGGGAATCGAAAGGTGACCTCCTGGTTCATAGGTTGATGCCCCACCACTGAGCCACGCCGGCCATGCTCAGAGCTCTTTCTTAAGGATCTGCACTCATGTGTATTCTCACGCCCAGTGGGATCCCCAGTAGAGAGCTTGCAGAAAGCAGCCAATCAATGATTCTCTCATCACTGATGTTTTCATCTCTCTCCCACCCCCTTTCTCTCTGAAATCAATAAAAATATATTTTTGAAAAAATAATAAAATAAAATTCCTTTCTATTTTCATACCCCGATAACTACATTATTTTTCTCATGGAAATTTTTTTTTAGTTAATGATCTGTGTCAACTGAAGTCCAGGTCAGGGCGGTTTCTTGTCCAAGCAGGAACTTGCCCTGCTGATGCCTGTGACGTGTACGTAAGGAAGCTGTCCGGCTGTGAGTTCCTTCCATAGTTCCTTAGTGCGTTTTATTCTAATTCGTTTGCATGGTGAGTCAGGGCTTTATGGAGCCTGTACTCCCTGTGACACAAGCTGTCCACCCCCTTCTCTGGCCCTCACGGCGTCCTCCCCTGTGATTCCAGGGGGTCTCTGAGCACGAGGAGATAGTACAAATTCCGGGCTTTTGATTGGCTGACAAAGGCAGTGAGACAATTAGGGGGGCTTCTTGCTGCTTTCAGTCTGAAGACCCAACTGGACTCCAGGTCCGTGGTGGGAATGGGAACGGGGGTTTGATGGGAAAAGAGCGAATGTTCCTTATTTCAAGGGGGAAAGGTTGGCCGTCAGTCTCTAGTTTTACTCCTCACAGAAAACAGGCCGCATTTCCGTGCCATCCTAACTATGATGGCTTTGGTTGTGTTTCTGTTCTCCTGGCCCTTGAACAGCACAGGAGAGAACACTGAGAGTAGACCCATCATGGGTGAAAGAGACTTCCAGGAAAGAGTTGCATATACACAAGTTATTTTAAAATGTTCAGTTGTCATAACCCAAAACTCTAGGAGACCTAGGTTTTTTTGGTTTTATTGTTTATTTTTTTAATCCTCACCTGAGGGTGTTTTTCCATTGATTTTTAGAGAGAGTGGAAGAGAGAGGGAAAGACGGAGAGAAACATGGATGTGAGAGAAACACATCGATGGGCTGCCTCCTGCATGAGCCCCGACCAGGACCTGGGTCGGGTAGAAGCCTGCAACCAAGGTACGTGCCTTGACACGAATCAAACCCAGGACCCTTCAGGCTGCAGGCCCAGGCTCTATCCACTGATCTAAACCTGCTAGGGCGGGGGAGAGGTTTTTGTCCCACTTCCCCATCTGTGTGTGTCACTGTGGGAAGCATTATTGTACCCGATCAGACAGTAATAGTCCGTCTCGTCCTCAGGCTGCAGCCCCGAGATGAGCAGGTACCCCGCATTGGCCGAAGTGTCTTTGGATCCAGAGAAGCGGCTGGGGACCCCGGAGCCCTGGTGCTTATCTGAGTCTGAGTTATATCTCAGGAGATACCGGGGAGGGCTCCCGGGCTTCTGCTGGAACCAGTATATATATCTGTCACCAATACTGACATCACGGCTCAGGGTGCAGGTGAGTTTGGCTGTGGCTCCCAGAGATGCAGAGAGGGAGG
>NW_006285924.1:64569-67474 GCF_000327345.1 Myotis davidii
ACAAATGTTATTGTACCCGATCAGACAGTAATAGTCAGCCTCGTCCTCAGGCTGCAGCCCCGAGATGGTCAGGAGCCCCGCATTGGCCGAAGTGTCTTTGGATCCAGAGAAGCGGCTGGGGACCCCGGAGCCCTGGTGCTTATTTGAGTCTGAGTAGAATCTAAGGAGGTACCGGGGAGGGCTCCCTGGCTTCTGCTGGAACCAGTATATATACTTGTTACCAATACTGACATCACTGCTCAGGGTGCAGGTGAGTCTGGCTGTGGCTCCCGGAGATGCAGAGAGGGAGGGCGGCTGAGTCAGCACAGGCTGGGAGAGGGACCCTGCAGGCACAGACACATGGGGGTGAGAAGCGCGAGGAGCAGAGGAGTCCAGGCCATGGTGCTCACAGCCCTGAGCCCACAGTGGGGCTGGGCTGCCCAGGCCTCCTTTTCTCCCCCACCCTCTGCCAGGGGAGGGGCTGCCATGCAAATGAGAGTCCCTCCAGGGACTGCCCAGCCCCTCCCTGGGCCCTGGGGCTGGGGCTCAGCTCACACCCCAGACTGAGGAGCTTGGAGGTGGGCTCACCACTTGGGGGGCCCTGGGAGGAAGCACCAGCTGAGACCACACAAGGGTCCCTGCTCAGGGGGCGCTGCCAGCACAGACACAGCTGGTCCCCATCAGGGCGCACAGGCCCAGCCCCCAGGTCCAGGCTCCTGTGAGTGGAAAGTCCTTAGTGAGCAGCTGGGTGGGGGCCACAGCTGATCCCACAGCGCCCCCTGCTGGCCCCAGGACACACTACGTCGCCCTGGTCCAAAGCCCTGGTCCCAGCTGGTGTCTGCAGCTCCCAGGCCCCTGTCTGTTCCCACTTCCTGGTCTGACTGGCACAGATGCTGGCGCTCACTGCAGCCTCTCACTCCGGGGCCAGCCTGGGAGGTGCCAGCAGGGACGTGACTGAGAGGTGCTGTCTGGGAGGCAGTTAGAAATGCGGCCTCACACGTTCATAAACTCTCAGCTGTGCCCAGCCTTCAGGGGAGATGTCATGGTGCGGAGGGTCCTGAGGGCGCTGGGGACTGAGAAGGGACCTGAGCCTGGGACACAGCCCTGGGCTCCTCCCTCTTCACAGACAGGAGGGGGCTCCTGACACGCGTGTCACTCACTCAGTCTGTCTCTGTGGACTCGCTCATCCGTCCAGGGAATGGGGGTGTTGGCTGATGATGCAGTGCCTTCTGCGCTGGGCCCTCTGTGATGAGCTGGGTATGAGCCCCTTCCCTGAGGGGCTCTAACGTGGGTTTAGGGGGAGCAATCTCTTCGTTGTCTCCATACAATGGCCACACAAGGAATCTGACTCAACCTCCTCCGATGTCTCCATGGGAACCTTCATCCCTGAGGAATGTTACCTGTGAGACCGTGACCCTGGCACACATTCCATGAGAAACAAATCAATGGAAACGCTGACCTGACATCAAAGCAGTGACCCTGTCAGAACCCGGGTCCCAGCATCACCCGGTGCCGGAGGGTCACCTATCAGCACAGTCACGACTGAGCCAGAACTGGGCGGAGCCGCCAGAAGGGGCCAAGGTCAGGCCAGGGGAGCGGAGAGGAGGCTTTTGTCTCACTTCCCTGTGGGTCTGGACCACTGTGTGAGTGTGAGAGCTGCCATCCCATATGGCACAGTAATAGTCAGCCTCGTCCTCAGGCTGCAGCCCCAAGATGGCTAGGAGCCCCGCATTGGCCGAGGCGTCTTTGGATCCAGAGAAGCGGCTGGGGACCCCTGAGCCCTGGTGCTTATCTGAGTCCGACTTATATTGCAGGAGGTACCGGGGCGGGCTCCCTGGCTTCTGCTGGTACCAGTGTATCCAGTAACCAGTAATAGAATAGGCACCACCACTCAGGGTGCAGGTGAGTCTGGCTGTCGCTCCCAGAGATGCAGAGAGGGAGGACGGCTGAGTCAGCACAGGCTGGGAGAGGGACCCTGCAGACACAGACACTTGTCAGTCATGGGCAGGGACCCGGGGACGTTTCCCAGGAGCCTGAGCAGGAAGGGAAGAAGCCGGGTCCCAGGCCTGTCCCTACCTGTGCAGTGAGAGAGGAGCGCGAGGAGCAGAGGAGTCCAGGCCATGGTGCTCACAGCCCTGAGCCCACAGTGGGGCTGGGCTGCCCAGGCCTCCTTTTCTCCCCCACCCTCTGCGGTACAGAGTGTTGCTGAGATGTCACCGGTGCTGAGGGAACAAAATGACGCCTTTCTCCCCAGTGCGGCTGCCTGGGCCGGGGCGCTAGGCCTGGGCTGTCTGTCCTGGTCCCGGGCCCTGGAGGAGCTGGAGGAGCAGGGGAGCTGCAGGGCCCCGTGTGCACTGGCAGGACTGCCCCCATGAGCATGAGCATCCGGGAGCCTGTCCCTGGGTCGTGTTTAATCGTGAGGACAAGGGGGACCCAGGACCTGGTGGCACAACCTGACACCCTGGTCCTTGGCCCCAGAGCTAAGGCCCAGCGGCCTCACATCCATCATCACATCCCACAGCCAGAGGTATCCTCAAGGAGCTCATATGCATGTGGCTAAGATAGGATGTTGTTATTTTTACATTTTGATAGTTCCATGCTGTTATACAGAATGCACTCCATTTCTGCAGGTCGGTTTTAATGCAAAATTCAGATTTGAGTCCTCAGACCAGGATCCTTTCTCAGTCACTCCTCCACTCTGAGCTGAGCTTGGCCTAAATGAATCTGACTCAACCTCCTCCGATGTCTCCATGGGAACCTTCATCCCTGAGGAGTGTTACCTGTGAGACCGTGAGCCTGGCACACATTCCATGAGCAACAAATCGATGGAAACGCTGACCTGACGTCAAAGCTGTGACCCTGTCAGGACCCGGGTCCCAGCATCACCCGGTGCCGGAGGGTCACCTATCAGCACAGTCACGGCTGC
>NW_006285924.1:68925-70463 GCF_000327345.1 Myotis davidii
TAGTACATGTTTCCTCATTTTAGACACAAATTAAACAGGGGATGGTGAGGAGCTGGCAGACGTGGTGACTGACACTCTCCCCACACATAGGACGCGTCCCACAGCAGCATGGGAGCTCCTGGAGGGGGGGGGGGGCATTGCCCCAAAGACCAGGAGCGACACTGTGGCCCTCACTCCTCAGGGCTCAGGGTCCCCGAGAGGAGCCGCCAGGGACTCACAGGAGGAGTGAGCGTCAGAGCTCAGCACTGAGGGGGGACAGCAGTTGTGCCCAGGACCCCGGTGGGCGCTGCGGCCTGAGCCCCCGGGCCTGGGCACAGGGACAGGGGGCCTCTCTGTGCACAAAGGCCTCAGCCATTCCCACTGAGCATCAGGGAGGAGGGCACCCGGCTGGGAAGGCCCTGGACACAGTCACTGACCCTGAGAGAGACACAGGGGCCCTCGTCAGGGTTCAGGTCTGAGGTGACCACAGATGGTCCCCCAGCTCAGACCCGGGGTTCAG
The DNA here is from genome assembly GCF_000327345.1 of Myotis davidii. Classification (NCBI taxonomy): domain Eukaryota; kingdom Metazoa; phylum Chordata; class Mammalia; order Chiroptera; family Vespertilionidae; genus Myotis; species Myotis davidii. The sequence goes on from NW_006285924.1 coordinate 69,425, forward strand.
GACCAAGGGGCTCAGTGTCCCCGCTGATGGGGATGGGCCTCCTGTTTGGTGTCAGGCCTTGTGTCCAGAAGGAGGCTGCTGTGAGGGCCTCTGAGGGGAGAGGGAAGGAGCCACATTCATGCTCCAGGGGCTGCCCTGGGACCTGGCCCCTCATGGGTGGGACAGCAGGAGGAGCAGAGGCCACAGGCTGAGCCTGAGAGGCAGGTGCTGGGGGGGACCCCTCCTGGCAGGTGAGAAGGGCTCCCTGTGGCCTCAGTCCCACAGGACGGGCTCTGGGTGGGCCCTGGGGCTGTGGTCACAGGAGGGGCCGGGACAGGCAGCCTTGGCCTCAGTGCCCATCCTGCGTGGCTCACGGAGCCGGAGTTGCCAGACTTGCCCCAGGGAGCGGATCAGAGATCATGCAGGCGCCTGCTCTCTTGCTGGATGGGGGTCCCAGGCTGTGTGGGAAGCCCCAGGTCACAGCACACACAGGGGGCTCCCTCAGGGGCTCTGACGCAGGCACAGCTGGACTCGGGACCCTGGGTCTCGCCTGCCCTGTCCTGGCCAAACAGGCAGCCACCCTCTGATGCCCAGGAAGGTCTGCTCAGGCTGAGACACGCACACCGTGTGCTGCTGCCATGGGGGTGCTTGACGTACAGGTTCAAAGGGTGAGGACAGGTTTTGATGACACAGTCCCTGGGTGGCAGGGGTGGTCTCAGCGACCGGTTTCTGGCCACCCAGCAAAGGCACAGCCGTCTCATCAGAGGATGGGGCTGCCCCGGGCCCCACTGCAGCGGGACATGGGGTTTTTGTCTCACTTCCCCACAGGCCTGCAGCACTGTGCAATCATCAAAACTCCTGCTATAGGACTGGCAGTAATAATCGGCCTCGTCCTCGGCCTGCAGCCGCTTGTATGTTCTGTTTTTCTGAGACCAACGTTGTGTTGTGTCCTACAATGTGCTTATATTTTAAAAAATTCCCTGCCTGTTCTTTAGTACATGTTTCCTCATTTGAGGCACAAGCTAACGGGGATGGTGAGGAGCTGGCAGACGTGGTGACT
>NW_006285925.1:0-349 GCF_000327345.1 Myotis davidii
AGTAGGGGACTTTAATACCCCTCTGACTTGACTTCACTATAGATCTTCCAGACAAAAACTTAACAAGGAGAGTGACTCTAAATGACACACTGGATAAGATGGATTTAATTGACATTTATAGAATATCTCAACCCAAAGCAATAGAATATACATTCTTCTCAAGTGCAGATGGGTCATTCACAAAGAGAGACCACATGTTAGAACACAAAAGAAGTCTCTACAAGTTCAAGAAGATAGAAATCATATCAAGCGTCTTTTCAGATCATAGAAGAATGAAATTAGAAATCAACTACAGTAAAATCACTAAAAAACTTTTAAGCACATGGAGGCTAAATAGCATGTTATTAAA
>NW_006285926.1:0-3079 GCF_000327345.1 Myotis davidii
TTTATTTTTGTGTATCGTGTAAGTTGGTGGTCTTGTTCCTTTTTTTTCATGTGTCTAACCAAATTTCCCAGCACCATTTATTGAAGAGACTGTCTTGACTCCATTGTATGTTCTTGCATCCTTTGTCAAATATTAATTGAGCATAGTGGTTTGAGTCAATTTCTGGGTTCTCTATTCTATTCAATTGGTCTATATGTGTTTTCTTGTGTCAGTATCAGGTAGTTTTGAGAACAGTGGCTTTGTAATACAGCTTGATATGTGGCAGTGAGATCCCTCCTACTTGATTCTTCTTTCTCAGGATCTCAGCAGTATTCGGGGTCTTTTTAATTCCATATGAATTTTTGGAGAGTTATTTCCAGATCTGTGAAATATGCTTTTGGTATTTTAATGGGGAGTGCATTGAATCTATAGATTGCTTTGGGTAGTATGGATATTTTGATGATGTTGATTCTACCAATCCATGAACATGGTATGTTCTTCCATCTGTGAATGTCTTCCTCTATCTCTTTTTTCAATGTCCTGTAGTTTTCTGGGTATAGATCTTTTACCGCCTTCGTTAAGTTTATTCCTAGGTATCTTAACTTTTTGGTGCAATCGTAAATGTGATTGCTTTTTTAATTCCTCTTTCCGTAAGTTCACTATTGGTGTATAAAGATGCCATAGATTTCTTGGTGTTAATTTTGTAATTCTGTTACATTGCCGAATTCATTTATTAGGTCTAATACTTTTTAAAATTAAATGTTTATTGTTTAGATTATTACAGTTGTTCTTGTTTTCCCCCATAGCTCCACTCCACCCGGTGCCCACCCCACCCTCTGCCCTTACCCCTCACCACTGTACTCATCCATAGGTGAATGATTTTTGTCCAGTCTCTTCCTGCACCCCCTACACTCCTTCCCCCCTGAGAATTGTCAGTCCACTCCCTGATTCTATTATATTTTCCAGTTTATTCTGTTCATCAGATTTTTTTGAATATTTTTTTCTTTCTTTTTTTTATACAAAGGGTATTACATATGTGTCCATTTTCTCCCCCGCCCTAGACAGTCCCCTAGCCTCCCCTATCCCCCAGTGTCTTATGTCTATTGGTTATGCTTATATGCATGCATACAAGTCCTTTGGTTGCTCTCTTACTCCTCTACCACCTGTCCCCCAACCCTCCCCGGCCTTCCCGCTGCAGTTTGACAATCTGTTTGAGGCAGCTCTGCCTCTGTATCTATTATTGTTCAACAGAGCAATAAAAGCTATAGTGTGTTCCATCCATAGAAATAACCATAGGTTTTTACATTTATCTATAAAATAAAGACTAGAAGGCCTAAAAATTATTACTTTGTTTATCCTAGTATTTTTATAAAGTGTTAAAGTATATGTTAGAAAATATAAATTTTCAAATTAAAAAAATCAATGAATTATAAATTATGGAATATAATACATTAACCAATTATCTAGTTTAGTGTTAAAAATTTGAAAGCCAATAACAAAATCTCATATACTCAACAGTCACCAAATACTATTCCTGACTAATTTACATGAGTCAATTATTTAATTTAAATTAGTCATGTTTTCTACATGCAGGGAATGTTGTATGTGCGTATGTTTTGCCAAAACAGTTAGACAAAAAACACAGTTATAGCTGGCAATTTTAATACCTTATTCTAAGCAACTCATAGAACTACTAGACAAAAAATTAGCAAAGATATAGAAGTACTGGAAAACACAACCAACTAACAGTATTTAATTAACAGAATAAAACACACCACTAAACATCACAGAACACACATTATTTTAAAGCACTGATGGACGGACCTGAATACTAAAAAAATGAACATTAAAAAAAAAAAAACGAAAAACACACACACACACCAACATAGAGCTGGAGCAGTCGCCACAATGTTTTGACCTACAGAGCTCTTTGGCATTAAGGAATCATTGTGTACCTAGGAATGAAATAAATTAGGAAACTACCTAAGGTCATACCTGATTTGTGCAATTAGAAACAGTTTTATTGTAGTTAAGCCTTGATTGTAGTTGGTATCACTGGGAAGATCTGACCTCCAGGCCAATTATCTGTGAGAATCAGCTGTGTCTATGGTGGGTGGGAGAACTTTGTGCTGGAGACACCCTTATGGGGCAAGACTTACTTCAGTGGGGCTTTGGTGCTCACTGAGTCTGCCCCCTGAGTGTGTCCCATATGGATCTAAGGAGTTGTAATCTGGATGGTCCCACTCTGACAACTGGGTACACTAGCACTTGGATCTCTAAGGAGGTGCTAATTTAGCCTCTGCCTGAGGCTACCCAGTAAGAGCTATGGAGAGATCTGCAGATTATTCTTCTTTGTTTGGGATTTGGAGTTTCCCAGATGAGGCCCTGCTGTGAAGCAATGCAATCTGCTGTGGGGCCTTGGGCCTTCTTTTGGATGTTATGGGTCTCTGTGACCCAGCTGCAGTTTGTTAGGTAATTTGAGATAGCAAAAGGCTAGGTCATTCATATGCAAAAGCCTTTGCGCAAAGCTCGGGTGGGGCAGGGTCTCAGGGAATCAACAGTGCGGAGCAAACAGCTATGGCTGATCCTCAACCCTGCCCAAAGAGGCCCCGGGTCTCAGTGTCCTACGGTAATCCCTGCAAGCACCTCTGAGAGAAAGCTGCCCTCAAGCTCTGCCCAATGCCAGACAGTCTAGTTTCTCTCCATATGTTTCTGGGTCCCCAGAGACTCGCCAGGAACTGGAGTTAAGAGTGGGATCGTGTGTCTCCCTCCCAATTGTAAAAGACAACCGCGTCTTCAGTTGCCAGCCCTTTCTGCGTTCACCTCCGTACCTCTGCACTTTACTTCTGCACCTCCTCTGAGTCTCAGAGTGCTTTTCTCTTTCCATCTAGTCGAATAATTTCCACTCAGGCAACCTTCCTTTGGTTCTGGATGTTGTCCATTTTGTCTCTTAGTTGTATTTTTTAGGTGGTTGTGCGAAGCAGCAATTTCAAGTGTTTACCTATGCTGCATCTTGGTTTCTCCAGGTCTAATAATTTTTTGAATGAGTCTTTAGGGTTTTCTAAGTACAATCCTATCTAATAAGAGAGAAACATGGTAA
>NW_006285927.1:0-1139 GCF_000327345.1 Myotis davidii
TGAGCATCTGATTGATGCTTCTCTGTCTCTAGAACTGTTTTTATTCATCAGTTTACGTTGTTCATTATAGTCCAAAATGAGTGAGATCATGTGATATTTATCTTTCTCTGACTGACTTATCACTTAGCATAATGCTCTCCAGCTCCATCCATGCTGTTGCAAATGGTAGAAGTGCCTTCCTTTTTACTGCGGCATAGTATTCCATTGCATAGATGTGCCAAAGTTTTTTAATCCTCTCATCTGCTGATGGGCACTTAGGCTGATTCCAAATCTTAGCTATTGTAAATTGTGCTGCTATGAACATAGGGGTGCATATGTCCTTTCTGATTGGTGTTTCTGGTTTCTTGGGATATATTCCTAGAAGTGGGATCACTGGGTCAAATGGAAGTTCCATTTTTAGTTTTTTGAGGAAACTCAATACTGTTATCCACAGTGGCTGCACCAGTCTGCATTCCCATCAGCAGTGCACAAGTGTTCCTTTTTCTCTGCATCTTCACCAGCATCTGTCATTTGTTGATTTGTTGATGATAGCCATTCTGACAGGTGTGAGATGGTACCTCATTGTTGTTTTGGTTTGCATATTTTGGATGATTAGTGACTTTGAGCATGTTTTCATATGTCTCTTGGCCTTCCTTATGTCTTCTTTTGAAAAGTATCTATTTAGATCAATTGCCCATTTTTTTTGATTGGGTTGTTTGTCTTCCTTTTGTAAAGTTGTATAGTTCCCTGTAAATGTTGTAGATTAAACCATTATTATGAGTTCCCTGTAAATGTTGGAGATTAAACCCTTATCAGAGATATCGTTGGCAAATATGTTCTCCCATGCAGTGGGTTTTCTTGTTGTTTTCTTGATGGTTTCTTTTGCTGTGCAGCTTTTTATTTTGATGTAGTCCCACTTGTTTATTTTCCCTTTATTTCCCATTGCTCTAGGAGCTGTGTCAGTGAAGATATTGCTTCGGCATATGAGATCTTGCTGCCTGTGGATTCCTTTAATATTTGTATGGTTTCCCGTCTGACATTTAAGTTCTTTATCCATTTTGAGTTTACTTTTGTGTATGGTGTAAGTTGGTGGTCTAGTTTCATTTCTTTGCATGGGTCTGACCAAGTGTCCCAGCACCATTTATTGAAGAGACTGTCTT
>NW_006285928.1:0-202 GCF_000327345.1 Myotis davidii
GACCTTTGGTCCATAGGCAGACATTCTATCCACAGAGCCAAAACAGCTAGGACTAAAATATTTTTAAAATGTAGATTTTTGAAAGGCCAGCCAGCATGGCTCAGTGGTTGAGTGTCAGCCTATGAACCTCGAAGTCACGGTGGGATTCCCATTGAGGATACATGCCCGGTTGCAGGCTCAACCCCCAGTGGGCTGTGCAGGA
>NW_006285929.1:0-395 GCF_000327345.1 Myotis davidii
CACCCACCAGAGGAGCTGCTACCAAATGAGGAGCAGCTGCTACCGCAACTTCCCAAGGAGCAACCACAGCCCAAGGAGCCACGGCCACCCAGGGAGCAGCCACAGAACGACTCAACATCTAAATATGTCTTTGAGATCAAACATGGGTAGACAATGAAACCCCCAAAGGAAAAAGAAAGAGGACTCTCCAGAAAAGCAGCTAAGTAATACAGAGGCGTGCAACATGACAGAAAAAGAATTCAGAATAAGGGTCCTAGAGTGCATAAACTGGATGGAGGCAAAAATCAACAACTTCTGCAAGAAGCTAGAAGAAACGGATGAAAAAGTCAACTACCTATGCAAGAAGGAAGAAGAAACAGAAGAAAAATTAATAACATATGGAAGAAGCTAGAAGA
>NW_006285930.1:0-306 GCF_000327345.1 Myotis davidii
GAGCTGTGAGGCCTCCCGGCACCGGGATCAGAGGAGCTGAGATGCCGCCCGGCACCGGGATCAGTATGACACAGGGCAGCGCCCAAACCCCCTGATCGGCCCTGCTCTGAGTGTCACAGGTTGTGGTGCCCCACCCCCCCACGGGCCTTGGTCTATGTGTGACGGGGTAGAGCCATAACCTCCCCATCGGCCCTGCCCTGTGTGTGAGAGTGGCAGCGCCCCAACCCTCTGATTGGCCCTGCTCTGTGGGTGATAGAGTGTGGCGCACCAACTCTCTGATGGGCCCTGCTCTGTGCATGACAGGGG
>NW_006285931.1:0-499 GCF_000327345.1 Myotis davidii
GAACCACTGGGAATGACTGGTCACTATGACATATATTGACCAACAGGGGACAGACCCTCAGTGCCTCTCCCGCCTCCTCAGCAGCCCTAAGGATGTCAGACTGCAGCTTAGGCCTGCTCCCCACTGGCAAGTGGACATCCCCCAGGGCTCCCGGGCTGCCAGCTTAGGCACAATCCCCTGGGGAGCTAGATTAAGCCAGTAGATGGTCAATCCCCGAGGGGTTCCAGACTGCGAGAGGGCACAGGCCAGGCTGAGGGACACCCCCTGCCCAACCCGGGTGCACAAATTTTTGTGCACGGAGACTCTAGTGTTTTCATATGTCTCTTGACTTTCTGAATGTCTTCTTTCAAAAAGTATCTACTTAGGTTCGTTGCCCATTTTTTGATTGGGTTGTTTATCTAATTTTTGTTATGTTGTATGAGTTCCCTATAAATGTTGGCAATTAAAACCTTATCAGTGATAACACTGGCAAATATGTTGTCCCATGCAGTGGGCTTTC
>NW_006285932.1:0-236 GCF_000327345.1 Myotis davidii
GGGGCAACCTAAGACAGGCACAGCCGGCCGCCAGTAGGAGAAAACTTGGGGTTAAACAGAGGTGGGGCAGAGATCCTCACCCCCCAATGGTGCAGGGGCTTGAACACTCGCCCCTTCTAAGGAAGGTCTCCTGTCCCCATGGCTGCTTCTTGCTTCCCATGCCCATCCCAGATCAGGAACCAAATAACAGAAGAGATTTGGTGCAGCTGAAAATGGTACCCAGAAAAACGAAGGCT
>NW_006285933.1:0-505 GCF_000327345.1 Myotis davidii
TTTTTCTACAAATCTTTCCTGATTTAACACTTGGCAGTACACACTGGAGAAAAAGCTTTAAATGTGCAGCAAATTTTTTATCTTTCTCACTCAGAATAACAATACCAATGGAGAAAATTTTACACTCATATACCTGAATAGGAATCCCTTTTATCAGAACTTACACTCTGCTAGATTCCTTATAAGTTTCAGGTAAAATTGAGGTTTTCTGAAACTGCATCACACCTGTTAACCCAGTCAGGTCTCCTACCTGATTGATGTCACTGCGAGTATTTGTGGGGAAACTATTTCACCCCTACCACCTGGCTCACCTTTAGAGTGTGCATCACTCACAGCCGCTGCAGACTCGGGGGTTGCACTTGAGAATATCATGAATATTCTAATCTTCTGGCTGGAGCTTCATTTCTTGCTCTCTGACTTGCCTGGCTGGAACTTCATTTCGTTCTCTCTGACTAGAAAATTGATCTGAACAAGGTTTTTGTCAAAAGCCCCTGCCTCAGCTAAG
>NW_006285934.1:0-1625 GCF_000327345.1 Myotis davidii
AAGCCTGTGTGAATTCCTACAACATGAATCTGATAGGGGAACTTACCAGACTACTACAACCACAGATAGCAGTGGCCCAAGCACCACACTGACAGAGGAGAAACATCCAGAGATGGGGGATGGTAAAGACACCTTGCCATGGTAGCACTCATCACCTGTGCATCAGTACAGGTTGCCCTGGGCCAAGCCAACAATGTCATTGTCATTTCTCACTGTTGTCCCCCATCCAGATTGAACATCACTGCTGCATGTCACAAGGAGACAGTGACTGGGAAAGGGACCCAAAAGAACTGATGGCCCAGAAAAAAGTCTACAGAGATCTAATTCCTTAAATACTTGACAATGATACTAAAAAGACATGAAAGAATTCAATCCTTTTCATTGAATTTTCCTACATTTCCTTTTCAGAATAACCACTATTGCCTCTCTGTCTTGTTCTTCTAAGTTTACTTCTGGTCTGAAGAGGCAGATTGAAAGGTCTTGAAAGGATCTGAGCCCTGCAAATGGCATAGACCTTTCTAAACTAATTAATAAAACAAAAAGGGGGAAATGCTGGGATAAAGAAGAACAGTAGTGAACATTTCAATGCGAGAAGTCCAATAGAAGGCTAATGGACTTTCATATTCTGCAGGGCTGAAAATCAATATTACGTAACCCTTCTGTTCGCCAAATATTCAGTGTTCCTTGCTTTTTGGTGACAGCATATTATGCCAGTGTGTAGATGTACCACAGCTGTTTAACCCACTCATCTGCTGACAATCACTTAGGCTGTTTCCAAATCTTAGCTATTGTAAATTGTGCTGCAGTGAACATAGAGGTGGATGTATCCTTTCTGATTGGTAATTCTAGGTTCCTGGGATATATTCCTAGAAGTGGGATTACTGGGTCAAATGGGAGTTGCGTTTTTAGTTTCTAGAGGACACTCCATAGTGTTCTCCATAATGGCTGCACCAGTCTGAATTCTCACCAGCAGTGAAGGAGGGTTCCTTTCCCCCCGCAGTCCTCACCAGCACTCGCCCTTTGTTGATTTGTTGACGATAGCCATTCTGACAGCTGTGAGGTGGTACCTCATTGTCCTTTTGATTTGCATCTCTTGAATGATTAATTACTCTGAGCATGTTTTCATGTGTCTCTTGGCCTTACCAGAGAGAACATTGGCAAATATGTTCTCCCATGCAGTGGGGTTTGTTGTTGTCTTGTTGATGGTTTCTTTTGCTATGAAGAAGCTTTTTATTTTGATGTTGTCCCATTTGTTTATTTTAACTTTATTTTTCCATTGCCCCTGGAGCTAGATCTGTGAAGATATTGTATCAGCATATATCCAAGACTCTGCTGCCTGTGGCTTCCTCTAATAGTTTTATAGTTTCCAGCTTTATGTGTTAAATCATTTATCCATTTTGAGTTTATTTTTGTGCATGGTGTAACTTGGTGGCCTACTTTCATTTTCTGCATGTGTCTGACCAAATTTTCCAGCACAATTTATTGAAGAGACTGTTTTGTCTCCATTGTATGTTTTTGCCTCCTTTGTCAATATTAATTGACCTTAGTGGTTTGGATTGGTTTCTAGGTTCTCTATTATATTCCAGTGACCATTATGTCTCTTCTTGTGCCAGTGTCAGGCAGTT
>NW_006285935.1:0-362 GCF_000327345.1 Myotis davidii
TTTCTTTCTTTTTTTTAATTCTGGGCCAGCTTTAGCTTTGAGGCTTGACTCCAGCTCTTAGGCCTCCGCTGCTGAAAGTAGGTTTCTGGCCTTTTACTTACAATGTTGCGATCCTGCTGGCTGAAGCCCAGTGGACTAAAGCAGGTTTCTGGGGTTTTGTTTAGCTTCTATATTTGCAACATAGTTGTTTAGAGTTCCAGCTCAGAGGTCGGCAAGGCAGGCAAGGAATGTTGGTTTCCTCCGTGACTGAAGCAAGCAAGCCTCATGTTAGTTTCAAGCTGCCTGGCTTCAGGCCGCCAACTTTGCTGACAGTTAATTTGCATATATCGCTGATAAGCCAATGGGAAGGGTAGCGGAGGTAC
>NW_006285936.1:0-467 GCF_000327345.1 Myotis davidii
ACTCCGCCTCCCTGGGACTCGGGACCGAGACTGTAGTGTCCTTGCCTGGGGTGTCCGGGGTGTCCACTGCCAATTTGGCCAGAGTGGATCTCGCTAGAGGCCTCCAAATGTTATGGGATGACCAGCGGAGACGACCACCAGGCACTCAGATCAAAATTTAGGAGCCTTTATTAAGCTGGCCAGCGACTACAGTTACAGCACCCTGCCGTAGCAGAGGCTGAACTGCAGCCCAGACTACAGGAATTACAGCATATTTATTTGCAAAAACCACAAAGTTACAAAACCTTAGTTCCCGACACAGTAATAGTATCAGTACCTTCCTATCTATGTGTTTTAGGAACAGAGAGTACAGTGTATTGAGAAGGGGCCATGAGACCATACCTCAAGGCATGGCCTGATGTCATTACCTTCCTATCTATGCGTTTTAGGAACACACAGCACTGCATGACCCATCTGGCCAAAGTGCC
>NW_006285937.1:0-255 GCF_000327345.1 Myotis davidii
GAACTCCCATTTGGCCCAGTGATCCCACTTCCCAGCCGGAGATCAAGTCCAGGCCTGGATATATGGTCGATCCCCTGTCTCTCTCTCTCTCTCTCTCTCTCTCTCTCTCTCTCTCCCTTGACCAAGGCCAAGTCCGGACCCAAGGCCAAGTCCGGACCTAGACATCTGGTCGACCACAGCCACCATGCAATGGCCCGAAGTCCCAGGTGTGGTTGAGGGAGAGGACCTGCAGTGGGTCTGCTGCGCCCTCAGCAG
>NW_006285938.1:0-720 GCF_000327345.1 Myotis davidii
CACAGCACAGGGCTGTTAAGCAAGTGATAGGATACCAGGTAGGAGCGGAGAGGGGCCCTTCAGTCTGGCATTCACCCACTCCAATCTGAGACCCCTCAGGGAATGTCCAACTGCCTGTTTGTGCCCACACTTCTAACAGATAAGAGCTCCCTTGTTGTTTCTTTCTTATGCTTAAAATGATTGGAATTAGTAGGTATTCAAACTGTGTATACATTTTGGGGGGACACCCTGTATATCTCTAGTCAGTGGTGAAAGAAACCAACCGATTTGGAACCCCAGACAGGAAACCTCACTCACTCACCACATGTCTCCCCACTTGCCTTTCCACTTTCGTGGGCAGCAGGAGAATCAAAGTTTTCTCTCATTAATTCAGAAAACCATGTTCTGTCACCCACTGCCCGGCAGGAGTGCGTTAGTCCCCAAGCAAACGAGGCTCAGTCAGGGCAGTTTTCACTCATGGGTGCTAGCACCCAAAGTGCATATTCCTCCTTTACAGTCACCCCGACTATCCCACTCTTTCACTGAGAGGACAGAATTCCTCTCCGCCTCTGGGTTCTTGATCTTGAATGCTGACCGAAGGCACTTAAGCGAGGGCTGCCCGCACCCAACAGGTGTGTCTGTCTGCACCTGCTGTATATTTGGAAAATACTTTATTTTATTTAAAAAATATATATTCTCATTGACATTAGAGGGGAAAGGAGAGGAAGAGATAGAAACATT
>NW_006285939.1:0-496 GCF_000327345.1 Myotis davidii
TTTTTCTTGTTGTTTTTGTTTATTTGTTTGTTTGTTTGTTTTGAGGTAGGCCCATAATGCTATGAACTTCGCTCTCAGGACTGCTTTCACTGTGTCCCATAGATTTTGGGTTCTGTTTTCATTGCCATTTGTTTCCAGGATATTTTTTTTTATTTCTTCTTTTATATCTTTGCTAACCAATCATTGTTTAATAACATGCTATTTAGCTTTGAAGTGTTTGAATGTTTTTAATAGTTCATTTTTAATATTATGCCATTGTCATCTGAGAAGATGCTTGATATGATTTCAATCTTCTTGAATTTGGAGAGACTTTTCCTGTGTTCCAATATGTGGTCTATCTTTGAAAATGATCCATATGCACTTGAAAAGAACGCATATTCTGTAGCTTTGGGGTGAAATGTTCTGAAGATATCAATTAAGTCCATCTGATCTAGTGAGTCATTTAGGATTGCTGTTTCTTTGATGATTTTGTTTGTTTGTTTGTTTAGACTTCTTA
>NW_006285939.1:1477-3818 GCF_000327345.1 Myotis davidii
ATCCCCTATTATGCAGATGTTGTTTCATTTCATGTTGTCCCAAAGCTCCCTTAGACTCTCCTCCTGCTTTTTAAATTTTTCCAGCTGCATCTCTGCTTGTGTGTTTTTCTACCTTGCTTTCTAACTTGCTGTTTCAGTGTTCAGCTTCTTCTAGTATACTGTTGAAACCTTCCATTGTGTTTTTAATTATAGCTATATCATTTTTTATTTCCTCTTGAATCTTATATAATTTGTTGATTTTCTCACCCATCTGGTTGATCCTTATGGTGAATTCTTTTTCTGATATATTGCATGCCTCCACTTCATTTAGTTCCTCTTCTGGCGATTCCTCTTTTTCTTTCCTGGAGGGTGGAGGACTGTTTCTTGTTCTCCCTATTTTTTTCTGTTTCTTTCTTTCCCTGGGCATCCTGCTTGGGTTTGAGAGGTTGAAGACCCCATCAGGTCAATGGTCCAGAAATCATTAGCCCAGAGGCTGGGTCTGCCTTGAGTTTCATGCCTTTATTGTCTCTACTCTGCATTGTATCCCCTTCTCCCACTGATCTGGTCCCTCAGTTGCCCGCTTCAGATACTCAGGGTGATGTATGACTCCCTCTGAGGACCCAGAGCCCTCTGGCATGCAGTTCACTGTGTGGCCTGGCACCTGTGGCAGGGTGGGACCCTAGTTCCCTCTGGCTGAACACTTGTGGTGAGGTCCTGTGGCCCCTGGCTGGGCACACTGGCTTGCTCCGGGTTGCCCAAGCAGCACTTTCCTATGGCCCTGAGTGAGGTGTGTGCTGCATTGATCTGGGTAGCCCCTGCAGGACTGTCCCAGGGGCTGGGGAGAAGCAGGTAAAGGTTTCTCTGGGTCGCACAGTCCCTGCTTTCTTGTAACCCAGAGTGAGACGTGTGCTGGGTTGCACCAGTTTGCTCCTCCTCAGTGTGGAGCAGGGGTGGGTTGCCCTGGGTTGCTCAGTCTGCACTCCCCTGTTGCCTTGTTGCCTGGAGTGAGGTATGTGTTGGGTTGCTCTGGATGGCTCTGGCAGGACTGTCCTGGGGGCCAGGGTGGAGTGGATGCAGGTTGTCTGGGTCACACAATCAGAACCCCCCTGTGGCATGCTCTGGGTTGCCCAGGAAGCAGGTCCTGGTGCTGAGAGTGGAGCGAGTGTTGGGTGGCTTCAGTTCAGGCTAGCAGCATGGTTCTTGGGTCCAGGGCTGGGGTGAGGCACAGGGTTCCCCTGGCTTGCACTCATTGCAGGGTCTTGGAGCTGGATCCTAGGACTCTGGGTCCCAGTGGGCTGGTGAGAAGGCTTGGTGCAGGAGCTCACTGTGGTGGCATGTGCTCCCTGCAGACATCAGGGAGCCTGCCAGGAGGTACTGTGTCACTCACGTCTGGGGCATGGTGGTGGTTCCACGTGGGTTATGGCTGGCAAGTGGCATTCTCTAGCTATCCTCTGCCCTTCCTTTATGAAAATTGTATCCTCAGCTGTGTCTACTTTGTTAATTCAGGGTGGATGTTCTCCAATTTAGTTGCTTTTCTGGCATGGCACTAGGAGCCGGTGCATGACACTGCTAGCTATTTGGCCACCATTTTTTTCCAGCAAGAACATTTTTTTCTGAACCATTTGAGAATTAGCTTCCAACAAGATACCTATCCCTCCAAATAATAGTTTTATTATATATTCCTTACAGAAAAGGACATTCTTCTACTTTTCCAAAACACAACCATTGTGATTCAGGCAATTAGCATTGACACATGACTACCCTCCCATTTCCAGTCTCTATTCAAGTGCCATCAGTTGTCCTAAAATACTTAAATTTAGCTCACGTCTCTGTCTTTCTTGACTTTCATTACTTGGACACATTTCCATATTGCAGGCCAGTTATTTTGCAGCATGTCCCTCACTGTGTTATTCTGACATTTGCTCCAAATTGGATTAATCTTCATACACCCTTGGCAGAAATTTCACAGAAGCAATGCTGTGATCTCCTCTCATCCTGTCATGAGCACACGATTTCAGTTTGTAATGCTAGTGATGGTGGTCATTTTGATCATTTGATTAAGTGGCAGCTTCTAGATTTCTCTACTACAAAGTAACTCCTTTTCTATTTGTATTTACAGGTATTTTGTGGTGAGATACATTGAGGCCATGTAAATATCCCATTCCTCAAACTTTCACTTTATTCAGTCATTTATTTATGTAAGAATAGACTCACAAGTTTTTATCTTATCCAGTGGGCTATTATCTAGTACTATCAATTATTTTAATGCTCACATTGTCCCATATTTGGCCAGTGAGGGCCCCTTCAAGCTGGATTCTGGGTCTTTTTAACATGCTCTGTCATGCGGAAAGCACTTCATATT
>NW_006285939.1:3862-8199 GCF_000327345.1 Myotis davidii
ACAATTACATTTCTCTGTATATATTTTGAAAATCACAAGTTCATACTAATACCTTCAATTCTAACTCAGATCACACAGTTCATTCTAATTTTCTCCCTTTCCATATTTGTAACTGCTCTTGCCATCAGTGAGAAAACTGGCTCACGTTATCCTTAATATATTTGCTTGACTCTGTCAAACCCTGTATGGAGCTGCTCTTCCATAGCACAACCCCACCCACCAGCACCTCACTCTGTTTGACTCTGGTATGCCCCCTGGGCTTTTCCCATCTCTCATGTGGATATTCTCTTCATTGTATGTGGGCTTTAACTCCCCATGTTGGGCCATCAACCCCCATACCCAACATGGACACTCTTTTCGTCCTATTCCAGCTCTGACATGCCATCCTACCGATGTGCATATACCCCCTCCCACCTGGTTCTGAAGCCACCTCATCAGCGCCTGTGGGGACATCCTCTCACTCCTCTTGCATTCAACTCTGATCATATTCACTGGGACTCCCTAACCCCAGAATCCCCCTCATGGGATACCATCTTGCTCATCCCACTTAATGGCTTTTGGACTGAATTATTCCTGCATCATAGAGGTATTTGGAACCAATTCCAGATATTAATATGGATATTTGGAGGGGTAGGAAAGGGAAGAGAAATACCAGAAGTTTTCATTTGAGCCTTGGCCAGTGTGGCTCAGTTGGTTAGAATGTCGTCCCATATACCAAAAGGTGGTGGGTTCAATTCCTGGTCAGGTTACATACCCAGGTTGTGGGTTTGATCTTCCATCAGGGCACATATGAGGTGGGGACAACCAATCAATGTTTCTCTCTCACATTCATGTTCTCTCTCTCTCTCTTCCTCTCTAGTTCTCTCCTTTCCCTTCTCTCTCAAATCATTAGAAACATAAAAATGGAAACATTTTAAAATGCACACAAACCACAGAAAGTAGTGTAATAACCACCAAATACCCATCCCTGCATTCAACAATTACCCAAGATTTTTAAGCAAGTTCATTTTTTTTAAATCCTCACCTGAGGATATCTTCCCATTGATTTTTGAGAGAGTGGAAGAGAGGGAAAGACAGAGAGATATCAATGTGAGAGAAACACATCGATTGGTTGCCTCCTGCATGCACCCTGACCGGGGCCCAGCCTGGGGAGGAGCCTACAACCAAGGTATGTGCCCTTGACTGGAATTGAACCCAGGACCCTTTGGTCCACAGGCTGATGCTCTATCCACTGAGCAAAACTGGCTAGGGCCTGAGCAACTCCTTTTAATAGTTTCAGTTTGGATTCTGTTGGTTAACTCTTAAAGCAAAATAATGTGTATACCACCATTTGTTATCATTTTTATCATTTTAAAGCATTATCTATTCACTCAGCAATTAAAGTGACAACTTTTCTTACTTATATGACCCTATCCTCTATTGCTGAGGAACAGGATATTTACAAAGACTCAGTCTATACTACCATGAAAGTACTATTAATTGTAAAGAAAGTGTAATTGCTCATCCCACTTAATGGCTTGATTTCAGAGAGGAAGGGAGAAGGAGAGGGAGATAGAAACATCAATGATGAGAGAGAATCATCATGGATAAGCTGCCTCCTGCACACCCCCAGAGGGGATTGAGCCCATAACCCAGGCATGTGCCCTAACCGGGAATTGAACTGTGACCTCCTGGTTCATAGGTTGATGTTAAGCACTGATCCACACCTGCCAGACAAAAGTACAATTTTTTGACCAGTGAAATGCATGGGCATTAGCCCATTACTGCATTTTTTTTTCTTCTGGGAAATGAGTTCCTTGGTCAGAAGCATTGTGTGGGTGAACAGGATGGTGAATAGAGAAGAATTCTGTGAGTTAATAGATGGTGATGCTGGAAGACCATAAGGAAGGCAAATCTACCTCCAGAATAAGTGTCAGGTCACATGCCCTCCCTAATGAAGAGGTACGAGGTAACCAGCCTGCCAACAGGTGGCTGGTCAGTCTCCCAGGAAATGATGTCATATTGGGGGCCCCAGGATGAGCACTGCTATTGTCAGGATGGGCACTTAGTAACACAGGCCACTGCATCTGTCTTGGAGAAGGGAAAGGTCATGCTGCTGAGCCCACTCACATTCTCCATAAACATCCTCATTCTATTGAGCCCATGCGCAAACACCAGGGTGTCTGGGGAAATAGGCTGGTTGATGCCCATGTGATGGATCACCTTGTGTGCTGGGTTAGCATTCTCATGGGCACAGATGCGCTCACTCACTGAGAAGTGCATCCATGTGTTCTTTTGAGAGCTTGCTATCAATTCTGTAGTCATTTATTGAGGCAGTAGTCACCTGGCTAATGTTTAGCTGCTGCCCTTGCACTAGCATTAGATCAGCATTGATTTCTGTCAGAAAGGATGGGACTTAATTGGAAAGCCTGTAAGGAGGATTCTCTGAAAGGTTGGGGGCCTCTAGAGGGATCTTGCCAAAGGCGGCAGCCCCGACCTTGACTTTTCCAAACAAGTCCGAGCCCCTGGGTGTTTTACTGGAATATCTATGTTTAGTCTTTAGACTCAACCTTGTAGAAGCATGTGCTTTTTCAAGGATGCTTACCTTTCTGATTGTATCCAGAGGTTAATTGTAGTTCACGCTGTTGTTACAATAAAGGCCTAAGGAGGCAGGCGAATGGGTCTGTCTGGTTCTTTTAGCCAGGCAGTCCCTTAGCCCTCTCTTTCACAGAAATGTGTGTCAGAGTAATCATTCATCTGTCTCTCAGGTCTGCTGGTCAGTCCCAGCAAATGGTGCCCTGTGTGAGAACCAAGGAACGCAATGAGACACAATGGAACCCTCAAAACTGAAGAGGAAGGAAACGGAAGTAACTGTGCAGTAAGTCACTGGAGCCACTTGGGATTTCCAAGTTTGAGGGAATTCTTTCTCAGCTAAGGTTTCATAATGGGACAACAGTTGTTCACAGAACAGCAGCAATATATCACAGTGCTGAAACATTTATTAAATGCAGGTGGTGCCTCTGTTACAGAAGAACAGCTAAAAAGCTCATTACAAATTGTTAAAATTTATAATCTTTGATTCCCTGATGCTGGGATGCTAGACCTTAATCTCTGGGAACAAGTGAGCAGGAATTTAAAGAGAAATCAGGCCCATGGAAAACGAGTGCCCTTATCATCATTAACTATGTGGGCTCTTGTTCAAGCTGCACTGTGCCCACTTCATATTGAAGACCAAAAGCCTACAGAGTGACAGGAGGATTTACCACCACCCCGTCCTCCTGAAGCAGAGCCTATAGAGCCTGTAATGCCTAAAGCCCCGCTGCTGGAAGAAATACTTCCTGATCCTCCGCCTCTGGTATGGGAAGGCTCATCAAATAGATCTTCGATTATGGGGTCCTGTGTCAGGCAGGCCATGTTAGAAGGCTTGCCCAGTTATAAAAGATCAACAAGGTAATAGAATTAATGAGCCGCTCTCTTTTAATACCTTTAAAGAAATAAGGAAAAGTGTTAGAGAAAACGGGGCTAACAGTCCATTTACAAAAGGACTCCTTACTGCCTCGTCTGAAAACTATCACATGACTCCTTGGGACTGGCAGATTTTAGCCAAAACAACTCTGGACGCCAGTCAATATCTATTATGGAGAGCAGAATATGATGAAATCTATGAACAACAGGCTGTTTGTGTGTGTTCACTGGTGACCCCACCTAGGAGCCCTCTGGGCCACCTTCTGGCTGTAAATCCTGGGCACTATAAAACATCTTCTGAATGATCCATGGAAGGACTCTGATTTATTAAGTCTTGTCTGTAGGTTGTGCATGCCTATAAATATTGTACATAGAGTGTCTCTGCTGATTGTTGTTTGGTTTAATCTGTTTAAAGATGGGACATATTTCACTTTGCTAAGGGCTCCTGGCAGGGATTGCAGGAACTTCCCAACAGCTGCCAAGAATTCCTGCTCTCCCTCTCGAGGTAGAGCCGCTGGAAACTCTTAGCTAGTAGAAGTTCTTATCTGTCTGTATTGTAACTTGGTTACTGATTGGTGTTCTTTGCTGTGCTAGGTTAGTATGAAATAAGATTCTAAGGCTAATATCCCAGTCAACCCTACTCATTCATTTACTGTAGGGTGTTCTTTTTTTCTTTTGGTTTTGTTTCTGTTCTTTTTTTAAAAATTTAATTTAATTTTTAAATTACATCTTTATTATTCAGATTATTACAGTTGTTCCTCTTCCCCCCCCATAGCTCCCCTCCACATAGTTCCCACCCCACCCTCTGCCCTTACCCCCCCACACTGTCCTCATCCAAAGGTGTGCAATTTTTGTCCAGTCTCTTCCCGCACCTCCCACACCCCTTTCTCCCC
>NW_006285939.1:9189-14807 GCF_000327345.1 Myotis davidii
GCTTTTCTCTTTCCTTCTAGTTGTAGAATTTCCACTCAGCCAGCCTTCCTGTGGTTCTGGATGATGTCCGTTATGTCTTTTAGTTGTATTTTTGAAGTGGTTGTGCGAGGCAGCAATTTTAGGTGTTTACCTATGCCTCCATCTTGGTGTTGTTTTTTTTTCCGTTTTGTTTCTGTTTTTAAAAGCTCTTCTTATATAGAAGATTTCATATTGTTAGTCTACTCAAAAAGAGAAAAGTAATTATTTAAAACCTCCAAGTATTTATTCTAGAGGGCTGGAGCTACAGAAGTACCTTGAGTAGGCTGCAGAAGCAGCAGCAGGGTTAAGGGGGCACTCTTCTTGTAAAGAAAAAAAATTGCAGTTTTACACCAAAGCCGTTAGAGGCCCAGGAGTTACTGGGTCCTGGGACCAAACCTTGAAGCCTGCTATCTCCCCACATACACATTCACCCTTTCTCCAGACTCCTGAGAGTTGTCAAGGTCATGTTATCTCTGTTATGCTTCTTAAGAATCTATATATATTAAACCCTAATATGCAAATAGACCAAATTGCAGAACAACCAAATAACCGGTCACTATGACATGCACTGACCACCAGGGGTGTGTGTGGTGAACATGGTGGGTGTTGGCAGCAGGTGACAGAGTGAGAACATAGTGGGCATCAGCCACAGCAGGATGGTGGAGCAGGTGAGTAGGGACACCAGACCAAGTCTGGTGCCGATTACCGTCATTGGGGTGGTTACTGAAAATTCTTTGCTCCTGTGAGCCGTGGTCCCACCTGACACTTGCACCTGCTGCTGGCCCCAGAGCCACTGCTCACACCCGCTGCCAGTGCCTGGCGCTGGCCCTGATCACTCAGTGCTGTCAGTGGGTGCAAGCATCAGCTGCTGGCCCTGATCTCCCCTGAGAGCCTCTCCACCTCCCCTGCTTCTGAAGGGTAATGGGGCAGCAGCTGCTGCTCACACCTGCTGTTGGTGCCTCCCCCAATCACTCTGCAATGTCGGCAGGTGCGAGTGGGACAGGCGCCATTAGCTCATGGGAGAGGTGGCATGGGAGCAGGGCTGCCAGCAGACAGGGGACTGGGGGCTGTGGCAGGAGGGACCAGGCAGGGAGGATGGGCTGAGGCCCGCCCACTGCAACCTTTTGGCTCAAAGTTCCTTTCAAGGTGTATGAATTCATGCACTGGGTACCTAGTATGACTATATTTTTCATTGGAAAAATAAGCCTATTTCTAAAAGTAAAGAAAAAAAGTTTTTCTTGTATTTGCCTAAGAAGCAAAGGTTATATATATATAATCAAGTTCCTGATTAACACAACTTAATTATTAAAATAATTAAGTTGTGTTAATCAGGAACTTGATTACTTTAAATGAATAAATTACTTAATACTGTTTAATAATAATAATAATACATAATCTTTTAGTCTAACATATTTGACTACCTTCCCAGGGTTTGAATTTTAAGAAATGTTTTCTTGACCTAGAATTGGCTTCAGATCATTCCAATAGGCTCTAGAATGCCTCAAGTGTTTGCTTTCTCTCTCATGAAGGAAAAATTTCTACTTAAGGTACATGAAAACTTTGTCACATATTAATAACTATGTTATGCTTTCCTTTATAGCTTTAATTGTTTTTCTGGAATATTGTGTTTTACAGAAAGGACAAGATCCCATGTCATTTGCATTACTCTATAAAGTATCTGAATTTATAGAAATATTAGCATGAAAAATCAGAAGAAACAACAATTTTATTATAAAGCTGAATAAATAGAAAATAATCATATAGTTTTTGTAACTTTTGTTGAAAGTATTGCTAATTCTTAACCTTTTTGTTTTTCAGATGTAAGGCAGCATTTTTAAAGCAATTTGGTAAATTATTTTTTTTCTCCCTACCTGATCCCTCCAATATTTGGCAATTATTTGTGAGTGTGTCATGGCATTGCATTTCTTTGCATGAATTCAGTACAGGTGTATTGCAAGAAAACCTAATAGCAGCTAGGTGGCACAGCTTCTTTGTACTGCAGGGCTAATTAAAGCTCAAACATGAGATTCCAGCAAAGCATTTTTTTAAAAAAACCCTGTATGAGCAACTGTTATTCTTACTGTGTTCATGCAAATAATCAGGCTGAACTGCAACTAGACTTAATACACTAAGTAAATTGGTCTTAATTTGGCTCCTTACTAAAAATGAGGGTGACTTTTAGGAGGAAAAAAATATATTTCAATAGGGAATTATTATAACTGAAATTCTTTTCACTCCACAATCATTCAGCCCTTTAAAATTATGGCACGGTGACTGCCAGAACCCCTGGCCACTATAGTATAACTTTTACTAATAATCTTCCTGACAATAGCCTGACTTACACCACTCACCTGTGTCTTTGGTATGGGCCCCCATCTACTAATCAGCCACAGTTCATCTTTGCTAGTATAGGTTGGAGAAGGAGCTTACTCTGCAATCTGTATTACCACCCAGAATATTACCTCATTGAACACCAGCACTATTACGGTAGGAGACAAACAGAAATCCTGATAGTTGTCAATCTCACCAGGAAATGGCAAGGCTTGTCAGCTTTTGAAGTCTTAGAAGGGGCATTAAGCTAATTATGGCCCAAAAGATTTTTGGGAATGCTCATTGCAGCCATTATCTCAGCTGTTGTTATTCTTACTACTGCCAGTGTCGCTGTGGTGGCCCTTTCTGAATCTGTGCAGACGGCCACATTTGTAGACAATATGGCCTATAATGTAACTAGGGAATTCACTGTACAACAGCACATAGATAAGAAAATGTTAGCTAGACTACAGGCAACAGAGGCAACCATTGAATATCTGGGGGAAAGAGAGGACGCTATAGCATACAGGCCAGTGCTTAACTATGATCAGGAGCATAAGCACATTGGTATCACCCCTTTAAGATGGAACAGTCATCACCATCAGTGGATTGATGTTAAAAAGCATCTATGGGTAGTCTTTCATGATAACCTTAGTGAAGAAGTAAACATGTTGCAAAGGCAAATTAAAGAGTCCTTACTTGCTATCAATGAATATGAAAAACAGACTACTGCTTGGAATACGGTAAAAGGGAAGCATGGGACTTGGGAAAGTCTGTAAAGAGGATTCTCTGAAAGGTCAGGGGCCTCTAAGGGAACCTTGCTGAAGGCAGCAACCCCTGCCTTGACTTTTCCAAACAAGTCCGATCCCCCAGGGTGTTTTGCTAGAATCTCTATGGTCAGCCTTTAGACCCAACCTTGTGAAAACATGTGCTTTCTCAAGGATAGTTAGCCTGCTGATTGTATCTAGAGGTTAATTTTAGTTCAAGCTGTTGCTACAATAAAAGCCTAAGGAGGCAAGTGAATAGGGCTGTCTGATTCCTTTAGCCAGGCAGTCCCTAAGCCCTCTCTTTCACAGAATGTGTGTCAGAGTAATCCATTCATTCGTCGTTCAGGTCTACTGGTCAGTCCCCGCAGACCTATATTTTTGCCACCTTTCCATCCTGGCAGAGTGGACAGTAGGTATGCAGGAGGCAGTTCTGGCTTTTGGAGCATCTTCCTTCCCCCAAGTCCTTTAAGTTGACCCTTAATCGGACCATAGACTATAATAGATGGCCCCAGCACACCCTCCAGGACCCTGAGTCACCAGGCCCATGTATGTGTACTGTCTGCAGCTGCAGGTGGAGGGAGAGGCAACCCTGGGCAGGGAGAGGCTGTGAGTCTGAGTGGCTGGCTCCTGAACTTCCTCGTGCCTTCAGAAGCTGCTCAATCCTGCTCTCATCTGTACCACTTCCACCAGGTCACAGAGTGCTGCTTGTAGGCCCAACTTTATTCTGAGGGCCACATGGCACCAACTCTGCTGTGGGCAACTCAGGTTGTGCCATCGATTTCTGGAAACCTCCCTTAGGTGCCAGGGAGGTTTTTCCTGCTTAATAAGCAACTGTTATCAGTATTCTGGGCCATACTATCTGTAGATGTTTGATGATTAAGGTCTCTGTACACTACACTATGACAGAAAGCTGGAGAACAGATAAAGCCTGAGAGAGGACATTGCCTTTGTACTGCTACCCTTGCCATGTGAAAGCAAGCTGCTGTAGAGGGAAAGAAGCATGAACCAGATAAATAGCTGCCTACAAAGTGCCAGGGGCGGTTAAGTTGTTCTATATCACATCTGGACAGGTGGCTAAAATTGGAGTCAACACCTGATGAAATTGATAATAATTCACAGTCATTCTCCAGGATTCAGCAACTTGCTTCACAGGCTAAAAAGGTGAGTCAAGTGGGAATATGATAGGCACCCCAGCTCTGCATCTTTGAAGTCTTGATGATGTCATGGATCTCTGAAATTAACCCCAGGATGAAGTAATGCTGGTTTATTATTGAGTAGAGACAGAAAATTCCAGGCTCCTGGTTGGCTCACCATTTCCTTCATCTCATGTCTCTGTTTTACTGTTAATGTCAATTATGCTGGGTTCACGCAAAGAGTTCTTGCAAATCTGGAAATATCATTATTCTTCACTTACATTGGATGATAGTATAGCTGAGAATAGAGTTTTAGGTTCAAGATATATTTCACTGAGCCTTAAAATATGTTTCCATCATGTCATAGTCTTCCATCACCCTAGCTTGCTGACAATTCTCATCCTTTTCTTTTTGTATGCAACTCTCCCCCCGCCCCCCCTTGTGGGTCATTTTAGATTCTTCTCTCTATCCTTGGTGTTCTAAAATTTTACAGTGACCTGTCTAGAACAGCACCCCGAGGGCCCTTTCAATCTCCATCCCTGGGAATGGCTCCTTTATTGTTGAGAATTTCTTGTGCTGGCTGATCTTTTTTTAGAGTCCTCACAAGTCCATCCTCCAGCATTGCTCTCTGCCCTCCTCCTTGCCCAGGACGCTGGATGGTCCTTTGCTGCCTGGCTTCCAGGTGGATTTGGTCAATTACAGGAACCCATAGGTGACTGGAAGTGGGAGAGGGTTGGTATTCTTCTCTCCTACTTCCCTTGCTTCAATGCGGAGTCTCTGGTGGTGGCATGCCTCCAGGCTACCGCAGTGCCTGGCTCTGATGACAGTTTTTCAACCTCGCTGTAGGGTGGTAACTGCTTCTAGCATCTGGGTGCCTCCCCATTTCTTGTATTTTACCTTAACCCTGTATGTTATTACCCCATTAATGTTTATTTATTTGACTTTCTGGGGCTGAATTCTGTTCCTTGCTTAGGCTGCTACCATTCATTTTCATGGTTCTTCCTGTCTTGAAATTTTATCAATAGGTAATAGATTATTTGCATTCATTGTCTATGTCTTTTATTTTTGCTTCCATGTTTTTGTGTTTTTGCTCTATATTTTGAGACATATCCTTACCTTGTCCTCTCATCCCATCCACTAAAACACTTATCATATATATATATGTATATATATATATATCTAATATGCAAAGTGTCCCCTCGGGAGTTCGACTGGGAGTTCAAACACTCGCTATGACATGCGCTGACCATCAGGGGGCGGCGCAGAACATGGTGGGGGACCAGCAGCGGTGGTGGGGCACTGAGGGAGCGAGAGAAGAGGAGGCAGGTAGGTGGGGAATGACGCAGTGACAGTATGCTGGCAGTGAGGGAAGGAGGTGTCCCAGAGCCCC
>NW_006285939.1:17937-19010 GCF_000327345.1 Myotis davidii
AAAGGTTGTTAAATCGTGTTGTTTACCCATATCTTCAGAAAAAAATCACTTCTACTGTCATGGTAAACAACCCGCTTTCCTATTTATAATGGTCTCGCCCTCTAGCAACTTCAGTGTGAAATTATAGCTAATTTGCCTACAATCGTCAGGTGGTCATAATAATCTGGCACTCAGTGTATATATAACACTTTTTATGTTAAACACAAAACCTCAGCAATCATGTTTAATTGTCAAGGGTCCTTTTCTTGCTTTCTTGGTCTGTTGTTTCCTAGCAGTGTGCTCTTGTTCTATGGAATCAACAACTCCTCTAATCTCTTAAAGTTCTGTCCTGTGCCCGGAGTTATTTCAGTTTCTTTTAAGGTCGATCACTATTGTTATTTATTCTGACCCACCTCTCTTGTGCTGTAGATTTCCTAGCGTATGGGATGCTTTCACTCTCCATTCATAAGACTGGGAACTGGTGAGTTTTCCCGAGGAGCTGGTCAGGTTTTTCATTGCTATGGGTCTTGCAGGAGAAAAGCAGGGCAGCTGCAAGGGGGATGTCTGTGTGGTGGGCAAACTTGTCAGTGTCCCTTAAAATGAACAAAGGGAGGGCTAGGGACATTTCACAGAGGGCTGGTTATATGGGCTGGGTCTCCAGGAATGAGTAGTTTTCCAAGTGGAAAAGGAGCTCAATGATCCATGTGAAAGACAATGGTATTCCCTAAAATGAAAGAGTTTAGAGGAGAAGGTGTCTGGGGAAGGTGCCCTAGAAGGACTTAAGGACAAATAAAGACAGGCTGATTTTAGAAGCTCACCGTGGATGAGCACCTGGGGCTCATCAGGACTACGTTGGAGGAATTCAAGTGAGAGGTGTGGGTCCCACTGTGCAGCCAGAGAGTTTCAAACTAGAGTAGACAGGACTGCTCCAAGCTGGGGAGGTGGAAACTTAGGGAGGTGAACAAGCACAGGACACAGGAGTCATAACAACAGCCAGATCTCCAGGACGTGCTTCCTGCTGGGGCTGTGCCAGCAGCTGTTCGCATCTCACCTCACTTCTCCTCATAAAAGCCCTCAAGGTGGATTTTATTATT
>NW_006285939.1:19139-20630 GCF_000327345.1 Myotis davidii
GAAGCAGCTGTTCGCATCTCACCTCACTTCTCATAAAAGCCCTCAAGGTGGATTTTATTATTACTGCCCTTTTACAGAAGCGACTATGAGGCTTGGTGAGTTGGCTCCCAAGTCCAGCATGTGACTGCTCACCACACTGGCTTTCAAGGTAGTGACAGTACAGTAATTGCCAGCAAAGGGGCTGGTTGGGGCCACCCCCTTTCCTGACCCTCAGCTTTCTCATGGGCCAGGGAGAATACTGACCTTGAGAGCTGTTGAGGGCGAAACATGCCTGAGGGATTAGTGTGCCCATTCCACTCCAAGGTGATTGACGTGGAACATTCCCAAAGGGACAGGAAATGAGGTCCCTCTCTAAGCTGTTGAGAGTCAATGTCTAGGTCAGACAAAGCCCGTTTTTATGGTGCAGGGAAAAACCTCAGAGACTGCAGCATGCCGCCTGGCCGGCTGGCAGGACCTTCCAAGCTGGGTCCTGGCCCCAACAGGGCGGAGGGAAGGACCTCCCAACTTCTTGCTTGTGTGCTTGGCTTTTTTGGGGAGCTTCCCTGGCTCCAGTTGTGCTGCCGCCAGGGGGTGCTCTTTCCTTCCGCAGCACCTTGAGCTCCTGCCGTGTTGGTTCAACTAGGGTTTGCTGTGAGCAGCTCCCTTCCCCTCTTAGGAAGGGAGCAGGAGCTTGGACTGGGGGTTAAAATCTCAGCGCCACCATCTATAAGTTGGGTGGCTGAGTTTGAGTCTCAGTTTTCTTATCTGTGAAATGGGCTGACCATACTTTCCCAGGTCGGGGATGAGGGTGGAATTAGAGCAGGTTCTTCCGCCTAGAGAGCCCTTCACTACTCTCACCGCCCTCCCACCTCCTCTGCTGCGCTCTAACCCACGGGGGCTAGGGCTCGGGTCCAGGTCTCTGTGCCCTGGGCAGTGGTTCTCAAACATGTTCACGTGCCAGCCTGCCTTGCAGGGTTGGTCGCAAGCCTCGGAGGCTGCAGGCAGCTCAGCCCACACAGGGCCCCAGGAGGAGCAGGTTCGTTCTTTCCCGCACAGAGAGCAGATGTCTACCGCTGGGCGGGTTTTGGACAGGGAATATTCTGCACTTTAGATGCCGGCAGCCACTATTACAATGAGGTCGCACCAACTGCATTCCTTCCTTCTTTCCTTCTTTCCTTCGTCAGACCTTTCGCTGCGTGTGGACACAAGCCGACTGGGGCGGAGGGTGGGGATGGGCAGAGAACGGCAGGCGGGTGAGTGGCCGGGAAAGGCGCTCGCTCTCTGAGTCTCACTTGGCTTCAACAGAAAAACTGGAAGAAAAATGCCCGCTTCCTGGAGCTGTGTGATGACCAAGGTGGGCGGGGGGTGCCTGTAGGATGCACACCTGCTCTAAGTGGCAGCTGCCACGCTAGAAAGGGCCGCGCTCACAGCTCCGGGCCATTCCCCTCGCGACGCCAGGGACGGTGCCTGGGGTTACTGGGTGCGCGTGGGGAGTGGCGGGAGGGCGGCGGC
>NW_006285939.1:20744-30431 GCF_000327345.1 Myotis davidii
GGGCTGGAGCCCCCGGCGGGGGCGGGGAGGAGCACCACGCCCTTCTGCGGACCTGGGCTCCCACAAGCAGCCTGGGGTCCTCGCCTGCGACGTAGGCGCTGCCTCACCTGCGAGCCGAGGAGAGGAGGTAGGCGTGCTGGGAAGTGTCTGGGCACCGCGGGCATTAGGGAACAGGAGCTCTTTGCTTGAAATTTCAGAAAACAAAGCAGACGTCCCTCTCTCCAGTCTTCCCTCCTGAGCGTTTGCTAGTGTCTGTATTACTTACCAGTTTTCCTCTGATGGGGGGTGGGGGGTGGGAGTTTGGGAAAGTGGGGGGAGGGGGTGGCAGGCTGCAGCGGAGGCCTCCCCTATGGTTGCAGGTAGGCATTCCTACCTTGGGAGCTGCCTGGGAGCTAAATCCAGAGTGCACAGGCATTGCGTGCCACTGGTTTGGGCGATGACTGTGTGGCTTTGAGGTGCATCTGCATTCCTGTGGTCAGTTCCTCTGGTCTGGGGGCATGAATGTCTGTGTCACCTTTGCAGTCCTGTGTGTAGCATGGGCTTGGCACGTGCTTACTGAGCGGCAGAGTGAATGCAGCAGGTCCTCCCATCTGGTCCTCCGCCCACTCTGATCTGTGCTGTCCTTGGCCAGGTGGAGCGTTGGCATGGCTCCCTGCCTCAGACCGGCTGGGCTGGTGGTCAGCCAGGCCCTGGGTTTTGTCCCACTTGCTGCTCTGACTGAGCATGGTGTCTCCGCCACAGTTTGGGCAGCTGTGGCTGTTTTTTGACCCTAATACTAGACCTTACATTTGGCCCTGGTATATTTCATTTTATCACATCCAGTTCCAAATGGTTCTTTTTGCCAGATGACTTAGTGCTAGAAAAATCTTCTTACCTCTGAGGCTTGGTAACCGAAATAAGCCGTGGGCTGTCAGTGGGACTCATGCCTTGATCTTGTCCTGGCCAAATCGACTCATCTGTGTAAGTCACACCAAATGCATGGGGAGTGACATTTATGATGGCTGACAAGTAGATTTTGCTCATCTGGCTAATTTTGCCCATACTCTGTAATAACTGCGCTAACTAAGCACTTGATCATGGAGAACAGATACCTGCTCACTAATAGATGAGACCATTGTATGGAACTTAGAATATGGGAGAGCATTTCTCCGTGAACAGTGTTATTGAAATGGGTCCCCAGGACCATGTGCTGTCCTCCTGGCCCTAGAGAGGCACCAGCTCATCAGCCCAACAGGCTGGAAGCCCAGTCTCAGAATCACACAGGCCACTGGTTAAAATACAGATTTCTGGGCCCATTCCAGGCTCACTCAACCGCATCTCCTGATAAGAGGCTCTGGAACCTGCACTTGCAACATGCCCCGGAGTGATTCGATGCTCGCTGAAGGTTGGGAACTGCTTATGGGATTCGTGGGAATTAGAGAATTAATGAGGACGGTGAGTCACAGGATGTGTGCAATGATATGGTGGTGCTCCATCTCAAAACACCTGTCACTGGCATTACCACCTGGAGGCTCTGGAGTCCAAATTCCAATTTATCTTGACAGAGGGTCCCTGGTGTTGAGGAGGCACCACAGGAAAAGGGCAGGTGCCAGGGCACGGAGGTGTGAGCCAGGCTGGTGTATTTGGGAACTGCAAGCCGTTTCAGGTGACTTGAGTATAGGCATGGAGGGAGCCCCTAGCGAGAGCGGTGGGCATCCCATGACCCTGGCCAGGCAGGTGTGTACACATGGCAGGCAGGAAGAGAGAGCCAGTGTGCTGATGACACAATTTTTGCATACCTGGCAGTCTTCACCTTTGCCATGTGTCATTCCATAAACAAGGCTGGCAGGGAAGGTAGTGGCTGAGGCCAGGAGGGCGCTGTGTGTCACACCCGAGGTTTTGGTCTGCCCTAAAGGGCATGGCATGCTATGGAAGAACCTTAGCACACGTTGGCGTTGATGCTGTCCCTATTTGGATAAAATTTGATAAGGAGATTTCTACTCATGCTCCCTGAGCAATTCTCTCCCTGAACTTTGCATACAATAATCCACATATTTTTTTTATTATCAAAACTGCCTCCAGGCCCAAGGTCAGAGGCAATTTTTGGAACAAGTTTTGGCATGAGATCTGGATTTGATTTTGGACCCCATAACTTATTAGCTGTGTGACTATGGGCAACTTGCTTTACCTCTCTGAGTCTCAGGTCCTCTAAGTCCCAGCCTTGGGGACCCAGCAGCCGCAAACACCTCTCCCTGAACCCTGCTCCTCCCTGGATTTCACACAGGATGCACAATCCCTGAGTGCTGTTTGTTTCTTTACTTTGCAGCTGTCACCACTGAACTTCCTGGAATCTTCTCACATGCACCATGAATAGCTCTCATTTTCCGTCCTTGCTGCTCCCAGGATCCCCACAGGGTCAAAACAGGAATATGTCAAAGGGCGTCCTGTACAACTTCTTTGACCACTGCCAGGATTCGACAGACGTGATGGTCTTTATTGTTACCTCCTACAGCATTGAGACGGTTGTGGGAGTCCTGGGCAACCTCTGCCTGATATGTGTGATGGTTAGGCAGAAGGAGAATGCCAATGTTACCAACCTGCTCATTGCCAACCTGGCCTTCTCCGACTTCCTCATGTGCCTCATCTGCCAGCCACTTACGGCCATCTATACCATCATGGACTACTGGATCTTTGGCGAGGCCCTCTGCAAGATGTCAGCCTTCATCCAGTGTATGTCAGTGACAGTTTCCATCCTCTCTCTTGTCCTTGTGGCCCTAGAGAGGCATCAGCTCATCATCAACCCAACAGGCTGGAAGCCCAGTGTCTCTCAGGCCTACCTGGGAATTGGGGTCATCTGGCTCATTGCCTGCTTCCTCTCCCTGCCTTTTCTGGCCAACAGTGTTCTGAAGAATGTCTTTCACAAGAACCATTCCAGGGCTGTGGAATTTCTGGCTGATAAGGTGGTCTGTACCGAGTCCTGGCCACTGAGCCACCACCGCATCATCTACACCACCTTCCTGCTGCTCTGCCAGTACTGCATCCCGCTGGCCTTCATCCTGGTCTGCTATGTGCGCATCTACCTGCGCCTGCGGAAGCAGAGGCGGGTGTTCCGCAAGGGCACCTACAGCTCGCAGGCTTGGCAGATAAAGAGGATCAATGGGATCCTTGTTGCAATGGTGGCTGCCTTTGCCCTCCTCTGGCTGCCCCTGCATGTGTTCAACAGCCTGGAGGACTGGTACCATGAGGCCATCCCCATTTGTCATGGCAACTTCATCTTCCTGGTATGCCACCTGCTGGCCATGGCCTCCACCTGTGTCAACCCTTTCATCTATGGCTTTCTCAACACCAACTTCAAAAAGGAGGTCAAGGCCCTGGTGCTGACTTGCCAGAAGAGCACCCCATTGGAGGAGCTGGAGCACCTGCCCCTGTCCACAGTACACACAGAAGTCTCCAAAGGGTCTCTGAGGCTCAGTTGCAGGTCCAACCCCACGTAGCCAGGTCCAAAGCTTCTCCTTGCCTTGCTCATTGCCAGGCTCCTTGACTTCACTAAGTGGGCTTGTGTAAGCTGAGGGAGATACTCCATATTACTGGCTTTCTGGGGCCCAGGTAGGCTGGCAAGAGCCCATTTTTGCATGTATTTGCCTTGTGAAGCCTGACATTCAGATGGTTCAGCTATTTGTTCCTGGGGGACTTCTGCGTCTGGATTCTTTGGGTCACAGTATGCCTTACAGCTTGAGCAGATGCCAGAGCCAGAGATGGCCTGCAAGTAGCAGGCAGGGTTCATTCTGGTAACTCAGCAACAGATGTCCGGCCTGGGAATCCAGGGATTCCACCTCTACCAATGAGACTGCGATGTCACTGTGGGGTGAGGGAAGGAACACATGGAGTCAGAGCTCTGGATTGGTCAGCCCCTAACCTCTGTGAGAGATGATGTTTGTGGATGTAAGCGGTAAAGGATTCTATGGAGGCAAGACAGTAGGGTTACTGTTATTTGATTAGCATGCCCAGTGACAGTGATTCTGGTAGCCTTGAGCCCTCAGAGCCCTCTGAAGTAGGAAAATCAGCCCTGAGCAGCAGGCATTCCATGATTCACACCCTATTCCATCTTTTTCCTCTTTCACTGCATCTGCCATCTTATATGGAAATAAGCCTGTAAGTATCTCCCCTTGATAAGATTGTGAGGACCTTGAGGGTGACATCTGCATTGTCATAGAGCTTGTATCCTCCATGCCCCAGATAGGCCCTGGCACAGGGAGAGAGCTCCAGAAAGCTTTGCATGGTAAGCTGATGGGAAAACTGCCTGTATAGCTGAGGACTGGTGCCCTGTGTCAGGCTCAAGCACGGGAAGGGCTCAGGTTGCTGCAGCCACATGTTATCTGCCCTTCCTTGCCTCCCAGGACCTCTCTTGACAAGACAGCTGTCCAGTGACTCTGTGACCCTCCTCAGGGTCGACCACTGCTGAGGCCTACAGTGACTCAAGCCTCCTTCATTTCACACTCTGACCACGGAACTGACTTACTCTAGGTGATGTGTCATGATTATTTCAAAGCCTCCTCCCATCTTTGGGCCTCCCAGTGGCCTTTGGTAGTCGGAGGGGCAGGGAGATCTTGGCTTAAGGGAGTACAGGCTGAAAGCAGTAGGGGTCCCTTCCTCCAGCCATGGAAAATGGTGCAAGGGCTATGATGAGGATGAATATCTCACCTTGGAAATCATGGTTCAGTTTTCTGGATGCTGAGCTGGATCCAAGGCTTCATCTGTGTGTGGACAGATAACTTGCCCTTACAGAAGGCGGAAATGTCAAGCTTGCTCATGGACCACTTTGGATGGGATGACTGGGCCTGACTCTATCTGCCCAGACCTACCCAACCTCCAGCAGAATAGACAGTGGCTGAACCCATCATGGCCTCCCAGGGCAGGGTATTCAGGTGCCTATAACTCTAGAGGAGCCTCACTGTGAGGCTCCTGGGACTGGCCAAGGGCCAGGTAGCAGGAGATGGAACAGCCATATCTGACTGTCTTTCTGGCCTGGCCCCTAACCAAGAACCTGTGCAGCCAACACTCAAGACAAGTGCATTTTGAGTCATCAGTTCCCTTCCTGGGGCTGTTTGTTTTGTCCCAGGTTTTGGCCACTGTCCCATTTTGTTTCTTTCTTCAACTTTGTCCTAGTTTTTGGAAAGATTGTTGACACTTTCTCGGATGCAACTTGTGCTTGTTCTATGGTGCCATCTGCTGTTGGCTGCTCCAGGCAACCACCTGCCAGAAAACCCAGTCTTGGGACCCATCCCAGCAAGATGTCATTGACCAAGCTCCCCAAAGAACCGGAGGCCTCAGGCCCCTCTATATCCCATGAAATTGCCTGGAGTTTGCTTCACATCACTCTTCTCAGTGGTGTCAAGATGCTTAAGGACCAGGGACCAGGCTATGCATCTGGTGAAAGTCCGGGCATTAGGAATTGGGGTAGTGGGTAGAGGCCTTATTAAGTGTCATCTCTGCTTTCCTCACCTTGCTTCAGTTGGCACGGCCTGCCTAGATGGCTGCCTATTGTTCCTGGTTCCCAATGACCCTTGGAATTGCCTGGCTACCCAGCACCCTGGGAACTTGCTGCTTAGAGTGTCTTCAGAAGACCAGCAGCCTCAGCATCACCCAGAGCTTGTTAGACATGCAGAACTTGGTGTTCCCACCCCAGACCTTTTGAATCAGAATCTGCATTTTGTCAAAATCTCCAAGTTAGTGGTGCACACATGCAAGTTTGGGAAAGCTCTGCTTTAAAAAACTGTTTGTCCTGGAACTTGGAGCACTTGAAGATACACTCAGTGGCACCAGGCGTTGGCCTTTAGGAATCCTAGTTCTGGAGATATGGCTTTAAAGTGGTATTGATGAAAAAGTTTTGGTTGGTTGTCTCTTCTCTGGCTGTATGCGAACATATTTCTTCTGAAGTCTTTTCATTCCTTCAATAAATATTTGTCAAATAAACTGTTTGCATAGTTATATTCTTATGAACATGCCTCTCTGTATTCTGTTCTATTTCATTTAAAACTGTATCATCAAGTGTTTTTTCCTGCGGATTTTATTTTTTACATCTGATTAACAGTTTAGAAAATGCTGCATGAAAGCTGGTTCCCCTGAACAGAATCTCTCAGGCTCCCAGAGGAGCCTTCGCTGGCCCAAGTAAGGATCTGTCCCTGCTGGTAGTGAGATGAGCCCATCTTCGGAGGAGCATCATGGCAGCAAATGGAGACTCTCACCCACAAAAAGTGCCTGGGAACTGTTAATAAGTGCAAAGCCTTATCAAATCCTGATGGTGTGAGCTTAACTCATCTAACTCTAGCCCTTCCTTTCTCAAGAAATGACCTTGCTTGCTTTTTCCATTGTAAAACAAACCATATTCAATCATGAAAATATGCAAACTACACAAAAATAAAATGAAAGAGGAAATCATGTTCTTCTACAGAAAGATAATCATTATTTACATTTTGTGGAGCCATTTCTTTAGTTTTTATTTAGTGTTAAGTTTTATTATTTTTTAAACATGATTGAGGTCATACTGTTATCTACATTAATAAAAGAGAAAGATGCAAATTGACTGTACCTTCATGATGCCCACCAGCCGATCAGGAGAGAATATGCAAATTAACCCAACAAAGATGGTAGGTTAATTTGCATATGCAGGCACCGAGCGGCTGGGGCGGTGCGGAACACCTGAGTTGTGGGGCCTCTGGGCAGTGTGGGAAGATGGAAAGGCGGCTCTGGGCTGGAGCAAAGGCAGTGCGGGCAGCCAAGGGAAGGAAGGCCCATTCTTGCACTAATCTTCGTGCATCGGGCCTCTAGTATATAATACTTAAGCATAGTTATATATAACTAGATGCCTGGTGCATGAATTTGTGCACCAGTGGGGTCTGGCTGGCCCGTCCTGATCAGGTTGGGAAGGCCAATCAGGGGAGGGGCTGGCTTGGGAGAGGGGCTGCAGGCGGTTGGCCAGCCGGCCCCACCCCCTGGTGGAACTCCCAGTCGAATTCCTCATCAAGAGGACAATTTGCATATTAGCCTTCTATTATATAAGGTACTTAATGATTACTTTATATCTTTTTTGTTGCTTAACCTTATAACACTTTTTATTCATTCATTTAACAATGATGTCAGACACATGGTAGGGGCTGGGGAGACAGTGGTAGATAAAACAAACACTGTCGTCCTCATGGAGCTGAGAGACCAGTGACTAGATCAGTCCTGTGTCCTCCTCCTCATCGGTTGTGACATTTTTAAATACTTCTAGATCTATTACCTATATTGCTGTGATGAGCTTCTATGCAGAGAGCTTTTTCTGTATTTGGAATTATTTCCTTAGAAGAGATTTTCAGAAGTAGGATTAATGGGTCAAAGGGCATGAGCATTTATCAAGGCTCTGGGTCTGAGCTGCTGACCCTTTCCAAAGAGCCAGGGGTGCTTTACACTCTGACTAGTGCTGGTTTCTCACACCCTGGCCACTGCTGAGGAATTACCTCTAAGGAGGAGGTCTCCATTATTCACTAGGTCACCTCCCCTCTCATCTACCCGTGACTGTCACTCCAGCATCATGAGTTTTCTGGGCTCTTCTTTACACAGAATTCCTCCAAAGCAGTGGTTCTCAACCTGTGGGTCGCGACCCTTTCACAGGGGTCGCCTAAGACCATCAGAAAACACATATATAATTACATATTGTTTCTGTGATTAATCACTATGCTTTAATTATGTTCAATTTGTAACAATGAAATTGGGGGTCACCACAACATGAGGAACTGTATTAAAGGGTCACAGCATTAGGAAGGTTGAGAACCACTGCTCCAAAGGCTTGTCTAATCTTGAAATCCCTGCTTCCTTTCCTCCCATGCTCTTTTGTATATACCGGTTCATCCAAATAGATCATTGCAAGGTTTCCAGTGACCTCCATGTTGCCAGATCCCATGGTCAATTCTCAGTCTTGTCTTATGTGACCAATTAGCAACATTTGGCAGTTACTCAATTCCTTCTCCTTGAAATTCTTTCTGTTTGTGGCTTCATCAGGACACCACACTCATGGTTCTCCTTGTTTTCTTCTCAGGCTCCTTCTCTAGACTCTTATCTCCCTCACCTCAGAACATTGGCAAGTCCTCAGGGAGCCATGAAGGCCCATCTGTTCTCATTCCTTAGGTGGGCTCATCCAGTCTCCAGGCTTTTCACACAACTGAGTGATTAACTGTCTAATGCCCCCAGGTGTGAATCTCCAGAGCATGGGAGGACTTTTCCCTGCTCTCCAGATTTGTATCTCCAGTTACTGCTCTGTGTTTACTGGACACCCTGTCAGCATCTCAAGCTCAGCATTTTCAAAGACAGACTCCTGATCTGCGTCTCCACCTCTTATTCATCAGTGCCCCCTCTTTTTTGAAATGGCTCTTTCTCTTTTCATTTGCTTGGGCCACAGACTTTGGAATCAACCCTTTGTTCACAACCCACAACTCTGCCTTCAAAATGTATTTAGAATGGCCACTTCTTACTGCCCATGGCTCTGTCACCTGGTCCAAGCCACCATCATCTCTACCAGTCAGAGTGACCCTTTGAAGTCTGAGTGAGATCAAAGCCTGTCATTGGCTTTCTGACACTCAAAGCAAAATTCCCTGTCCACACTGGCTGTCTTCTCAGACCTCACTTCCTACCACTCAAACTCCCCTCCTCCCTCACCCACTCCCTTCAGCAGTGCTGTTC
This sequence comes from Myotis davidii, assembly GCF_000327345.1. Lineage (NCBI taxonomy): Eukaryota > Metazoa > Chordata > Mammalia > Chiroptera > Vespertilionidae > Myotis > Myotis davidii. The sequence continues at coordinate 29,442 of NW_006285939.1, forward strand.
TCTCTGCTGTCTGAACACTCTGAGATTGCTCCTACCTCAGCCCTTTGTACTTCCCACTCTGTTTTTTATTCCCTTGCTCCCTTCACCTTAAGTAAGCCTTTATTAGATGACTACTTCCTCACCACACTCTAATAATAGACCCCCACCTCTAAACTGTTACTTATGCTATAGGACTTAGCACACACCTGCTCACACACATTTACTTACCTTCCTGCTGGGTGTCTCACTCCCTCATTAGGAGGCAAACCCCAGAAAGCAGGGATCTTCTATGTTTTATTCACTATGTAGCCCTCAGAAGAGGGCTTGCATATCTGTAGAGTGAATGAATTGAACAACCTTTGTGGTTGATCAGTGGGGAATGATATTTCAACCTCTTGTATGTGAAGTGCAGGCATTTTGGTTTTGTAGGATTCAGGTCCCAGCTGACTGTGACCCTTTGCATCTTGTTTCTGATTCTTCACATGTAGTAAAAGGAAATTTGGACACACACACATATACATGGAGAATATCATATGAAGATAAAGGCAGACATCTGGGTGATGCTTCCATAAGCCAAGGAAGGCCAAAGATTGCCTGCAAACCACTAGAAGCTAGAGGAGAGGCATGGCAGGTTATCCATCACAGCTCTCAAGAGGAACCAACCCTGCCAACACATTGATTCTGGACTTCCAGCCTCCAGAAATTTGAGACAATAAATTTCTGTTGTTACCTTTGTGATCCTTTGTTATGGCATCCCTAGCAGAAGGCAGGGAGACCTGTTCATGTGAACTGTGGAGCAGTCAGGTACACAGTTGTTAGAGACAGACTCCAACTCAAACTGGCTATTATGAAACTAGAGGCCCAGTGCAAGGATTTGTGCACCAGTGGGGCCCCTTGCCTGGCCTGCACCCTCTTGCAATCTGGGACCTTTTGGGGGGATGTCGGACAGCCGGTTTCAGCCTGATTCCCACAGGCCAGGCTGAGGGGCCCCACTGGTGCACAAATCCATGC
>NW_006285939.1:31648-33640 GCF_000327345.1 Myotis davidii
CCTGACTCCAGCTCTGAGGCCTCTGCTGCTGAAAGCAGGTATCTGGTTTGTTTGTGTTCTATAATCGAAACACTGTATCAACTCCAGCTCTGAGATCCCGGCTCGGCTCACTGAAAGCAGGTTTCTGGAGTTTTTTTTAGCTTCTATATGTTACTATGTTTCAAACTGCCTGCTCAGAGGCCTGCAGCGGCAGGCAGGGAACATTGGAGGCCGCTGTCACTGAAGCAAGCAAGCCTCATGTTCAGTTTAAGCTGCCTGGCTGCCGGTTGCCATCTTGGCTGTCAGTTAATTTGCATATCTCGCCGATTAGCCAATGGGAAGGGTAGCAGTCTTATGCCAATTACCATGTTTCTCTTTTATTTGTGTAGATATAGGGAATGTATAGATCCATGTAATGGGGTTGTCCATAGGAAACCCTTTGGCTTTAGGCTGCATTTAGTGGGTGGTTCAAACAATAGAATCAGGGCTCTTATTTTCTTGCTCCCTTTTCTCCACCATTCACTTTAATCCCTCAATTGTGCTGGTCTCTTCATGGCTTCACACTCTCTATGCAGCAATAAGAGGCTCCACAGCTCCTGCCTTACCTTGGTCCCCACAAGCCCAGGGAGGAGGGTAGCTTTCTCTTTATGCCCAGTCAGACTCTGGGGAGGATTCTGATAGCTCAAGCCTAAACTGATTGCCTTGGCCAAGTTGCTGGAACACTTTCTTTAATCCGGCCTCGGTTCTTGGATTAGGGTGATGTGGTTAGCCCCACTTGAAACACATGGATGTGAGAGGAAGTCCCCAGAGGAAGTGATGCCATACAGGTAAAACACAAAAGTGGAAGTAGGTATGAGAGGAGAGAATGGATTGGAAAGATATGAAGGTGTTGAATGGACAGAATGACGGGTGTGGGAGGAGAAGGATGATCCTGAGGTCCAGCCTTGGAAAAGTGAGTAGATGTCTAGTCCACCTAGTGAGCTGGAGTGGTTTTCTTTTGGAGGATAGTTTATCTTCGGTTATGTTGTGTTTGAGGCACTCCTGGTTGGTCAGATGGATGGTCAGATACTTGAACCTGGAACCTGGAGCTCTGGGAAGAGCTTTGGCCAAGGCCTGACCAGACCATGCTGATGGGTGGGCCTGGGAGGTGGCTAGACTGGGGGGTGGGCTGACCTGGAGCTGGGTATGGGCCAAAGGAATTCCAGTTTCCCAAAGCTGAATCTGGTTATAGGACATTGAGGTCAGCAAACAAGTTGGGGTCCTGGGACATGGGTAGGACAGTGTCCAGCACAGAGGCCTTGGTGGACAGGGCAGAACAAGTCAGGCTCAGAAGCTATTTCCCCAGTGCTAAGCCCAGAGTGACACCAGGTAAATTTTCCTTCACCTGTGTTCTGTGGCCTCACTTCTTTAGAGTGAACACCTTCAAGGTCAAGCATTTTGGCTGAAAGTTGGAAGTTTTCACTTTGACTTGCTACTTCTCAATGATGCTTGAGAGAAATGCTGAAAAGACTGGAAGTTCTTCAAGAAGAATCATTGAGCACAATAACAGACGAAGGGCCGGCGTAGGTAGGCGGTGGCCTGGGCCTGCGGGTGGGAGGCGGGCCGCGGAGCCGGGCGCGATCGTCTGGATGGGGGCGGCGGGACGGCGGCTCCCGGGCTCCCGACCTCCTGGCTGTCGGTCTCGAGCCCCTTTCGGGCCTATCGCTCTCGGGAGGGCAGGGGTTGGGCTTGTGGTTCTCGGCCTCCTAGGCCCTGGTTGTGGGGTTTGCCTCCTTGCTTGAACCTGGCCCAGGAACACGCCCTTTCTTGAACAAAACAGGGGTTGTGGGCCTAGACAAGTAGGGGCACCCCATTTCATTCCGGGCATCACGGCTTCCAGGATGTTAGTGTTTAGTCGGTGGTTCAGCCGGGACTAGAAGAAGGCCTATAGTCGGCGTACGGAGAGGATGCCCCACGAATGAATACATCCTGGCGTGGCGTCCAGCTCGGGGTCCAGAGCCCCGAGGTCTGGTC
>NW_006285939.1:34215-41419 GCF_000327345.1 Myotis davidii
GCCTGGGACATGGGTAGGACAGTGTCCAGCACAGAGGCCTTGGTGGACAGGGCAGAACAAGTCAGGCTCAGAAGCTATTTCCCCAGTGCTAAGCCCAGAGTGACACCAGGTAAATTTTCCTTCACCTGTGTTCTGTGGCCTCACTTCTTTAGAGTGAACACCTTCAAGGTCAAGCATTTTGGCTGAAAGTTGGAAGTTTTCACTTTGACTTGCTACTTTGCAGGGGTACAATGATGCTTGAGAGAAATGCTGAAAAGACTGGAAGTTCTTCAAGAAGAATCATTGATTCTCATCCTGCTGAGAGGTAGTCTGGCAGTGGGGGAATGAACACAGGGGTCCTCTTGTCTTAAGTAGGTCATGCTGACTTAGACATCTTTTGGTGACAAGTCCCTTGGCCTGGCCTGACCTGGCGGTGGGGCTTCTTCCCAGAATATCGCTTCAAGGTTCTGATTGATCTCACAGCTGCTGAAATACACAGCCATTGAGCAGACCAGGGATCCTGGGACCTGCAGAGACCCAGGAAAGGCTTCAAAGAGCCTTTTAAGGCACCTTCTTAGTTGCCAGGCACTTCCTACCTGGGCATCTGAGCAGGCACCTGCAGGTGAACTTGCCAATGAACCACAGAGCAAGAGAGTGCTTGTGTAATCATGGCCCTTGAGGCTTTTGTTGTTTAAATGTCACCGTTTATTTTGAAACTGATTCCCATCAGACTCTGAAAACAGTTTATCAGTGCAGTTGGGTACCAACACAAAGCTCTCTTGAAATACATTTCCTTTCACTCATAAAGCTGGTAATGGGGCATTTGATTAGTCATTCTTTGAACTGCCAAGGAAACCACCACTGAAAATGAAGTGTGCATTCAGAACAAAGAACTTCAGCTCTCCGGTGAAAGCCCTGTGATAACCCAATCTCCCAGATAGTGTGCTCTGTGATGGCCAGCAGCCTGTTGCCACCCTGTAATGCCATTTTCAGCCCCTTCAGGTTCTATGACTTTGAGGAGAGGGGTGGGAGGTAGATCTACAAAGGACTTCTTACCTTTTCTTTTATAGACCCACCTGTTAAGCCCACAGACCTGGAACAAAATGGAATACTTATCTTTCCCCAGGTTCCTGGTGCTCGCTGTAGAGTGTGCTGCCAACTGGCAGCAGGGCCTCACTCCCGTCCTATCAGAGGGGATGCTGGAGACTCTCATCAGTGTATTAACTATTCAGAGGTAATGGTCAGAACCCCTTTTTGTCCAGTAAGTAGCTTTAGGACAGTTAAATTTAACATGATTTATATAAGGCAGTGAGTGTTTTGCCATCTACGAGGTCTGGATCTATGGTGTGGGCAGGGCTGGAAGGCCTGGAGCCAGAGCTCAGAGGAGGGGCCTATGTAGCTGTGTCCTTCCTCCTTATTCATTGGCATCTTTACTGAAGATGGCATGGCTGAGCCACTTCCAGATGGGCAGGTACAAAACAACGACTATGTGCAGTGATAAGTGCACTGGTAGTCAGGGCATGGAGGAGGTGCCAGTCTATGAGCTCACTGGGCGGGCAAGATGGGAAAAGTCTCATGCTGTAGTGAGCAGTGGCAAGAGGTAGCAGATTCAGTGCATTTGGGGGTGCGTGTGCTGAGGGCCAGCCTGGATGGAGAGGTGAGGTGAGGTGGTGTGGAAGACCTCCCAGCCCAGGTCTGTGAAGGAAAGTCACTAAGCTCGCAGGGAGGGGGAGATCCATGGTTAGGTTGCAGGTTAGAACAGCTGCCTTTGGCTGCAGTGTGGAGAAGGGTTTGGTGGTGATAACTAATATTTCAGCTGTCTCCTGCTTTAATTGTTCTCTGCAGGCTGGCTTCGTAGGGAAGCTGGTCTCCTGCAGAGCTCCAAGGAAGCCGGCTGCAGCTGGATCCTGAGGGCTATCAGTTTTGGAGGAACACTGCCATGTCACAAGCTGGAACCCTAACCCGGGCCATGCCAGGGTGCGCTGCTGCTCCCCAGCTATGCACTACTGAGCTGGGGGAGCAGGGCAGAAGGTCAGCGCTCTGCCCCACCACATAATCAGAGCCTGAGTCCTGCTCCACCAGGGGTGTGGTGCTCCCTAGTCAGGCATGCCCAAGATTCGGGGCCCTCTCCTGCCATCCAGCTGCAGCCCAACTGGGTCCCCGGTGCTGCCCTGGAATGAGCCAACATGGTCCTAGATTATCTCTGTGGGTATCCCCTTGGAGGATGAAGAGGCTGTGCGTGGTACCTTGATCACAGGGGCATTAGTGCTGTGCCCACCCACCTTGTCCTCAGGCCTCCTCTTCCCTTCCCAGACTGCCTCCCCATAACACATTACCCAGCGCATCCTGTAGTCCAGAAGTTATGAGGCTCTGTGTCTAGCTCTGAGTCCCAGAGGGTCTGGTTTGTTGCCCAGAAGGGGTGATGGGATGTCAGAGGAGCCTTTCACATCATGGTAGTTGTCTTCTCATTGTTCAATGGATTCTGTGTCACCAGCTCCCTGAGAAAGGTCCGGAAGTTACAGGCTCTGAGTCTCAGTTTCCATGTTAGTCAAATGGGGATTTGAACCAGAATATTTTCAGGATTCTGTGCTCTTTTAGAAGGGTTCATGATTTATTTCTTTGTGGAAAATAGAGTGATTTTGTAGCCTTCTGTCCTGTCCATGAAAGGGAATAGAGGCCCAGGTGGGTGGAGCCAATATTGAGACCAATAAGTAGAATTCTCAGTATATGTGGGAGTTACCGGACTCTTATGAAAGTCACAGTCTTATTTTCATGAGGACTGTCCTGACTTTCCTGGCCTGGCCTTCCCCGGTCAGAGCTTGATTCCATGGCTCAGTTAGTCAATGTAGTCATTTAAGTTAGCATTAGCCATGTCAGAGCAGTGCAACTGCCTATTAAAAGCCAGACAACAGCCTCATCCATATCAATTATTACTGAGCACTGATGGACATGTGGTGCCAGATAACAAGCCATAAATGTCCAAAGCATTGAGAAAATGTCAGACTGTTGTCACACGATTGCCAGCTTGCCCCGCACACTCCGCCTGTGGCCAGCACTGCGTCCCGACATGCACTGACTTAGAATGTCAAAGCCTGGGCTTTGCCGGGCCACTTCTCCAGGAGGCCCGGAGCCTCCTTGCCCTTCTGCCTCTCCTGAGCTGGCCCTCAGCTCAGGACTGGGGAGTGTCAAGCTCTCTGAGCCTGTGGGAGGGGACAAATCCAAAGCACTTAAGGTTTGTTCCTTTGGGAAAGTTTGTCCCATAATTAATGACATCTTAGTTCTCCATTCTCCCAGCACAGCATGCTCCAAGTTAACTGCATGCTCTCAGCTTCTGTGACTCCAACCTATAACCCAAATTATGCCTCTTCCAAATTCCAAATTTCCATTTTGCCTGCCACTTGGCCACCCCGCACTGGAAAAGTCCTTCCCATGGCTTTGCCACCCCCGCCCCCCGCCCTTTTTTGGTCTTCTCTTTACAGCCTAGCTCGCCCAGCCACCACTACCTCACCTTCTCTTTGCTTCTCAGCTGATGGGTGTCTTGATATCCACAGCTGCTGAACTTGCTGTCATAAAATCATGAATAGCATGCCAATCACCGCACGGCTGGGTTCTCCCCCAACTTGATCTTTGCAGCATTTCATTCTTGACATCATGTTCCCGAAATATGCTCTTCTGTTGAGTTCTGTGACACAACTGTAGCCTCACGCTCCTGACCCCTACTGCTCCTTCTTAGGCTGCCCTGTCTCTCAAATGTCAGGTTATTCCTGGTCCCACCTTGGCTTTTGTGTCCCAACTGACACACTTCCCACGAACCATTGCATTATGTTCCCATCCCTTCAGCTGCCACTTACAAGCTAACAATTCCCAAATTATGCCTCCTCCAAATTTCAACTGCCTGCCACCTGGGCCCCCCATGCCTGAAGTGGAAGTCCAAAGCAAATGTGAGCTCTCCTCTTGGATTCCTACTGGACTTCCGGTCACAGTTTCTCCCATCACCAACCACCTGGTTGTCTAATTTGCAGCATCTGATTCATTCCTATTCCTCTGAACTATTGCAAGAACCTCCCTCAATGGTACCTCCACCGCCAGTCTTGCTGTCCAGTGGCTCCTTCTCTCCTGCAGTCACAAATGTGACTTTGACTCTCTCATTGGGCAGTTCTCATCTACAGGATGGAGTCCCAGTGTTTTCACATGGTCCTTGGGCCATTCATGGTCAGCCTCTAGCTGGCCCTCCCACCCTCTGTTTGTCCTAACCACCCCTTCCAAGCCCATGGTCTAGTCCACCAGGCCGCTTTTTCCCCCATGCCACATTTTACCCAGTTTGATTCCTATGGCCCCTGTGCATTTTCTAAGTTTACCTCCTCTGAGAACTTCCCCTGCCTCCCTATCTGCCCAGAGCACTTTGCAATAACTCTGCTGGGCATGCAGGGAGTCTTAGGACGGGAAAGAAGGAAAGGTGTCTCTCATTCCATGTGGCTGTGGTCCCCTCAGGCAAAAGGATGGGCCTTTATCTCCCGGACAGCCAGCACAGCGCCTGCCTCGAGGAGTGCCATGCAAGGACAGTATGCTGGTATCCACCGTAAAGATCAGACACATGGACTTTGAAGCTTGGAGGTGAGCTGGGCCTCAGGGAGGAAACCGAGTCAGGTGGCAACCTGTTCTTCCCTACATGCAGCCACTTGGGATCTCCACCTAGAGAATGTAAACTAAGCTTTGGGTCTAAGGGAATGGCGCCTGTCTGTCTCTTTTTCATGTTTAAGAAAGTAGGACAATGTAATATAAATTAAGCTCAGAAGGGAGGGGGAGGGAGATTGAGATTGAGAAAGAAGGAGGGAGTGAGGCAGGGAGGGAGGGAGAGGGGGAGAGAGAGAGAGAGAGAGAGAGAGAGAGAGAGAGAGAGAGAGAGGAAAGAAGGGAAGGAGAGAGATAAGAAAGGGAGGGAGGAAGGGAGCCTGAGTGGGAGAGATGGAGGAATGGGAGAGCACTCTCTTCTGCAAGTTCTCAGACGGATGGACTCCAGTCCTCTATCTTGGGCTCAGTATTTATCACCTGGTCATACTTCCTCCACTTTTCCTGGGCAGAACTGTGGATGCAGGAATCTACATTTGTATATGTATATCAGCACATAAACCAAAGAGCAGACGCCTGGGTTCCTGTGTAAACAAGCAGACTTCCTTATGCAGACAGGGGCAAGCAGAAATATTCAATGAATGCCTGGCCCCACCTGTTTGTACCGGTTTTCCCTGCTGTGTCCGAGCATGTCAATGGTCACTGTCATTTGCTTTACTGAGGTTAACATGTTCTTTAGTGTGAGCCAGATCCCTGAACTCTGCCACTTAACAGTGAAAAGGAATGGAGTATGTGAGAGTCTTTAATGAATGAGGGTCATCAGGCAACATCATCAAACACCTGTGAGCTACAGAAAGCAAATGTATATAAGGAGGAGCTATGGGGAGAGCTACATTTGATGGGAAGATTTATGTATAGGAGGCCTTTCTGTGTGCTGTATTAATAATGAAATATAGGGAACAAACAAATGTCCAATGATCAGAAAAGGCTAAATAACATGCTATGAGTGGCTACTGGGCTGCTACTGAAGACTCTTTAGTAGCATTGGGATGCCTGTGAACTTTTAAACACATATTTTAAAATCAGGATGTTAAAGTCCCCACTATTGTAAGCACACTTATGCACTCATGGAAAAAACACAACACAACACAACACAACACAACACAACAACCATGGAAAGAAATACACCAGTGCTGATGGGACTTAGTGACAGTTTTGTTTTCTCTTTTTATTTTTCACATTTCCCACATTTTTACAACAAGCATACATTACATTTATAATCATAAAAAGCTATTTTTTGAAAGGTCTTCATGTCTGGGTGGAAAAGACTGTTTGTGAAGCTTCTCGGGCTCCCCTGGGTCCTACTGTCTTGCCAGGAGGTCAGGTTGTAATAATTCCTTTAGGAGAGCGACTTAAAAGTGAAGCGAAGAGGAAGCAGGATATGCACTTGTCAACTGAAGGTCTCTGCCATCAATTGAATGCCACCAGGATTCCCCAGTCTGGGGTGTGGTGAGAGGAGGAGACAGCTGGGGGGGTGGGGGAGGGTCACGGGGGAGAGGAACTGCAGCTCTGGCCAGGGAACCTAAAGTGTGCTCATTGAAGCAGAGGTGAGGATGGCTTATATAGAGAAGAGGTCTTACTCCTGGTCCCTTATAGATTCATTCTCATGCAAATGAGGACTCCTCACTGTTTAATTGGTCCAAAAGCACTGTCCCTATTGGTCATAATGGAGCCACTTTGATTGGTTGGTAAAGATGCAAATGAGGGGGGATTAACCTGAGAACTTATGTGTATACTTAGGGGCCGGTGCATGAAATTTGTGTGTGTGTGGGGTGTCCCTTAGCCCAGCCTGCACCCTCTCCAATCTGGACCCCTTGGGGGATTGAGCCTAAACTGGCAGTTAAACATTCCTCTCACAATTTGGGACTCCGGGCTCCTAGCCGCTTGCCTGCCTGCGTGCCTAATTGCCCCCTAACCGCGCCCCTGTTGGCCTGATTGACACCTAACTGCTCCCCTGCAGCCTGATTGCCTCCAACTGCCTTCCCCTGCAGGCTTGATTGCCCCCAACTGCCCTCCCCTGCCTGCCTGATCACCCCCAACTGCCCCCCCCCCCTGGCCTGGTCTTCCCAACTGCCCTCCTCTGCTGGCCTGATCTCACCCATAACTACCCTCCCCTACAGGCCTAGTCACCCCCAACTGCCCTCCCCTGTTGGTCTGGCTGCCCCAACTGCCCTCCCCTGCCGGCCATCTTGTGGGGACCATCTTGTGGTGGCCATCTTGTGGCAGCCATCTTGTAATGATGTCATGTGATGCCACCTAGACTTTTATTATATAGGATATGCATAGCCCATGGACACAGACAATAGTGTGGGGAAGGCCTAAGAGGGTTGGAAAGTGGTGGAAGGGGTCCATGGGAAAAAACAAAAACAAAGGGAACATCTGTAATACTTTCAACAATAAAGATAAATTTAAAAAATAGAGGAAAAATAAATTAAAAGAAAAATATTCAAATGAGGATATATCTGTGCAACTCCAATTGGATGGGAAGTGTCTTAGTCTTGCTGGTCAAACTTCAGTCCCAGGAGCTCCCTCATAAGAGCTGATCAGCAGCAGGAGGCAGGCAGCCCAGTCCGTGTCTCTCTCCCCCCTCCCCAAC
>NW_006285939.1:41439-42965 GCF_000327345.1 Myotis davidii
CACACACACTTCCCCTGAAATGCAGTGGGTGAGAGGCCTCTGGAAACAATGGCTGTTAAGCTCAGATTATGAATGTGGGGCATAGTTAATCACAAGGAGTCATTTTTGACAGGGAGATTTCTTCTCTGACTCAACACACGTTTCTAAGCTTCTTTCCAGCACAATGCTGGCTCACCTTCTTCAACAGCCCAGGTGAGAGGCGCAGAAGTTGGAGTGGACCTAGTCCTCAGGGCATGGTGTCCTGTCGGCTACATATAGTTGCAGGCCTGCTTTCCTCCTATAGGACATGTGCTGCTCTGGTCACCAAGACCCCTGCTCATATCCCATCTTATCTCCAAACATCCAGGCCTGGTTATGCAATCAGAAATATATGTGCTTTGACAAAGACTGGAGAACACTTCAGTCTGCCCTCAGCAGTGCTACCTCCCAGTGCAGACGAGTCCTGCCCTTGCTGTGCCCTTCCTCTGCCTCAGCCAGAAGAGTTGGAGTCTGTCTGAACCATCTTTTACTTCCAGAACAACGACAGGAAGTTTGCAGCAGGTGTGACCCTGGCAGGTGATTGCCCATCTTGGACCATAGCTTCCTCATCTCTGAAATGCATTCTAATGACCTTTCTGCTTTAACATTCAGCCATTCTGCATGATATGGATGTTTTTCTGAGTGTGCTGTTGGATGAGATTGACATTTAAATATCAGCGAGCTTTGAGTAGGGCAAACTGCCCCCATAGGCGGGTGAGCCCTAACCAATCAGTTGAAGGCCTGAAAAAAACAAAGACTGACAGTCCCTGAGCAAAAACAAATTCTGCCTGCAGACAGCCTTTAGACTTAAACTACACTATCACCTTTCCTGGGTTTCCAGCTTCCTGGCCTGGCCCATCCTTCAGGTTTTTTATTTTGCTAGCCTCCATAATTTCATGAACCAATTCATTAAAATCTATCTATCTATCTATCTATCTATCATCTATCATCTATCTAATCTGTCATCTATCTAATGTCTATCTCTCTGTATCTATATGTAATCTATATACCTAATCTATCTCTATTTCTATCTCTATCTCTACCTCTATCTATCATCCTATCTAATAATAGAGAAACATAGTAATTAACGATAACTTCTCTACCCTTCCCATTGGCTAATCAGCCAGATATGCAAATTAACTGCCAACCAAGATGGCGGCCGGCAGCCAGGCAGCTGAAGTGAACAGGAGGCTTGCTTGCTCCAGTGATGGAGGAAGCCAAGGTCCCTGCCTGCCACTGCTGGCCTCTGAGCTGGCACTCTAAGCAACTATGTTGATAGAAGGCAAAGAAATCCCAGAATAAAAAAACAAAGAAAAAAAGGAGAGGTTGGGAGCTTTAGTCACCCACCATCCTGAAAACAGCCCTCAGCCCCTCATCCAGGCTGGCCAGGCACCCCAGTGGGGACCCCCACCCTTAAGGGGGTGTGACCAGAGGCAAACAACCATCATCCCCTCACCCAGGCTGGCCAGGCACCCAAGCGGGACCCCCACCCTGATACAGGACACCCG
>NW_006285939.1:44149-71210 GCF_000327345.1 Myotis davidii
TCTGAAAGGTGTGACGACTGAAGACTGAAAACTGAGAGGCTTGGCTTCTCTGCTGCAGCCAGACCAAAGGCCTGGGTCCTGGGTGCGGAGGAAAACTGGTGCCGGCAACCAGGGGAAGGAAGGCCTATTGCACGAATCTCTTTGTGCAATGGGCCTTTAGTCTATCTATATCTATCTACCTATGTCTACCTCTAAGTCCCCTTTCTCTGGGGAACCTGACACATACAGAGGGGGTGGGAAGTACCTTATTCTCAGCTGTGATTTACTTCCTAATTTCTGCTATTTGGCACTTTCTTTTCAGGCTAGAGAAATTCTTCCTATCCTCATTGGTGTCAAAAGTCCCTTGGCCTGCTAAGTCCTTCTTGGTAGCTCTCCTAGACCAATTTGTGCACCAGTTTTGTTTTACATGTGGGCGGGGCTTAATTAGCCTTCCGTGGTTCTCTGTGTTCTGCCTTCTTTCCCTCACACAGCCCAGTGCCTGATGCTGTCTCCTGAGATGGGCACCCATACCTGCCGGGGCATTCAGAGCAGCAGCTGGCTTTTGCTCTCCTGTGATTGCAGCCTGGGCAGCATGCAAGTACACCCTGGTGATTTACCTCATCGGTACATCCCAGATACAGGTGTATTCTCTCCAAAGGAAAGTCTCTGACTCCATGCCTCCTTGGTGTCTCAGCATCTGTACCCAGAGAGGCAAGCTGTGGATGTGGAACCAGCAGCCTGGGCTGTAGATGCCTGCAGTGCAGATTTGTGATTTTACATGACTGAGGGCCAGGTGGTGCTCAGAGGAGCCATGTTTTTGATGAGTGGGCAGTTGACATCATCTTGTGAATATTCATGAGTCTCTTTGTGGTATAATTCCAGTATGACCTTCCTTTCTTTTCCCAGAGGATAGAAATTTTAGGGCTGTCAGCCTGAGGATGGGCCAACATGCCTGCCAGTTAGGCCTCTAAGGATAAGAGATGGCTGGGACCCAAGCTCCCCACTAACTGCACAATGTTGCTTTGTGCCTGAGGACCACATGACCTATCTTCTCCCACACATACTTCTTTTTCCATGTGGTAAAGTACCTATAACATAAAATTCACTATTTTAACCATTTTAAGTGTACAGTTCAGTAACATTAAGTACATTCACATTGTTGTGCAATCATCACTATCTGTTCTCCAATTTCTCATCATCCCAGATAGAAGCTCTGTAACTATGAACACTAATTTCCCACTCCTCTTTCTCTCATTAGACCAGTAATTTACTTGTTATCTTCATGAATTCTCCTATTTTAGATATTTCACAAAATAGAAATATGGCATTTGTCTTTTTGTAGATGACTTATTTCATTTAACACAGTGCTTTCAAGGTTCATTTGTGATGTAGCATGTATGCAAACTTCATTTTTATGGCTGAGTAATATTTCATTGTATGTATGTTCCACATTTTGTCTGTCTGTTCGTCTGTTAATGGATACTTGGGTTGTTTCCATGTTTGGCTAGTGTGAACACTATTGTTCTGCACTGAATACTGAGATACAATGATATGTTCCAGTCTGTATTCAGTGATTTCAGGTATGTACCTAGGGGTGAAAATTCTATCTTTAACTTCTTGAGGAACTGTTAAACGGTTTTCCACAGCAGCTGCTCCATTTTACAATCACAGCAGCAATGTCTGAAGGTTCCAATTTCTTTATATACTTGCCAACACCTGTTATTTTTCATTTTAAAAAATTATAGCCATTCTAATGAGTATGAAATAGTGTCTTATGGTGGTTTTGATTTGCAGTTCCCTAATGACTAATATGCAACATCTTTTCATATGCTTGTTGGCCACTTGCATATCATTTCTTTAAAAAAATTTTATTCAAGTCCTTTGTTCATTTAAAAATTAGATTGTCTTTTTGTTGTTGAGTTCTAGAAGTTCTTTATGTATTTTGGAAATTAAAACCCTTTCATATACATGATTTTAAATATTTTCTTCTATTAGGTAGGTTGTCTTTTCATTTTCTTGGTAATGGCTTTTGAGTCTCAAAAGTTTTAAAATTTTGATATAGTATTTATTAATTTTTTCTTTTGCAATTTGCACATTTGGTGTCATATCTAAGAATCTATTGCCCAATGTAAGGTCAGAAATATTTACCCCTATGTTTTCTTCTAAGAGTTTTATACTTTAAGCTCTAGCATTTTGGTTTTTGACCCATTTTGAGCTAATTACTGTAGATTGTGGGAGGTAGGGTCCCAACATCATTCTGTTGCATGTAAAAACCCAGTTTCCCCAGCACTATTTGTTAAAGAAATTGTTCTTTCCCCATTCAATTGACCATAGATGTCTGCGTTTTTTTTCTGGATTCTCAGTTCCATTCCCTGGTCTACATGTCTTTCTCTATGCTAGGACCACACTGTTTTGGTTACTACAGCTTTGTGGTAAGTTTTGAAATCAGAAAGTGTGAATCAGACACATATATGCCTTTGCTCCTGCCCAAGTCATGGCTGGAGACCTGGGCAGGGCACCCTGCTACCCTTCAGGGACCATCTGGAGCTTCTGGTTCTAAGCCTAGGATAGGCACACGTCTAGGAGGCCTGATTCTCATTTCTTTTTCCAAAACTCCTCTCTGGTGTGTGTGTGGTTGGGGTGTAGCGGAGGTGTGGTGAGAGTGGAAGGGAGAATATAATATACTAGAGGCCTGGTGCACAAAAATTTGTGAACTCGGCTGGAGGGGTTCCCTCAGCCTGGCCTGTGCCCTCTCACAGTCTGGGACCCCTCAGGAGATGACCACTTGCTGGCTTAGGCCTGCTCCCAGGGCGATTGGGCCTAAGATGGCAATCAGACATCCCTTTGGCAGCCCAGCAGCCATCGGGGGATGTCCACTTGCCCAGCAGGCCTAAATTGCAGCCGGACATCCTTAGTGCTGCTGAGGAGGCAGGAGAGGCTCCCCCGAACCCCCTTTAGGGTGGGGGTTCGACTGGGGTGCCTGGTCAGCCTGGATGAGGGGCTGAGGGCTGTTTTCAGGCGGGCCAAGCCTGCAACTGAAATTCCCAGTCTCTCCTTTTATTCTTTTCTTTTTTTTTATTCTGGGATTTATTTACCTTCTGTAATTGAAACTTTGTTATGGCTCCAACTCCGAGGCCAGCTGGCTGAAAGCAGGTATCTGGGGTTTGTTTAGCTTCTATAATTGAAACTCTGTTGTTTTTGGAGCTGCTGCTTTCGGAGCTCAGAGCTGGGCCGCGGCAGGCAGAGAACCTTGGCTTCCTCCATCACTGGAGCAAGCAAGCCTCATGTTCGCTTCAGCTGCATGGCTGCTGGCCGCCATCTTTGTTGGCAGTTAATTTGCATATCACCCTGATTAGCCAATGGGAAGCACAGTGGAGGTATGGTTAATTACCATGTTTGTCTATTATTAGATAGGATAAGCACATGTGGATACTTTTGAAAGTGCAAGGGGATTTTTAGTAGACTCCAAGGATTATATAACATATTATCACACATTTGGTGGCTTAAAACAACAGATGCTTATTCTCTCAGAGTCTGGAGGCTAGAAACCCGAGACAAAGTGTCGGCAGGCTGTTTTCTACAAAGGCTCCAGGGCAGGGCCTTCCTTTACTCTTCCAGCTGCTGGTGGGTGTCTCATTCCAATCTCTGCCCCCGTCTGCATGTGGTCTCCTCTGTCTGTGTCTTCTCTTCTGTCTCTTATAAGACACTTGTCATTGGATTTAGGGCCCACTGGATAATCCAGTGTAATTGCAGTTTGAGATCTTTAATTACATCTTAAAAACCGTTTCCAAGATAAGGTCACATTTATAGGTTAGGGGAGATAGGGCATGGACACACCTTTTTTTGGAAAATAATTAAACTCACTCCAGGACAAAAGACATAATACTAGGACTGCCCTCAGAAAAATATGGTCATATAGATTAAAGACTCCAATGTGAGGCGACTGCCCTTTTCCTCCATAGCACAGGAAGAGACCCCCTCATTCACCTCTGTGCTCCCTGTGCGGACAAGTTTTGGCCACATGGCCCTTCCAAACCTGGGCTCCTCTTCCAGAGGTGGCAGCTCAGCCACCGTCTCTCCAACCACAGAGGAGGCTCAGCCACTGTCTCTCCAACCACAGTGGTGGCTCCATCACTGTCTGTTCACACTACAGTGTGGATGAAGAATAGAACTCTCATCCTTTTCATGCCTCTCACCCAAAGCATCCCATCTTCCTATAATAAGCCCACTGGCTGAGAATCCACGTGACTTCTGATCTGTGCCAGATGTGCTCCTTTGGTTTTCCTTAGAAGTGGGGGCTGGGGTTGCCAGCCCTCTCTACGCTGAGGGGAGTTTATCCTCTCAGAACTCAAGGAAAGGGTGAAGGATGGGGGAGTAGTGAAAGATGAGTTAAGGCAGAGTGGGCCTGCAGGTTTCAGAAGGAAAGCAGCGAGGGCTCTAGGTGCCAGAAGAAATGTTTAATCATCAGGCAAGGTAGGCCTGAGAAGGTGGATGGCCCGGGTCGGGAGGCCTGGGACAATGGGAGAGAGCTTAGAAGTAGAGTGAAATCTCCGAGGGTAGAGGCAGGAAAAGGAGGCCTAGGAAATTCCAGAGGCACATTTTGTCACTTAGGTGCTGGTTGTGTAGTCTGTTGTATGGCATTACAGGGACTTTCAGTACAGTTTTATCTCCATGGTGCCTGGCTTTAGAGAAACATGCAGTGATTCTGGAGCGGCCATAATGAAAGGACTCCTGGGATACCCACTGCCCCACCAGAGGGGTCAGAGACGCACACTGGCCAATCAGTGTCTCCATCGTGGAAGGGCTCGTTAGCGCAGGGAAAGCCTGAGGTGGCGCAGGGCCTATTTTTGGGAACGGAATGAATACTGGGGAGGAGCACTCGTCAGGCGGTGGACTCGGGCTTCTGTTTCATGGAGAAAATATGTCTGGAACTGAGGCCACGCAGAGGCCTGCATACCTAGAGGCAGACAGGAAATCCAATGCCTGAGCTTGTGCTCCTGGCTCACCACACCTCAGTCCTGGTCATGGTTCCCGGTGAGGTGACCCAATACCTTTGCTCTGCGTAGTGTGTCTTTGTGGAGGATTTAAAATGGCCACAAAACCTTACAGCCCTCCATTTGAGAGGTGGCGAATCCTCTCCCCTAAGAAACTGGAGGAGGAGAGATTTATTATATCATCATCTCATCTCCTACTCACTCAGCCTTCAGAGGTGGGCACTGCTGATGAGGAGACTGAGGCTGGAGGGTGAAGGCCAAGGCCACCCTATAAGCAAGCAGCCGGGTTTGAAGTCCACACTCACCCCTCAGTCAATTTCCCCGATAATGAGGCGGTGACCGCTGTGCCCTTATGGCCTCCCGGCTCCTGAATGATCATGCTGCCCGATCTCATTATGCCTGGAGCGGGCAGCGTGGCTCTTGCCTTGCCCACCTCGGTTGCTTAATAAGCACCCTAATTTGATTGGCTCCAAATGAATGTAATGCAAAATTAAAAGATGCCAGAAGACACTGCAATAAATCGAAGGAGTTAGTTTTAATTGATTATGTTTTGAATTCAATTAGATTTCTCCTCCAATCCTCTCTGAATACTAATCCAGCTGCTGGTTACAGAGCAATAACTAGAAAGGTCTATTATTATTGAGTTCCGGCCTCTGTCATCCAGCTTGGGCTCGGGCATCGTCCTGGATGGAAAACCTCGGCTTGGGGGTAGGGAGGTCAGGGGAGTTCAAGGCCAGCAGCCAAGCCTCCCGCCAGCAAGCCAGCATATTTCCTGTTGGGGAAGGGATTCAAAGCAATGTACCCAATTAAAATGGTTTAAAAATATTTTTAGAGCATAAACACTTCAAGAGGCTACATAGGAGGGAGTGTCAGAGTCATGGACTTTGCCGTGTGGCAGGCAGCAGGGGACACAGGGATTGAGGTCTGGGATCGGCCTGGCTACACACTCTGTGTAACTAGGGTAAACTGCCAACCCTTCCCAGGCTTGGTTTTCCTATTTGCAAAATGAGGGAGTCAATCTCTAAGAACAGTTTTGATATCCCTGGGTTCTGTGCTGCTGTGGTCCTTCTGGTCCCACCTGTGCACCCATGCTCTGTGCTGCCTTCCACTGCCATTCTTCAGCCCATTTGACCTGGGGACCTGATCTCTTCAGGCTGCCTCTCCTGGGGTTTCTTGTGGTCATAGGTTTGATCCAGCCACAGGGCAAAATAATAGTCCCCTGCCTCAGGGCTGTGCCCCTTTAAGACCCTACTCCTGCCAGAAGCCTTCTGCACATCTTCAGCTCTTCC
This sequence comes from Myotis davidii, assembly GCF_000327345.1. Taxonomy (NCBI): domain Eukaryota; kingdom Metazoa; phylum Chordata; class Mammalia; order Chiroptera; family Vespertilionidae; genus Myotis; species Myotis davidii. The sequence continues at coordinate 50,412 of NW_006285939.1, forward strand.
TGCAATGGTGATACCATTACCTCGTTGTGTCTAACCTGTGGGTGGTAACAGCGTCCAGCGGTTGCAATCTCTGTGGTCCTCAACTTCCTAAACATCTCCTTCTTGTTCTCTTTACCCTGCTCACACTTTTCAATGGAATATTGCCTTTAAAGGCTCATCATTTGAACCATCTGGGAATTCTACTTCCTACCGTGACCCTAAATAATGTAGATGCTAAATCCACTTTTTGATTGAGGTTCCTTATGGAACGTCCTTCAAGGAGAGGGGCTATAGTTGAGACAAAATGAGGGGGGTTCTGGTTTGGGAGACTGGTATGAAGCTGGAGAGGCCTGGGAGTTTCCAGGCAGAGCATAGAAGAGGCTCAGGTGGAGAGCACAGTGCGGGGAGGCTGTGACTGCAGGGGACTTGGGAGTGGGAGCCAGGGGTGGTTGTCTCTCCTGGCCCACAGAGAGCAGGTGCTGCCACAGAAGGGCAAAGGAAAGAGGGAAAGGCTCCCAGCCCTGCTCCATCCCTGACCCAGTTAGTCAGAAGCCCTTGATTGCGGGCAAAAGGCCTGTGTCCTTAGAGTCCTGGGAGGGAGGGAGCTCTGCTCAGAGGCTAATGATGGAGGGTTTGTTTCCTTTGGAATGGGGCTCCCAAGGGTAGAGTGTGAAGACTTGGCGTCAGCTGTGGGGGAAGAGCTGGAAGGAGATGGGTTGTGGGGTAGGACAGAGGGAGACAGAAGGTGTTGGTGGGTGGCCAGGGACTTGCTTTTGGGATGGTGACCAAAGATTACAAGGGTGGGATCAACTATGGTTATTTATGGCTCTTGATTTATGCTCTTAATTTCCATGTAAGTAAATGACCTGGGCCCTGGAGGAGGGTGGAGAAACCCACTCTGGATGCTGGTCCAGGACCCCTGTGGTAGTGACTGGACCTGGAGGAGATCTGGAGGTTAGTGTTAGGCCTGGGAGTGGCACATCAGCATTCTAGGGCCATGGCCTGGCAGCCGCATTGTTGGACAGGCCAAGTTCTGCCTCAGTGGCTCCCACAGTTGGGTCCTCATGCTGCCTCTGGGGTTGGAGGAGAGCCTGGCAATAATTAGTGACCACCTGGAGTAGGAGCAGCTACCAGGGAGGGATGGGTGCTCAAGACTGTCTGGAAGCTTGGGACTGATGACAAAGGGATGCAGATGACTACAGGGACCGTCCTGACCTTGGGGTTCCTACTGTGAGTCAGTAGGAAATGCATGGACAAGGAAGTCAGGTCCAAATTCTGGGTAAATGGAGGTAGAGATCTAGGCCAAGAGTCTGAGCACCATGTCAGGTCCCAGAGAAGCAAAGGCAAATGGAATCCTGGAAGCTGCTTGTTGGTGGCTTCTAGTCCCCCCAGGGCCAGAGCCAGCAGAAGCAGGGGAAGGAAGAGGGTATGGTCAGTGCTTCAGACAAAACTGAAGACAGAAGAGTCATGTGCCTGGGAAACAGGTAGATGGGGAGCAGGCAGGTGTTCAGGTGAGAACTAAGGCACCTTACTGTCTCCTGAAGAGAGGGGAATGGCAAGAGGTCCACTCATTTATTTCTTCATCCATTCATAATTGCTTTTAAAGAGTTAAAGAGGGTGAGGTTTTTATTAATGGCCTTGGAACATCTATCTTTTATTGAAACCTGTGACATATCAGGTTCCAGCAGATAAGAAATAAAGTTGTTTCTCTCTCTCTCTCTCTCTCTCTTTTAAAAATATTTTTATTGATTTCAGAGGGGAAGGGAGAGGGAGAGAGAGACAGAAACATTTATTATATTTTTATTAATTTCAGAGGGGAAGGGAGAGGGAGAGAGAGACAGAAACATTAATGATGAGGAACAATCATTGATTGGCTGCCTCTTGCACGCCCCCTACTGGAGATCCAGCCCACAATCCAGCATTCCCTGACTGGGAATCGAGCTGTGACCTCCAACCTGGCAACTGAAGGTCGGCATGGGGTGGTGGTGGTGGTGGGGGGGACCACCCACCACGCCTGGTTTGCTTCCAGTGGGTTCCGTAGTGACTCTTGCCCTTTGCAAAATGATGACTGAGGAGAAGTCATATCTTAAAGGAGACCTTGGAGAACACCATCCCTTGTTTTATGAAGGAGAAAACAGGTCCAGAAAGGGTGAGTGATTTGCCTAAGTCACACTGCTGACCTGGTATAGTCTCCCAATTTAATGGAAGTGGGGAGTGAGAGATGTGTGGCATGGACACAGCCTACTAATGGGAACCAAGTAGTTGCCAGGCTGACCATCAGCCACTGAGCCATACCAGCTGGGCAAAGTCATTTCTCTCTTAAAAAGCATAACTCAAATACTAGTATTAATAAAGATCATCCCAAGTTATATATTTTTTCCTTACGACCCTAAAATTTCATTCCAAATGGAAGCAAGTCTTACTAGACATTGATCAGATCCCTTTCCAAGCTTCAGCCATTCATCCAAATATTTAAAAATCTTTTGCTATCACAGTATGTCTTGTTATCAATGTAATGCATTTAAATACAAACAAATCAAATAGGAGAGAAGGGTTTATGATGAAAGAAAACAATTTCTAACTTCATCTTTCCTCAGTTCTAGTCTCACTCTCCAGAAGCAATTTCTTCTAAACATTTCCATTTTTAATACTCCTGGGGGGGGGGTCTCAATAACTCTGGGAAGCATTGTATATGAATTCTTATTTCTTGATTCATCATCTGTAGAAAATTTATTGACCCCTTACAATGGAAAATAAGAAATTGCTTCACATATATGCTTCTCCTTCCTCTCTTTATTCTTCCAAAGTTTTATAGTTTCCCATGACTATTTTTAGTTCTCCTGTTGTGTACTTTTATGCCTGTGGAATTATGCCCTGATTCTGCATTTCATCAGCCTTAGTCAGGGTGATGGATGGTGGCAGCCCATTTTGGAGCGTTCCCATACTTCCCACCCTCTTTCTTTTGGGAAGGACTCTTTGCTCCCTTGGGTGAGCACCAGCATGCTCATAGCTGGCCAGTCACTGCACTCCATCTCCATAGCCATGGCAGCTGCCTCACCACTGGGCATGTTTCCCAATCCAGGCCGTAAGCATCCTTCCCAGTTGGTTAAGTTGGCCATCAATCAACTTTCACTGCTAAAACTGCTCTTTTTCTCTGGGATTAACTCTAGGAGGGAAATGGAACCTTTGCTCTTGTAGGTCCCTCTGGGTCACCATCCTGCCTGAGATGATTGCCAGAGGCCAATAGCACTGAGCTAGGGAGCTAATGAGAGAGGACTGACTTCTGATGATGGGAAAGACTTCTGGGTCTGTTTCACCTGAGGCCTACTTTGCCTCTTGACTTTTACAGCTAAACAAGACTGAAAATTTTATTATTAAGCTTCAACCAATTGTATTAACTTTCTGATTAACACAGGAGTAATTATGACATGGGACAGTCTATATAGGGGTTAGATTTTGTCAAATGCTTTTTCTGAATCAATTTGTGTGATCATTTGATTTTTTTCTTTTAATATATTTTATTGATTTTTTACAAAGAGGAAGGGAGAGAGATAGAAAGTTAGAAACATCGATGAGAGAGAAACATTGATCAGCTGCCTCCTGTACACCTCCTACTGGGGATGTGCCCGCAACCCAGGTACATGCCTTGACCGGAATCGAACCTGGGACCCCTCAGTCCGCAGGCCGACGCTCTATCAACTGAACCAAACCTGTTTCGGCGATTTTTTTCTTTTTAAGCCTGTTGATGTGCTAGGTAACATCGATGGACTTTCAAATGTTGAACCAGTGCTGCATACCTGGAATAAATCCTACTTGGTTATGATGTGTAATTATTTTTATACATTGGATTTGCTAATGTTTTGTTGAGGATTTTTGCATTAAGTTCACAAGAGATATTAGTCTACTATTTTATTTTTCTCTTGTGTTTGTCTGGTTTGTATTTGGGTAATTCAGGCCTCATAAAATGAGTTGTAAAATGTTCCCTCTTTCTCTATTTTCTAGATGAGATTGTGTGAAATTGGCCTTAATGCTTCTTTAATGTTTGGCAAAATTTTCAAGGAAAATCATCTAGGCCTAGATATTTACTTTTCTGGAGCTTTTAAATTATTAATTAAACTTCTTTAATGGTTATTGGGCTGTTCAGATGGTCTTTTTTTAACATGGCTTAGTGTTGTAGTTTTTAGCTTTTGAGGAATTGGTCCATATGTTCTAAGTTCAAATTTACAAATGCAAAGTTTTTATAGCATTTTCTTATTATCTTTTAAATATTATAGGATCTGTACTGATGTCCCCTGTTTCATTCCTGATATGTATATATTTTTTGTTCTCTATTTTTATTTTTATCTTTCTATAGATTTATTAATTTTATTGTGTTCTTGGAAGAATCAGTCTTTTGTTTCCTAGCTTTTCTCTATTATTTTCCTATGTTCAATTTAGATTTCTGCTCTTATCTTTATTATTTTTTCTTTCTATTTGTTTTGGGTTTACTTTTGTCTGTCCTTGAGGTAGGTGTATTTAGATTTATATGAAAGTAGTTTCTGATATGCTAGGGATAAAATCTGCCATTTTATTATTGTTTTATGTTTGTTTCCTGTGGTTTTTGTCCTCTGTTGCTCTTTCTTGCCTTCTTATGAGTTACTGGAACTTGTTTTAGGATTCCATCTTGATGTTTTTGTCACATTTATGAGTGTATCTCTTTGTATAGTTTTCATAGTAGTTGCCGTGTGCATTATAACACATGTTCGTCTTATTCCCGTCTACTAGTGTCACCATTTGGCCGTTTTGAGTGAAGTGTGGAAACCCCGCTCATTTGCAGCCTCCGATGTGCCTGCTGAGTGGGTGGAGAGCTCCCCACCAGCCCTGGAATCCTCGACAACAATTGGCACTGCAGATCCTCCTCCTCTATGCTTTGTTCCACACTCCCCCATGAAACTTCCATCTTCCAGAAGCGTGTTGGACTCTCTCATTGATTAATGGCTCTCCCCTCCTTTTACTTCTGCCTCATAGGTGTTTTTTTTTTCCATTTAAAACTTACAGCTTTAAATTTTACTGATGTCTTCAGAAGAACAAGAGGTGAAAAAATAAAAGAATGGAAAACTCTAAGGGCCCTTTAAAGGCATACAGTGGGAAGCGTCTGGACTTGGTTTAGGGCAGACCTGGTGGATCCTGAGTTAGCGGTGCTCAGTCCCTACCGTGTGGCCTGGGTGAGTGTGTGAGCATCCTCCTGGGCGCACCGTGGTGCTGGAAGGGTGAGCGAGACGTCTCGGCAGGTGTGAGGAGACTGGTTTAGTGCCTGCGACAGCAGGTGTGAATTAATGGCTCTTGTTATCTGTATGACTGCACCATGATCCACAGTTGAGCACTGGAAGGGTGTGGCACATTCCTGTGGGGTGACCACAGGCCTCTTTCATGGCAACTCCTGAAACAAGCCTTACTAAGCCATCATTGGCGCCAAGGAATGTCCCAGGAAAGAAGGTGTGTCCCCTTGAAGGGGTCAGCTTCCTGAGGGCTGAGCTGATAGTAAGGGAGTGGGCCAGGGTTATTTAAAGAAAATCATTGGCCACTGTACCTTTTGGAGGCTCCACCTACTCCATTTCAAACAATAAAACCACCACATCCAACATCATTAAATGCAGTTTATATATAACTACATAAGTTATGTATAACTACCATAAAACCACAAGTTTACTAGTTGACATAATGTTACACACCGAGCCAAGCATGTGATTAAAATGCCTACATATTGTAAGACATCTCATGAATAAGATGTTTGTGCAGTTTTATTTCAAGTTCCAATTGGTTGCTCACATCTCAAACAAGTTTATAGGCTCTGGAAAAACCCCAAGACCCTGCATTTTGGGCTCATAATGAAAGAAACAGCCCTGGGCAGTGTTCTGGGCTAGTCGGCAGGTTGCTGAGGGAGGTGTCCTCGGGAAGCCGCCCTGGCAGAGGCAGGACTGAGCCCACAGGACCCTCCATGTGGCCTGTGGGCAGGCACAGCGGGAAAGGTATCTGGGAGATGGGGTGGGGTGGGCTGACTGTTGCCTGGTGGCTGTGAGACTTTGGTCAAGTTACTTGCCTACTCTGATCCTCAGGTTCTCTACCGATTTGTTACCTCTCGAAACTCTAGGACCAGATGGTTTCTGCCCCTTGTTCAACTTCTTTTTTCAAATATGGGCAATTGAGTTTGGTTAAAGGGGTGTTTCTGTGAGCTCTTCCCACCCTGGCTTTGAGGCTGTGAGGAAACCAGATCCACTGTGCAGAGGAATGGGGGGAACTTGGCTTATTGGCAAAGGAAAGAGGAGAAAGGAGATAAAGTGCTCAAGTGGCAGAGAATGAGGCGTACCCTCCCCACTGGTCTTGGATGGAAGACACTCCGGGCTCTTTATCTTCCCTGTTGCAACTCCTAAATTCTAAAGCTTTAGCCTGCAGGTTGGCCTGACGCACTTTCACCATGCTCACAGGCATGAGCAAGGCTGAGATGTTGGGTAGGTGAATGAAAATAAGGCCAGCTGAGCCTCCCACACCCACCTTAGGGCAGCAGAGGCAGGCCCCCAGCATCCCAGCAGGGGCAGCAGAGGCAGGCGCGGGAGCTTCCGCCTGTGTTTGTTCTGGGATCTGATGGGATTGGGATTGGGGAGGAAGACATGGGAGCGCGGAGCCTGAGAAGGCTGGACCCTGGCTGAGACATGCCCAGGCTGTGAACACACAGCCCAGGGGAAAGACCAAGTTAGCACACGGGTCAAGAGCCAGAGCCCAAGGTCACAGAACAGCCACAAGCTTGCCCCCAGGACAGCAGGGGTGGGTCCTGGCCTGTAGTTATTTCTCTTCTAAAAGTGAGGTCCAGGTTTGGGGTCAGGATGGCTAGGAAATGATACTATTGCTATTGCTGTTTTATCATTGCTAGTACTGGAAATACACATGAACTTCTCATTGGTAGACACTGGAATTTAAAGGTGAATGACAGGCAAAGTCCCTTTCTTATGAGGCTCACATTCTAGCAGGGGTGAGGCAAATACCTTTCCCCTTAATAAACAAATAATGAGTATGAAATGCAATAACTTCCCTAATGAGAAAAACCAAGGGACAGAGCAAAAGTAATGGTGACAGGAGTGGGTTAGACTTCAGAAAGGGAAACAAGGAGTGGTTGCTGACAAGGAGCAGGAGGAGGACGCTGAGGCTCAGAGAAGTAAAGCTACCCCGAGGCCACCTCTTGGCCGTGCAGGGCTAGCGGGCTGTCCCTCTTCACTGTGCCCGTGGCATGACGTCAGCCTGTTCTGACACAGTGTCTGAGCCAGGGCAGCACCTGCAATCTGAGGGTGTGTGGGCCCAGTGGAGAAGATTAAGGAGCCTCATGCACGCCAGAGCCTGAGCCTTTTGGGCTCAGCTTAGAAGGGAATGATTTAGAGTCCAATGTCCTGTCTCCCACCCACCACCATGGACTTTGCCTGGTTCTCTTCCAGCAGTGACTTGGCAGTGACTCTTGCCCTTTGCAAAATGATGACTGAGGAGAGGTCATATCTTAATGGAGACCTTGGAGAACACCATCCCTTGTTTTATGAAGGAGAAAACGGGTCCAGAAAGGGTGAGTGATTTGCTTAAGTCACACAGCTGACCTGGTGTAGTCTCCCAAGGGATCCTCCAATGTGTTTTTCTTTCTTTCTTTTTAAAAAAATATGTTTTATTGATTTTTTACAGAGAGGAAGGGAGAGGGATAGAGAGTTAGAAACATCGATGAGAGAGAAACATTGATAAGCTGCCTCCTTCACACCCCCCACTGGGGATGTGCCCACAACCAAGGTACATGCCCTTGACTGGAATCGAACCTGGGACCCTCCAGTCCGCAGGAATAATGCAATTCTAAAACCGGATGTAAACATGTACATCGGTGTTGCGTAGCAAAGATACATAGTGAAAACATCCAAGATACATTGTTCCAATATTGACATTAATATAAAAAGGTTAAGAATTGCACTATAAAGAGATTAATCTTTACTCATGACATTTTATTTTTACTTGAGTGACAAAATGCCCAATTCTGGAAACGGCCTCATTATAGTCAACATGTGCCACAGGTAAGCTTCCCGTGCGTTTGGGTGCATTTGGCAAACGGACGCACTTGGTCGCCATGTTCGTTAGGAGACAGGAGTGGGAGGGTTAGAAGAAAAGATATACAGTGCAACAGTGCTCAACAAGACATTCTGCGTGTTGGATAATTGATTACAGCACCATATATTTGTTAGTTATACATACTACCTTTGAATTGTTTTGCACCAGGAGTCAGTGCAACAACACTGCAAAAAGTTTATAGGTAAGAAACCTATCAACATTTTATAAAAAACGCCGTGATTTATAATTATTTATTTTTGCAGCCTTGTGATGGAGAAACAAGAAAATAAAAAAGCAAGATTGAATGATAAAGGAAGTGGAAGTAGCAGTAGCTGACCCTTTCAAGACATATGGACCGAGATGTACAGGATTGTTGACAGAAACAACAGATCATTGTGCATACGGTGTAATGAAACAGTAGTAAGGAGAATGTGGAATGTAAAGAGACATTTTGAAACTAATCATTGTCAGCTCTTGAAAAAAAGTATCAATGAAAGGAAGGAATACATTTCTAAGCAGCTACACCTCTATAAAAATCAATCAAATTCCATCATTAAATTTGTAAGATGCTCTACAAATTTAACATCAACAAGTTACTGTATTGCTCACTCCATAGCTCAGCATGGAAAGCCCTCAGTGATGGAGAATTTATTAAGGAAACATTTCTAAGATGTGCACCAGCTCTATTTCATGATATGAAAAATAAAGATGATGTTATTGAAAGAAGTTCTGAGTTACCACTCAGTAGAATTACTATCAAAGACAGAATAATAGATCTTAACAAAAATGTACAACATCAATTAAAAAAAGACTTAAATAGTTGTAAATATTTTTTGATTTCTCTTGATGAAACTACTGATGTCACATTAAATGCTCGGTTGGCCATTACTGCTAGATATTCTGATGGTCTCACAATGAGAGAAGAGTTGATAAAGTTAGAATCAGTGCCAATAAGTACATCAAGAAATGAAATATGTAAGGTTGTTATAAAAACATTCAGTGACCTAAACATTGATATCTCTAAAATTGTGTCAGTCACGACAGATGGGGCACCAAATATGGTGGGAAAAAATGTGGGATTCCCGAAATTGTTTATGGAAGCTATTAGACATCCACTTATACCTTTTCATTGCATTATCCATCAGGAGGTGTTGTGTGCCAAATCGGGATTCTCAGAATTGAATGATTTAATGTCAGTTGTAACAAAAATTGTGAATTTTATAGCTTCCGACCCCTTCACAAGTGAGAATTTTCTGCACTTTTACAGGAAGTTGATTCAGCCTACAGTGGACTACCGATGTTCAATAATGTGAGATGGCTGAGTTGAGGTAAAGTATTTGACCGATTTGTGGAGCGCTTTGAAGAAATTACGGTCTTTATTGAGAATAAGGATCTGGCAAACTTTCCTCAGATCAATGATCATAAGTGGGTCAGCAATTTGATATTTTTTACAGATCTCTCTGTTCATATGAATGAACTGAACTTAAAATTACAAGGCTTTGGAAAAAGTATTGACGTTATGTTTGGATACATCAAATCTTTTGAAAGTAAACTAAAATTTTCAAGCGAGATATTGAAACTAAAACTTGTAGTTTCTTCGGATTAAAAAGTATTTTGAGAAGGCCACTACAATGAGTGTAATGGAGTCCATACTTATGTACCAGAATATAGTAAACTCGTTATTTGAACAGTTCAGCGAAAGATTAGACCAATTTAGAAGCCTAGAACAGACCATTAAAATAATTAAGTATCCGGATGTAGTTGTTTACAGTACTTTGGAATTAAAGGATTTCCAATGGATGCAAATTGACGATTTAGAGATGCAACTTGCAGATTTTCAAGGTAGCATTTGGACTCATGTGTTTGTCGACTTAAGGTCGAAACTTGAAAATCTGGAACGAAATCGTTTGAATAATGAAGAGTGCAACTACGAACAAGAAACTTGAGTGCTTGGAACAGAGTACCTGACACTTTTAGCAACATAAAAAAATCTAGCGATGGCTTTGCTAACAATTTATTCATCAACATATTTTTGTGAGACTTTGTTCTCAGCATTAAATAATATTAAAACGAACAAAAGAAACCGGCTAACAGATGTAGTTAGTGGCGCTTGCTTGGCCTTGAAGTGCACCTAGTATGAACCTGTAATCGAAGAATTAACAGACAAACTTCAGCACCAAAAAAGTCACTAATTTCTAGTTTTCGTACCATTTGGTTATCATTGTTTTTATTATTATTTTTCCTAAATGTACACTGTTTTTCTGTTTTTGTTCATTTCATACATATTTTTTGGTTGATTTTTCTTTGTTAAATGGCATTTAAATATATAAAATAAATATCAAAAATATAAATATTCTTTTTACTATGGTTGCAAATATCAAAAAAATAATTATGAATATTTCTATATGTGACATGGCACCAGAGTTAAGTCAGGGTTTTTCAAAATTTTGACACGCCGAGCTCAAAAGTTTCGCCATCTCTGCTCAATCCACTGATCCAAACCAGTCAGGGCTCTTTCTTTTTAAAAAATATATTTTTATTGATTTCAGAGAGAAAGGCGGAGGGAGAGATAGAAACATCAATGGTGAGAGAGAATCATTGATCAGCTGCCTTCTGCATGCCCCGTACTGGTGATCAAGCCCACAACTCGGGCATGTGCCCTTGACTGGAATCGAACCTGGGACACTTCAGTCTACAAGCTGATGCTCTAGCCACTGAGCCCAACTAGTGAGGGCTGTGGTTATATTTCCTCCTAGAGAACTTACAGAGACCCAAAGGAATGCGTCACTGATGGTGTAATTTCATGGAAGGCGGGCGTGAGGGGTGTGTGGCATGGGCACAGCCTACTAACAGCATAATGTGAAAGCAGCCGATGCCCCGCACATGGCGAGCCCTCTGTGAGTGCTCCTGCCCTTCCCCTTCTGTCACCCAATTTGGGACATGATGTCTGAGTACAGGGCCTTGCCCGTTGTGGGCGCTCTACTGAAATTTGTTGATTGACTACATGAATGCTGAAGTGTGCTCTTTCCTAGTGGCTCATCCTCAGAGAGCACTCGTTATATACCTGGTTGGGGGCCAGTATAGAGGAGCTTGATTTCACCTACCCATTCTGATATGATCCTGCGTGCACTTGTACATGTACATACACACACACATGCACACACACGCACATACACACGCCTGACTTCTCAAAGTTTGGGAGTCAGGGAAGAGTGTAGCCAGGCCTGAGACAATAGGCGCCAGCTTTGTTGTTCTTGTGCTTTAGCAAGAGACGCATTCCTCCCAGCCAGGGTGGCAGAGGGCCTGCCAGGCAGCCGGCAGCCCTAGCCCCATTGTGGAGGACAGGCCGCTCGTGACTCAGGAATCTGCTTAGTTGATAACTCAATTCTGCAGCTGGGCCACATTTGTAAGCAGTGCTAGCACACCCCACGGAAACCCAGAATCCAATTAGGGCCGGGGCTGCACCATCCCTCATCCCTCACTCTGCCGTCTACAGCCCTGGCCATCCATCATATTTGGCTGAAGGCTCCTTGAAGTCTGCAGGCAAACTTCTTTATTATTATTATTATTATTTTTTATTGCTTAAAGTATTACAAAGGGTATTACATATGTGTCCTTCCCCCCCTCCCCTCCCTAGACAGTCCCCTAGCCTCCCTTATCCCCCTACACCAAGTTTTGTTAATTCAATGTCTCCCTTCCCACTTATTTCACTTAGCATAATGCTCTCCAGTTCCATCCATGCTCAGAAAGAAAATAGCCACACAAAAAAAGAAATGGCTACAAACAAGTACCTTTCAATAATAACTTTAAATGTAAACGGACTAAATGCTCCAACCAAAAGACATCGAGTGGCTGAATGGATAAAAAATCATGACCCATACATTTGTTGCAGGCAAACTTCTGACCCTCCCGCTGGCGGCTGGCTGCTCTCCTGCTCTTCCCTGCAGCCACGGGTATTGGAATCAGAGCTTGACGGCACAGGCTCTTCTTGGTCCCTGTGACCGTGCCACTCAGGCCAACGCCAGGCACTCAGGCCAACGCCATAAGAAATTAAAAAATCTGCGGCCTCGCCTTGCACGTCCTGGCTGTTTTCGAAGCCACCCAGACAGAGCCATCAGCGTGAGGCTGCGGGGCGTGCTTCCTGGCAACGCAGGCTGAAGCAGAGACGCCGGAAAGCAGGCGTGAGGATTTAACAGTGCAGAGAGTGGACCCCAAAGTCATCTTCATTTATCCAAAAATGCAAATGGGCTATTAGATGGTTTGGCATCAGGCCATAAGACCAGAAGTTTCTGGATTTTTCTGAGATTCATGCTCACTTCCCAAACTCTAGGACTATTGAGGCTTTTCCCGGAAGTCCTGATGGGCACATCTGTTCCCTGGCTCAGACCCCTCATTCTGGGAGGCCTCCATACGCTCACTGCATTTTCCTCTCAGTTCAGCCTCCTCATTTTATGAACTATCTAGATAAGGGACAGCACATGTCTTTCAACTTGCATGTCAGTGTCAGTGGATTGATGGCGGCTGCTCTAAACACTGGGTCTAGAAATATTCTGAGCCCTGGCATCTAGCAGAGCCTCCGAACCAGCAGAGCAGGACAGCAGCAGCAGCAGCAACAACGCGGCAACAGGAAAAGCACCAGCAAGGCAGGAACAGCCCGAAAGAGGTTTGCTGTGTGGAGCCAACAGTCTCCAGGTTCCGCATCGCATCATTTAAAATGTCCAGTTCCCAGAAAAGACTGTGGCAATGCTGAATGGAATAAGGCAGAGAAAGACAACTACCACTTGGCTTCACTTACAGGTGGAATCTACAAAACAAACGAAACAGGAGAAATGCAGTCCATAAAAACTGTCACTGAGGAAACTCAGACATTGGGCTTAAAACCTTATTTAACATTTTTTTTTTCAATTTGAGTACACGGATTTATTTTATTTATTTCCACCCTAAATGGTTCATTATTTTTAAAGGTGGTGTTTGATGGAGCATTTGCTCATCCAGAGAAAAGTGAGCCAGAGAAGCCCACTGGTGAGAGGCCCGGTGGTGTGGCCCAGGTGTCCAGGCAGAGGGGTTTGCGAGCTCTAGAGGGGATCTTCCTGGGTGAATGCTCAGCCCAGAAAGAATGGTGGGTGACAGGAGCTCCCTGGGGATGCTGGGGGTTGAGTGGGGGCTTCCTTCCTGTGCCCCCAATTCTACCAGCTACTGTGTAGCAGGCGCCTCTCCAGGGTCCTGAGCAAACCTGGGAGAGTCCAAGTGTCTTTGAACTCTGCTCCAGGGATTTCGTCCCAGGAGGTATGAAGCTTTTGGCCTGGGTTTTGCCATCAGCTGCCTACTCATCTCTCTGAAATGCAGTCCAGGCCAGAAAAAGAACTGCACAGAGTGGGGAGGGGACAGGGGTGTTGGGGAGGGCGTGGAAGATGACTGGGTCCCTCAGGGCTCATGGTGGGGCTACGGCCAGGCTACCCAAGGGCACATATTCCACCCAACACCCAAACTCTTGCAGGGGCAGAGTGGAGTCCAGAGCCTCCCCTTCGGCCTACCAGGTTTAGTGATTCCCACTCCAAGAGCTGCTTTTTTTTTTTTTTAAGAAATTAAAAAATTTGTTTAGTTTTGACTCAAGTATAGTTAGTATGCAGTATTATATTGGTTATGTTCGTTTCAGGTACACAACATAGCGATTCAACATTTTTATATCTTACAATGTGTTCACCCCACTAATTCTAGTAATCATTTGTTATGGTGCAAACTTATCACAATATAATTGACTATATTTATCTTCATCTTTTCTACTCATCCCCTAACCCCCTCCCGCTTGGCAACCATCCCTTTGGCCTCTGCTTCTATACATCTGTTTTGTTTTTTTAGATTCCACATAAAAATGAAACCACATGTTGTTTGTCTTTCTCTGTCTGAAATTTCATTAGCATAATACTCTTTAGGTCAGTGATGGCGAACCTTTTGAGCTCAGCATGTCAGCATTTTGAAAAACCCTAACTTAACTCTGGTGCCATATCACATATAGAAATTTTTTGATATTTGCAACCATAGTAAAACAAAGATTTATATTTTTGATATTTATTTTATATATTTAAATGCCATTTAACAAAGAAAAATCAACCAAAAAAAATGAGTTCGCGTGTAACCTCTGACACGCGTGTCATAGGTTCTCCATCACTGCTCTAGGTCCTTCCATATTGTTGCAAATGATTTCATTCTTTTTATTGCTGTGTGATATTCCCTTGTATATATACACGTATGTATAGCACTTTATCCATCCTTCTATCAATGAATATCTAGGTTACTTCCATATCTTGGCTATTATAAATAATGCTGCAATGAACATAGGGGTGCATATATATCTTTTCAAATTAGTGTTCTTATTTCCTTCGATCAATACCCAGAATTGCTGGTTCATATTTTAGATCTATTTTTAGTTTTTTGAAGATTCTCCAAGCTTTCCACAGTGGCTGCACCAATTTCAGTCCCACCAACAGTGCACAAGGGTTACCTTTACTTTACATCTTTGCTAGCATATGTTATTTGTTGCCATTCTGACTGGTGTGAGGTGGTATTCTCATTGTTGTTTTGATTTGCATTTCACTGATGATTAGTGATCTTGAACATCTTCTCATATGTCTGTTGGCATCTGTATGTTTTCTTTGGAGAAATGTCTCTTTATAAACTCTGTCCATTTTTATCTGTTTATTATTTTTGTATTGAGTTGTATGAGTTTCTTATATATTTTGGATATTAACCCTTTATCGGCTATTTCACTTGCGAATATATTCTCTCACCCAGTTGGTTGTCTTTTTGTTTTGTTGATGGTTTTCTTCATTGTGCAGAGCTTTTTGATTTGATGAAGTTCCATTTGTTTATTTTTGCCTTTTACCTCATGCCTTGGGGGTGGGGTGGGTGGAGGAATATCTGAAAAGATATTACAACGACTGAAATCAGATAGTTTACTTCCTATGTTTTCTTTTAGGAGTCTTATGGGTCCAGGTCTCATATTTAAGTTTTAAATTGAGGTATATGTGTAAGCGAGTGGTCCAGTTTCATCTTTTGCATGTATCTTTCCAGTTTTCCCAGCACCATTTGTTGAAGAGACTGTAGTTTTTTCCTTGTATATTCTTGCCTCCTCTGTCATAGATTAACTGGAGGCCCAGTGCATGAAATTCATGCACGGGGGTCCCTTAACCCGGCCTGCACCCTCTCCAATCCAGGACATCCCTCTCGCAATCTGGGACCACTGGCCCCTAACTGCTCACCTGCCTGCCTGCCTGATCACCCCAACCACTCTGCCTGCCTGCCTGATTGCCCCTAACTGCTCCCCTGCTGGCCTGCTGCCTGATTGCCCTTAACCACCTCTGACTTGGCCCTTTCCACTGTGGCTTTGTCCGAAAGAACGACTAGAAGATGTCTGGTTCACCCAGTCTAATTAGCATATTACCCTTTTATTAGTATAGATTAGTCAGCTCAGACAGCCATAACAAAATATCATAAATTTCTGTGGCTTAAACAACAGAAATGTATTTTTTCTCAGTTCTGGAGGCTGGAATTTGGGGTCAGGGTACCAGCAGAGCGTTGTCCCATACACCAGAAAGTGGTGGATTGATTGTTAGTCAGAGCACATGCCCAGGTTGCAGATTCAATACCCAGTCCAGTGAGTGCAGGAAACAATGGAGCAATGTTTCTCTTTCTCTCCCTTCTTCTCTCTGAGATCAATTAAAATGAATGATAAATAATAATGTTCTCTAAGTATGGTTTTAACAAGAAAGACATTAGTGAGCTATGAAGTGAAAAACTTGTTATAACACATATATACAGCATGACCCCATTTTTTTAAAAAAAATTTATTGATTTCAGAGGAAGGAAGAAGGAGAGATAGAAACATAAATGATGAGAATCATTGATCAGCTGCCTCCTGCACACCCCTATTAAGGATCAAGCCTGAAATTTGACCAGGAATCATATTATGACCTCCTGGTTCATAGACCGATGCTCAACCACTGAGCCCCACCGGCCAGGCCCCATTTTCGTTAATACCAGGCACATGAGGTACATTGGCAAGATCTCACTCCTAGACGAAAGTCTGAAATTGCCCAAACTTCTTTCCAGGTAGATGTTTGGATGTGAATTCATTTCTGCCGATTGGATGCAGTGGGTGTAAGTCCCTGAGTTGACATTTTGCCTTTCTGTTGATCAGGAATGGCCACCAGAGGGCACTGTGAGAGCAGGTTTCTGGGCCTGTTGGCACTGCCTGCAGACCAAGGGCGGTATTGGACCCTGACCGCCTGTGAGAGGGTGGCTTGGCTCTCAGAGGACCCAGGAAGTTTAATAAGTCATGTGTGGTCATGTGGGAGGCGAGGAAGCGAACAGTGAGTTCACCCAAGATGTGGAAAGGTTTGTTCCCTCAGAACACAGATGTGGGAATGGGGCTGCCAGGGGAACAAAGACAGGAGAGAAAGGAAAATCTGAAATGAAGGATCTTGGGCAATGGCTTTTAGAAAGCTCGGCATGCAGAGATGTGGGGAACATGACAGATCTGGTGTCTGTGGTGGGTCAGCCCACCCTAGGGTAGGAGGAGGATGTCCCATGTCCTAGTAGGCCAGGGGCAGAGTTTAGATGAATGATTCCTGTTTCAATTAGGACCATTTTTTAAAGATATATTTTTATTGATTTCAAAGAGGAAGGAAGAGGGTGAGAAAGATAGAAACATCAATGATGAGATAGAATCATAGATCAGCTGCCTCCTGCACAGGGGATTGAGCTCACAGCGCAGGCATGTGCCCTGAATAGGAATCAAACCATGGCCTTCTGGTTCATAGGTCAAAGCTCGACCACTGAGCCAAATCAACTGGGCAGGATCAATTTATGACAGGATGGAATGGAGGTAGCGGATAGGGAACTTACCTTTGAGGACCTACAGACAGCGGACACAGGAGTAATGGGAAGATGATGGTTTACCCATGGCTAACTTGATCATTCTGAGGGTAGGAGAAATACTAAGCTCTGGAGAAGACCTGGCTGCAAAGCTGTGGCCCTGGGAAGAGGCTGAGTGGCTCAGAGAGAATGAGGTGAATATGTGTAGTCAAGGCCAAATGTCAGGTGCCCAGGGGTTGGGGCCTGGGAGATGCGGATGGGGGTCCAGTTCCAGATGGTGCAAGCCCTACTCTCAAAACTGGTAGCCCCAGAATCTTATCAGAACTCAGAGCAAGGAATGGACTGGCGGGGGAACAAAAGCTGTAATAGGCTACTGGGGCATCAGCCAGGACCCATTTCAGCCAATACCAGCAGGGAACTTGGACACCCAAGTGGGGCCATTGAAAGCCTCAGAACCTCACACTCAGGCCAAGGGCTTGCAGAGCATTTTCAGTTATTTATGGGAGCTGTGGAAATTGGCATCTACTCCTCACTACGGTGAGAGCAGTGCAGTGGCCTGGGCTACATCACAACTATGTAGGAAGACTTCTGAGGACAAGGACAGAAGATGGCATGTCCAGCCTCTTCCTAGGGAACTAGCCCCAGAACCACTAAGCTCTAGGCTGGGAGGTTGGAGGGAATTTCTGTCAGTTATTGCAACTGCTCCCTGCCTGCAGACTCATGCAGGCCCACTCATCTGAAATGTTGCCAGAAGTCTCACTAAGATCCATCCCAGAGGCTCCCTTGTCCCTGGAAACAGTTTGAGCTTCTCTGCCTGACAACTCAAGTGCTCCCTGACTTGGCCTGGGAAACACGTTTGTCTTTGGACTCTCCCACCTCTGGGCCCAGACATACCATTCCTGTAGTCGGCAGAGACCAGGCTCCTTGCCACTATTGGCATTCCTTCTTCTTCCTAGAATGTTTTTCCCTATCCTGTCTACTTGATAAGCAGAGTCATCCTTCGGGACTGCTCAAGCATTGCCTTCCTTATGAAGACTTACCCGACCAGTTCCAACCTGGTTGCAGGTAGAATGCTTGGTTGTGGTAATAGACCACGTAAAATGTTAACCACAAATATATCCCCCCTTTTATTCCTTGCCAAGATAATCCTGATTTTGTCTAAATATTCAACCCTCAGCGAGGTGACCCTTCCCTTGCTCAAGAATAAACGTTAAAGAGATCACAACCAACACACTAACCCGGTCCCCCTGGCAGCATGAAATCAACACTGGGCATATGCCTGGTACTGGCCATTGCCCATATGCCCCACTGGATTGGTGGTCAGGTGGCAAGCTCTTCCAATGGGGCTCAAACAAGGACTGATTCTGCTTGACTTGCATTGCCACCTGAAGCAGGACCTGGTGCCAGGTTGGTGCCAAAGTGTTGAGAGAAACTGCCTTCATCAGAGCTGTTTTTATCAGAGTTGGCCAGGTAGGCTTACCTTCTCAGGGGAGTCCAAGAAGCCCAGAGTGTCTTCTCAGTCAGAGGTATGGGCCCTGGCTCACCAGCCTGACTGGTCTTCTGTCCTAAAGTCTGTGCTCTTGTTTGTTGTTGTTCATTAAAATATATTAATAAAATGCTTGCTATATACTAGGCACTGAGTTCCTGCCCTCAAGAGCCTGACAGCTTTGTTGAGGAGACACATGAACAGATTACTTTCTTCTGACGCCACAGAGCAGTGGTTCTAGTAACAGAGGGACTTCTCAGTTCTAAGAAGAGCATCCACTTGAGAGATTAAGTGGAAAAGGAATCTATGAAAGGCCACTGGATCACTCACAGAATAACGGTGAGAGAGAGTGTGGGAAAATGATATAGGGTTGAGCCTTGGATTGACCTGCTGACAAAGTCACAAACAAGTCCCAGTTTAGAGGGCTTAGTCCTCTTAGCATAATTAAGCTTGACCTTATAACGCTCCCCAGATCTTACCTGGGAAGCTAATGGGCTGAGGGAAGTGCAGGGAGTATAAACATGGTCAAAACTGGTGAAACTCACAAGAACTGTGTAACTATGGTAACCACTGCCTTGTTAACTTCGGACTATAAAAGGCCGGTGTGGCCTGAGCACGGGTGGAAGTCCTTCCTCTTGAGTTGGACTTACCCGCCTGGTCCCCCAATATTCCCAAATTATCTCTTGTCTTTTCTCTTTCATTTGTGTGCAGCTCCTCTTCCAGACCCCGAACCCAGAACCATGCGGGACGTGGAGGGAAACATTTATGACAAGAGAGGGAAAAGGAGAGGGAGAAGGCAGATGGGGGAAGGAGAGGGAGGGAGGGAGAGAGAGAAAGGGAAGGCAAGCTGAGTTGCAATTATGCATTAAGAGGAACTTGATCTTGATAAAAACATCCTAAGGGAAAATGTGGCATTGGGATAAGTTTGTGAAGAAGTGGCAGCCTGTCAATACCACAAGTCACTCTATATAATCTGCATACCTTCTAACTCAAAAATGCAAACATGTTTTTGCATATGGAAAATATATGCAGTGGGGCTGCATCAGATTTATTGATTTCTTTTTCTTTATTGATTAAAGTATTACATATGTGCCCTTATTCCTCCATTGTCCCCCCCCCCCACTCCTCCAGTCCTGCCCTTACCCCCACCCCCAGTTGTCTGTGTCCATCTTTCTTTTTTACAGCAGCATGGTAGTCCATTGTGTAGATGTACCACAGTTTTTTAATCTACTCATCTGCTGATGGGCACTTGGGCTGTTTCCAAATCTTAGCTATGGTTAATTGTGCTGCTATGAACATAGGGGTGCATATGTCCTTCCTGATTGGTGTTTCTATTTTCTTGGGATATATTCCTAGAAGTGGGATAACTGGGTAAAATGGGAGTTTTTCGTCTTTTGAGGAAACTCCATACTGTTCTCCACCAATGGCTGCACCAGTCTGCATTCCCACCAGCAGTGCACGAGGGTTCCTTTTTCTCCACATCCTCAACAGCTCTTGTCATTTGTTGATGATAGCCATTCTGACAGGTGTGAGATGATGCTGCATTGTTGTTTTGATTTGCATCTCTTGGATGATTAGTGACTTTGAGCATATTTTCATATGTCTCTTGGTCTTCTGTATGTCCACTTTCAAAAAGTATCTATTTAGGTCCTTTGCCCATCTTTTTAAAATTAAATCTTTATTGTTCAGATTATTACAGTTGTTCCTCTCCCCCGCCCCATAGCTCCCCTCTACCCGGTTCCCACCCCATCCTCTGCCCTTACTCCCGCCACCCACTGTTCTCATCCATAGGTGTACCATTTTTGTCCAGTCTCTCTTTTTTAAAAAAAAATATATTATTGATTTTTGACAGAGAGGAAGGGAGAGGGATAGAGAGTTAGAAACATCGATCAGCTGCCTCCTGCACGCCCCGTACTGGGGATGTGCCCACAACCAAGATACATGCCCTTGACTGGAATCGAACCTGGGACCCTTCAGTCCGCAGGCTGACGCTCTATCCACTGAGCCAAACCAGTCAGGGCTGTCCAGTCTTTCTCCCCCACACCCCCCGAGAATAGTCAGTCTACTCCCTTTATGCCCTTATTCTATTATATTTACCAGTTTATTCTGATCATCAGATTATTTATTCACTTGATTTTTAGATTCACTTGTTGATAGATGTGTATTTGTTATTCATAATTTTATCTTTACCTTTTTCTTCTTCTTCCTCTTCTTAAAGGATACCTTTCAGCATTTCATATAATACTGGTTTGGTGGCGATGAACTCCTTTAGCTTTTTCTTATCTGTGAAGCTCTTTATCTGACCTTCACTTCTGAATGATAGCTTTGCTGGATAAAGTAATCTTGGTTGC
>NW_006285939.1:74142-92724 GCF_000327345.1 Myotis davidii
ATCTTGATATCTGGTATTGAGATCCCTCCTACTTTGTTCTTCTTTCTCAGGATCACTGCTGCTATTCGGGGTTTGTTCTTTTTTATTCCAGATGAATTTTTGGAGAGTTTGTTCTAGGTCTGTGAAATATGCCATTGGTATATTAATGGTGAGTGCAATTGAATCTATAGATTGCTTTGGGCAGTATGGACATTTTGATGATGTTGATTCTACCAATCCATGAACATGGTATGTTTTCCCATCTGTTTATGTCTTCCTCTATCTCTTTTTTCAGTGTCCTGTAGTTTTCCTTGATTTCTTTTTAAAAAATATTTTTATTGATTTTAGAGAGGAAGAGAGAGGGAGAGAGAGATAGAAAATCAATGATAGAGAATCATTGGTCAGCTGCTTCCTGCACACCCCCTACTGGAGACAAAACCATAACCTGGGCATGTGCCCTTGACTGGAATCGAACCTGGGACCCTTCAGCCCACAGGCTGACACTCTATCTACTGAGCCAAACCTGCTAGGGAAGATGTATTGATTTCTGTGCATTCCAGGGAGAATCCCACTTGATCAGTTGTAAGATCTTTTTATGTGCTGCTGAATGGCTTGGTAGCAGTTTGTAGGGAATTTTTGCATTACATTCACGAGGGATATTGATCTGTATATTTCTTTCTTGTAGTATCCTTAACTGACTTTGATATGAGGGTAATGCTGGGCTTGTAAAAAGAGTTTTGGAGTATTCCCTCCTCTTCAATTATTGGGAAAAGTTTGAGAATAATTGGTATTAATGCTTCTTTAAACATTTGATAATATTCACCAGTGAAACCATCTGGTCTGTGCTTTTCTTTTTTGGGAGGTTTTTGATGACTTTTGAATCTCTTAGTATTGATCTGTTCATATTTTCTATTCATGATTAAGTATGGGTATGTTGTGTTTTCTAGAATTTTTTCATTTCTTCCAAGTTGTCCAATTCGTTATTTTTGTAGTTGTTCATAGTAAACTTTTAAGAATCTTTGTATTTGTGTGGTATCAGGTGTAATGTCTTCCATTTCAGTTATAGTTTTATTGATTTGGGCCATCTTTTTTTGAAGGTCTAAATAAAGGTTTGCCAATAATTTTGTTTTCTTCTCTTTGTAAGTATTTCCTATCTTTTTAGTTTTTAGTTCATTAATTTCTGCTCCAAACTTCATTATTTTCTTCCTTCTGCCAACTTTGTGCTTAGTTTTTTTCTTAGTTCATTTATTTGAGATATTTATTTTTTCTTGATGTATGTGCTTATTGCTATAACTTACTTCTTAAACTTCTTTTACAACATCTCATGTTTTTGTATGCTGCTTCCATTTTAATTTTCCATGATATTTAAAACGTTTTCTTAGTTTCTTCTTGATCCACTGGTTGTTCAAGAGTGTGTTGTTTCATTTTCATGTATTTGGTATTTTCCAGCTTTCCACATGTTATTAATTTCTAGTTTCATATTATTATGGTTGGAAAATATGCTTGGTATGATTTCAATCTTCTTGAATTTGATTAGGCTTGTTTTGTGGTTTATCATAATATTTATCCTAAAACCATTCCATAGGAACTTGGAGAACATTTGCATTCTGATGATTTTGGATGGAATGTAATACAATGGGTATGTCTGGTAGGTCTGGTTTGCCTATAGTGTTGTTCAAATCTGCTACCTATTCTCTGTCTGGATGATCTTTCTATTGCTGTGAATGGGGTGTTAAAGTCCCCAAGTATTATTGTATTGTTGTTTACTTCTTTTGTTCTGTTTGAAACTGCTTTATACATTTGGAGCTCTGATTTGAATGCATAAATATATACAATTGTTTTATCTCCTTGATGGATTGACTTCTTTATCATTACATAATGAACTTCATTGTGTTTTGACCATTTTTATATTGGAATCTATTTTCTTTTATTTAAGTATAGCTATAACTGTTGTCTTATGGCATCATTTGCTTGAAATATCTTCTCTGTTTTTTCACTGTTGGTCTATATGTATCTGTAAAAGTAAATGAGTCTGTGGTAGACAGCACATAATTGAAACTTAATTTTTAAATCCCTTTTGCCATTGTATGTTTTTGGATTGAAGAACTTAATTCTTTTATGTTAAAAGTAATTATTTATAGGTAAGGACCTATTATTGCCATTTTGTTCATTGTTTTCTGTTTTGTAGATGCATTGTTCCTTGTTTCTAATTTTGCTCTTTATCATTTGATGACCCTTTGTAGGAGTATGCTTGTATTCCTTTTTCATAATCTTTTGTGTATCTACTATAGGATTTTCCTTTGTGGTTATCATGAGATTACATAAAATATTTTTTTTTAAAAAAATATATTTTTTTGATTTTTTACAGAGAGGAAGGGAGAGAGATAGAGAGTTAGAAACATTGATGAGAGAGACATCGATCAGCGGCCTCCTGCACATCTCCTACTGGGGATGTGCCAGCAACCCAGGTACATGCCCTTGACCGGAATAGAACCGGGGACCTTTCAGTCCGCAGCCCGATGCTCTATCCACTGAGCCAAACCGGTTTCGGCCATAAAATATCTTATATTTACAACATCCTATTTTAAGCCTATAACACCTTAACATCTATAGCACATATAAACTTTATCTTTTTATTTCTCCATCTCTTTTATTTTAGGTTATCAATATTTAATGCATTTTTTATATTGTATGTTTAATAACAAATTATTATAGTTATGGCTTTTAATATATATATATTTTTTGTTTTTAAACTCCTAAACTAGCATTCTACAAGAATAATGTACTATCATTGCAATATTGTTGAATTTGACAATGTATATTATCAGTGAATTTAACAAATACATAAATGATTTTATGTTGTTAATTATCACCTTTTAAAAAATATATTTTTATTGATTTTAGAAAGGAAGGGAGAGGGAGAGATAGAAACTCAATTATGACGAAGAATCATTGATTGACTGCCTCCTGCATGCTCTACACTGGGGACTGAACCGGCAACTCAAGCATGTGCCCCTGACTGGAATAGAACCTAGTCCTAGGACCATTCAGTCCGCAGGCTGATGCTCTATTCCAAGCATGTCAAACTCAAAGACTAGCATGGGCCAAATAAACAAGGTTTAAGTTTATGTGGGCCACAAAAAAACAAAAGCTTCAATTTTCATAGAAACATAGGTTTGTTTCGATAGAGACATGCTGAATACAAAGGGTTGAAATAAATGAGTAATTGTTAACATAAAATAATAGAACATTTTAATAAAAATTAATATTTTTTTCTTGAACCTTAACTTACCAGACACTGAATAACTGCACAAATTAATAAGCATAATGCAAATGAACCTATTTTTCTTGTTCTCCAAAAATGAAATATTTCCTGTTGCGCACATCAAACAAGTCAGTACAAAACTAATGACATTGCAATCGGCTGCTAAGATATTCGCTGCTAGTATTAGTGGAGAGAATTGGTGCACCTGTGTGTAAAGTGTGTAAGGGCAATGAATGCAACATGATTATAGTAATCACTCATTAGAGAATGTTGTAGTTCGTTATTAATAATTATGTATAACAGGTTATTGTAAAAATTAAGTTACAAAATTTTTATTAAAACGTTTCTTATATACCATTATATTGGCTGGGCTGCAAAAATATTCGTTGTGGGCCGCATGAGAGTTTGACATCCTTGTTTGCTCTATCCATTAAGCCAAACCAGCAAGGGCATCTTTTATTTTTGCTTTGTGAACCTACTTTAGCATTTCTTGTAAGGCAGGTTTACTGTGATGAAACCTCTGGACTTTTGTTTATTTGGCATGTTTTTATGACTTCTTTATTTCTGAAGAACAGCTTTGCTGGGAATAATATTCCTGAATGACAGTTTTTCTCTCTCTCAACACATCTGAAAATTTCATCTCTCTCTCTTCTGGCTTGGCAAATATTTGTTGAGAAATCCAACCTAAATTTTTTTTAGGACATATGTATGTGATGGCTTGGTTTTCTTTTGCTGCTTTCAAAATTTTCTTTTTTTGTAGACTAATGACAATTTATTTGTAATGTGTCTCACTATAGCCCTTTCAGGTTTAATCTGTTTGAGGTCCTTGGGTCTCATGAATCTGGATGCCCATTTCTCTCTCCATTTTGATAACTATTCAAACTTTATTGTTTAAAATACTTTCCTTTTTTTATTTCTCATTCTGAAATTTCCATAATTTGTAGATTTGTTTCTGTTTATTATGACCATAATACATAATCATATTTTACTCCTTTTATTTTTTTTTATTTTTTGCTTCATTGACTGGATAATTTCAAAAGACTGATCTACTAGTTCACTGATTTTTTCTTTTATTTACTCAAGTTTGCTGTTTCTGTTCTCCATTGTATTTTTCAGTACACTCTTGTATTCTTTAGTACAGTCATTGTATTCTTCAGGTCTAGTTTTATATTTTCTTTTTTGATAGTTTCTATTTCTTTGTAGACTTTCTCATTTTGTTTAGTTGTGTGTGTGTGTGTGTGTGTGTGTGTGTGTGTGTGTGTCCTCATAGTTCTTTTCTTTAAAAAATATATTTTATTGATTTTGTTTTTACAGAGAGGAAGGGAGAGGGATAGAAAGCCAGAAACATCAATAGAGAGAAACATCGATCAGCTGCCACCCGCACACCCCCCACTGGGGATATGCCCGCAAGCAAGGCACATGCCCCTGACCAGAATCGAACCTGGGACCCTTGAGTCTGCAGGCAGACGCTCTATCCACTGAGCCAAACCGGCCAGAGCCCTCAAAGCTCTTTATAATGAAGACATTTATAACTTCTTTAGGAGGATTATTCTGAATTATTTGTCAGAAGTTCATAAATATCCATTTTTTTGGCAAGTTATTGGACCAAATTAGTTTTCCTTTGTTGTGAGTGGAAAGACTCAGGCATGGTCTACACTCTGACATCCCTGAGCTCTCCAAATGCTTCTTGATGTCTCTGAGCTCATATCTTCCTTCTCCCCTGGGGCAGGAAGGGAAGACATTAGCTTCTGGCACCTGTGTTTTTGCTAAGGGCCTGGCCCTGTGCTGAGCACATTGCAGCATTTACCATAGCTTCATGGCCAGCTGTAAAGGAGACACCATTATCTCCATCTTTTCAATTAGGAAAATAAAGCACAGATAGAGTAACTTGCCCAAGAGACTTAGTAAAATCCAGTGAATATAGACACAGGATAGCATTTATATTTTAGAGATAGTTTGGGATTTTTTTTCAAAGAGCAAAATTTGACTAGAAACACAGGTGTCCCAGTTCTTGGTGACAGATGAAGATCAGTTTGTGGGAGAGAGAATCATCCATGTCTACATTCACAGGACAACAGCATATTTTGTCCTTACAAGAGCAGTATAGGTAAATCTCCCTACACAGAGAGCAATGCTCACCAGGCAATAACCTCTTATGCTAATCAGCAACAAAATCCAACTCTTTTTTTTTTTTTTACTTTAAACCACTCAATATATATGTCCAATTCAGTATACAAGGTTTTCTTATTAATTTTGAGATTTTGGTACTCTGGAGATTTGCTATGGGTGTGGGAGTGACAAGGTAGTTCGGCAGAGTGCCTGGGCAGGGGGAGCAATCAGTGGTAGCATCCTGGAAGTAGGCTGTGGGCATATAGGTGGGGGATGTCGGCCCCATGAGCAGCTGTTGTTGAGAGGGATGCACCCCTGGCTTGGCCCAAGGTACATCTTTGGGCTGCAGGGCAACTGCCTAAGGTAGGGCTTCGTTAGTGTGAAGTTGACACATCTCCCCTGCAAGGAAAAGAAGAGTGAGAAGGTCACTTGGATGCCATTAAAATTGAGACAAGAAGCCTTAGCATGTATGGCTCAGTGGTTGAGCATAGAACTATAAACCAGGAGAACATGGTTCAATTCCTAGTTAGGGCACATGCCTGGGTTGTTAGCTCAATCCCCAATAGGGGGTGTGCAGGACACAGGTGATCAATGGTTCTGTCTCATCATTGATGTTTCTCTCTCTCCCTCTCTGAAATCAATCAAATGTATATACAAATATATATGTCCTATATAATAAAAGCCTAATATGCAAATGTCCGGTCTACCAGTTGGCTGTTCAACCAACCAAAGCATAATATGCTAAGGCCGCTCAACGGCTTGCTATGACATGTACTGACCACCATGGAGCAGATGCTCTGACTGGTAGGTTAGCTTGCTGCTGGGGTCTGGCAGATCAGAACTGAGCGAGATGGGCCGGACATGCCCTGGAGCCCTCCCTTGGTCTCTTCCCGGCTGGCGAACCTCCCATGTCCCTCCCTGGCCCCAATTGTGAACCAGTGGGGTCCCTTGGCCTGGCCTGCACCATCTCACAATCTGGGACCCCTCGGGGGATGTTGGAGAGCCTGTTTCGACCTGATCCCACAGGCCAGGCCGAGGGACCCCACTGGTGCACGAATTCATGCAATAGGCCTCTAGTATCCTATATAATAAAAGGCTAATGTGGAAATAGACTGAACGGTGGAACAACAGGAACAACCAAACAACTGAACAACCAATTGCTATGATGTGCACTGACCACCAGGGGGCGCTTGTGGAACATAGCAGGCATTGGCAGCAGGTGGCAGAGCACAGAACATGATGGGTGTCGGCTGTGGCAGGATGGTGGAGTAGGTGAGTGGGGGCACCACACCAAGGTGGGGCACTGGTTGCTGTCACTGGGGTGAGCCTCTGGTGGTTATTGAAAATTCTTTGCTCCTGTGTGCTGCAGTCCTGCCTGGTGCTCGCACCTGCTGCTGGCCCCGCTCGCATCCACTGCTGGCCCCGGCCCCAATCACTCCACACTATCAGCAGTTGTGAGCAGGGCTGGCACCATCAGCGTGTGGGAGCACCGGCTGCAGAAGCAGGGCTGCTTGAAGAAAGGGGACCAGGGGCACAGAGGATGGACCGAGACCTGCCCCTGTGCCCATGGCAGCCTTACGGCCCACAGTTCCTTTCAAGGTGCAAAAACTCATGCACTGGGCCCCTAGTATATATAAAAATCAGACCAGAGGGCTGTAGTTTCCTTGACTCAAGGAGGTCAGAGTCAGTACTCATCAGGACTGAAGACTGGGTCTTTGTTATGCCCTTCTCCCTAGATGCTGGACTCCAGCGTAGATTCTTCCTAGGAGACTTGGTTCAGGTGTTGGACCTCTGTCTTGACTTCTCTAGGTATCCCCCAATTCCTATGTCCTGTCTCTGGACTGCTATTGATTGTTGTGATGTGGGACTTGTCTGCTGGCCCTGAACTGGGAGCCTGAGAAACAAGGATGAGGGAGGCCCTATAGCCCCCACCACCACAGCATTGCTATTCTCTCTAAATGAGTGTGTACTGAAGGGATGAGCCCTCTCCAAGGTCCTTAGATTGGACACAGGCCCATAGGACAATGGCAGTAGGGACATCATCTGATGGGTGACAGGCTGTGGAGGCTGCAGCACCTAAGGTCTCATAGAAAGGGATAAGAATGATAGAGCCCAGAGCTTCCAAATGCCCACCTGCCCATCCACTGAGAGTCAGGGTTCAGTGGATGTGGCCATGCAGCCCTCACTGCAGACCCCGGGGACAAGAGCATCCTCCAGGCTCCCTGGACCATCTGGGCAAAGGGTCTGAGCACCACAAAGCCCAGGCAGGTGATTGCCTGATGAGGCAGGAGCACCACGCTCCTTGGGCCTGGGCCTGAGTAGGGGAGCCTTCTGGTGGTTTAGGGGTAACCTCCTGAGATCAGAAGTGCTGACTCAAAAGGGGGCAGAGCAGGGAGAAGGGTGGAGCCAGGCCTCGGGTTTGAGTCCAGTTCTGCCACTCCTGGCCTTTGTGAGCTGGGACAAGTCACTCAGCCTCTCTGTGCATCAGTCCCCTTAATAAACTGAACAAAATTATTAATACCTACTTTTGCTGGCAAAAGTAAAGTAGAAAAACATGTAAAGCTCTTAGGCTCCCAGGTGTCCCATGTGAAAGATTCAACAAAAATTTGGGAGTGTTGTCATCATGCTAGCCACCATGCATGACTCTGAGTGACTGGCCTAGGAGACACTTGGTGAATGGGGTGGAGCCAGTGGACCCAGAGGGTCAGTGGTCAGAGGGGAGGGTCTATGGACTGGGAGGCCAATAGAAATTGCTGTTTGCCTTCCTTTATTTAAGTTGGCACGTGCGAGGTAATGCTTGAATTTCCTGTCACTCTTGAGACCACAATGCGAGGGAAATGCATGGTGCCACACCCAGAATCATCAGCATGGAAGGCTCCTAGCTGCCATTTCTTCATGTGTGGAGCATCTTCCTTTGGCAGATGCACAGACAAGGCTCTGTGACTTACAGTCCTATTGGGCTACTGTCAAGGGCAAAAACAAGGTTTCTACCCACAGGGAGCATCTCTATGCCTCTGTTTACCTTGTCCAAGGGCTGACAACACATCAATGGCACTGGGCTGCAGTTTTGAACAAAGTCACACAAGGTGTCCAGTTTGCCCTGAAAAGCAGACGTGGTTGTGAGGAAGCTGTAGGCATGCACACTGCCTCCCTACGGTACAGTTCCCTAAGGAGCCCTCTCACCTCTATCCTTCTCATCTGGCGTACTTGGCACCCACAAAAAGGGACAATCACTATGGGACATGTCTGTATGGGACGTGTCTCTGGCTCCTAGAAAGAGAAAACACTGTCTGCTTCCTGGTCTGGCAGCTCCTGGGTGCAGACACAGGCCTCCTGTTGCCCTGCATCTGTCAGCTTTCGGCCACTCAGCAAACGTTTGTGGGAGAAGTCCAGTACCAATGAGTAGCACCTGCCCCATCACAGAGAAGACACAAAGTCCCGTGGGTTGCACACATGGCTCTTTCCAGAAACACCAGGGAGTACTTTCCAGTTCCCTTGGTTTCCCTCAAACTGCCCATGGGAAGCCTGGTCCTGGGCTGTGTGCTGTGCTGGAGGGCTGTCAGGTTGAGAGCACTAGCCAGTGACGGGGCTGCATTAGCTGACTCTGGCAGATCCAGCCTCCCATGTCACACTGCAGCCAGCTCAGAGGCCTCCCAGTGCTGTGAGGCCTGTCTCCCCCCGCTGCCCCCACCTCTCGCCTCCCCCACCCTGATGCCAGGCCCCGAGTTTCAAAGGTACCATGCCCAGGTCCACCTACTTTATATGGGCACTGGTTTGAGCTGCCTCAACCTGCTAACCTGCCCCGAGGTCCCTGTGCTCCCCTGGGCCTGGCTTCCCTCACAGCTCAGTGCCAGGTCAGACTCCCTGCACCCTCCTCAGCCCTGCAGTCCTTACAGGCCACCGCCAGCCAAGCTCCTGCCCTGGGAGGACACAGGGAAGGGGCCGAGGAAATGGAGCCAGGATATAACCAGAACCCACAGGGGTGTCCAGGTCCCGACCTGAGGCTCCTTTTTGAAAAGCTCACCTGGTCCTGAGGAAGGACCCCTGCAAACAGTCCTTTGGGTATTGACAAGAAAAACCCCCTTTATGTCACTTGGATCCTAGCAGTGGCTGCAACAGGCTCCCCTAGGCTGCCACTGCAGTGACAAGGCCCTGGATCAGGCCATGTTGGGCGCAGGGCAAGGTTGTCTGGGTGACATTCTGTGAGTTCCACGTCCTCCTTGGGTCCCTCCCTCCCTTCTGACACCCTCTTGTTCCTCCTGGGTCTCTGCCTAGGGGGGTGGAGCTGGTGGGTTGGGGAGTGGAAGTAGCACCTAGGCTTGCAGGAGGCCTCTGTCAAGGTCACTGTGCCCACCAGACCTGCTGACAACATCAGGACCAAACCAGGACTTACCTTTTCTGGTTTCTGCACTGGGGGTGGCTCCTTGATGGTCTAGAAGGTTAAAGAGACATAAGCACAGCTGGGAGGGGCACGGGGGGTGCTGATGGCCATGCTGACGGGGGGTCCTGCTCTGCAGCAGCAGGACAGAACGTGGGGTTTGGGTGCCAATCTGGGTGCCCATTCCTCCCTGAGCCTCCTCTCTGAGCCTCAGGCTGCTCAGGTAGCAAAGGGAATTGAAAGCTCCCTGTGGATTTGATGGGGAGACAGCCAGACTAAGAAACCTGGTCCCTGGGAGAGGCCCCCACATGGCAGTTTTCCTCAGCTGCCCACCATCATATGACAGCTCATGGTCTAAACTCTTCCTTTCTCCACCACAACCCCTTCCCCCTTCCCTCCCCACCCCCCCCTCCTGCCCTGCAGCCTGCTCTGCCTTTCCAGTCCTCAGGGATGATAGTCACCCGCACCCAGGGCTTCCTCTCTCTCTCATCCTCCCTTCTTTACCTGATTTGACCTGCTTGTTTCTGGTTGGCTTGCCTGCTCATTCATGCCTCTGCTTTTCTCTTTCTCTATCCAATGCTCTGGCCTGTGTCCTTGCAGACCCAGCTAGCCAGTGCCACTGCCTCAATCCCTCCCTGAAGCCGGCTCTGTCCTTTGCTGATGCTCTGGTTACAAAGGGCACTTGCCACAAACTGTGAGGCTGACATTTTGCCCCCAATACCCCAAGTACCATTATGAGACCGGATACCAGACTGTGAGCTCCTGCAAGGACGTTGGCACCTTCCTATGTGTCCCCTTGTGCTCAGTAGGGGCCCAGCACAACATGGCCCTTAGTAATGACTGAAGAAGGCATGCCGGGAGGCCCTGGAGATGTGCAGAGACCCAAGCTGGTTTTCAAGGGCACAGCTGCCACAGGGGTTGTGAGTTTGGCCAGCATCATTCTCCCTTTGGGGCTACCCGTGCCTCCAGCGGTACCACTTCATTCCTCGCCAGTGCAGGTGTCCTCCACTGTGTCCCCTGAGTCCTTCTGAATCCTGGCTGCTGTGAGGCAGCCCTGTTCTTGGCTGTCTGGGTTCACTTCTGCCCAGAGGCCAGGGCAGCACATGGGCTTGCTCCCTGAAGGAAGCACATGGCAGGAGGCTCCTTAGAAGCCCAGACTCTGCCGGGAGAGGAGGACAGAGTACCTTGTCTGCTCATGTGGCCATATGGAGCTTATGGGAACCTGCCCACAGGTGGGATAAGGCAGGCAGGCACGCTATTCCCCCGGGGTTGGTCACAGGGCTGCGTGGGCAGGAGTCACTCACCTTCTTGAAGCATAGCCGCCAGATGCAATAGAAGAGCAAGGGGAACATAAGCATGGCCGGGATGAGTGTAAGGAGGTACAGAGGGTTGGCAATGTGCATGAACTGTGTAGCGGGTGGTGGGACAGTCGTTGTGTCAGGTGGCATGTCCGTTGTTGGGTCAGGTGTTGGCTCAGGTTGTGGGTCAGGTGGTGGGGGAGGTGGTGGTGGTGGAGGTGGTGGTGGCAGCAGTGGGGGACCACATAGTCATTCGGAGATCTTGGCGGCAGTGGGGGACCACATAGTCATTCAGAGATCTAGGCTGAGGGAGGCTTCACCATCTTCAATACATGGATAGGCTTCCGGGTAGTGGCAGGCTGTTGGGTAGTGGTAGGGAGCTGGGTAGTGGTAGGCTTCCGGGTAGTGGTAGGCTTCCGGGTAGTGGTAGGAGCAGGTGTTGTGGTAGTTGTAGGTACATTTGTCATCTGCTGAAAGGACACATGCGAGAGGCTTGGGGTGGGTCTTGGTAGGCTCCAGCCAGGCAACCAGCACCAGGCATCCCTCACCTACTGCCTTGTCCAACTATTTCCTTCTCCTCAGGTTTCCCCATCTGCAGTGGATACAGTGGGGCTAGGAGGCCAGGGCTGGGACAGAAGCAGCCTGTCAGCACCACTGGAACCCCACAAGATGGCACAGGACACCAGGGCAGTGGCAATTAGGCACAGGAGTCCCTCCTCCCAGGGTCACCTCCTCTCTAGACTAACTCTCTGTTGCCCATGCCATGAGCCTGGGCTAAGGTACGTGGATGTGGAGCGCCGAAAAGTGAGCACCTGGGGAGCAGCTCCTCAGGCCCCCACATAGAATAAACTCAGGTGCCTCTCCCTGAGCTGAGTCCCCACCCCCCACATTGCTGAGGCTTCCCTACCAGCAGAGGGACAACCTCCCTGCCCAGTGCAGAGAGAGTTAGCAGAGAGGCCACTGAGGAGTTGGAGAAAGAGGAGAATCTGAAGGGAGGGTGTGTCATCTGCAAAATGACAGCATGTGTTCCCTGAGCAGAAGCCAGGGCTGTGATGGTCATGAGTCAGTTCAGAGCCCTCACCAGCTGCATCAATGCAATGGGAACACACCCTAACTGAGCAGGGCAAGAGCTGGTCCTGCCATCTACATCCCCTGTGCCTGGACCTAGATTTGTGGGACCCAGGTAGTCCAGGGGTTTAGACCTGTGGTACCTAGCACACAGCCTCCCAGCATCTCCCACTCACCCCAGCTGGAACCCAGATAGACCCAGAACTCCCTACCACTAGACCTTGGCCTGGGGAAGTGGCAAGTTGGCTACCCTTGTGGGCAGAGCTCTAATTGGTTCTACCACGATCCTTAATGATACTTGGTTCACAGATAGAGAGCAGAATTTCTAAAAGGCCTGGCCAGTAGATGCATTCCTAGGATACTTTCCAAACTTGAATGGGGAAACAGCTCCCTCATTAAAGGTGAAAACCTGGGCTGGCTGTGAGATTCTGTGGAGGTGGCTGTCAGCACCAGGTACCTACTGGGCCTGCCTAGGGTCTCTGGTCCCCTTTCCTGCCTCCAGAGGGCGTCTCTCCCTCCAGTGCAGGGGATGTGGATAGCCCTGGAGTGAGGCTGTAGCCTGACCCAACACTCACACAATCCTCACTGATGATCTCAATATCGTTGTTGATGAAGCTGATGCCATTGTTCAGGCTAACTTCAATGAAGACCTTCCTAAACACAGAAAGGGCAGACAGTCACCACCAGCCTGGATTGATACAGTTCCTGCTCTTAAATCCACAGTTCTCCTCATAGTAATGACGTAGAACATGAGTCGTTTAGTCAGCAGGGAGCAGACAGCATGGGTAAGTTGAGCTCATTTCCATGCACTACAAAATCAACCTCTGCATAAAAGGCTGACCATACAGCAAGGAGCCCTGACCTTGTAGCGGGTGGTGAGGCTAAGTGACTAGGGATAGCTTGGTGTCACTATCTCCACTAAGTGACTAGGGATAGCTTGGTGTCACTATCTCCACTATTCTGTATTCATAGAATAAACCCTTTGCATGCCTTCGCTTCATAAGGTTGGTAGGAACACCGGTACCATCCCTTGCACAAAACATCTCCTGCATTCCTATCTTCCTCAGCAGATCCCTGAGTGCCTGGGGGACCTCCAACAAAGGTGGTTGCCAAGGTGGCCCAGAACCCTCTAAGAAAGAGACAGGCATTGTCCCAGCAGAGATGGCATCTCACATTCTGGAAAACTCATGACAACAACTGCCTATGTAACCCCCGAGCTGGGCACTTACTGGCCTGGATATTCTGTCTTTATTCCTGGGCACATTATGATGGTATCTTGCACAGATGTGGCTTTTTTGTCTGAAAGAAAATCATGTAAGAATGTCAGTGGATAAAGAGCCACCTTTACTGAGAACCACCTAAAGATGATCTGAACAAATTCCTATAGTTAAGCATATGAAGAAGCCACACCAAGGATGTGGAACAGGTGGATCCCACACCCACAGTATGGTGATTAAGAAATGAGAGGCACCAAAAAATACACAATCCAATTGAAAAAATGGCAGAGGACCTGAATAGATATTTATCTAAAGAGGATATACAGACATTTGAAAAGATGTTCAACATTACTAATCACCAAAGAGAGGCAAATAAAAACCATAATGAGATATCACTTTGCACCTGTAGGGATGGTTATCAATAAATCAATGAATTGTTAGTTAGGATGTAAGGAAAAGAGAACCTCTATGTATTGTTGGTGGAATTGTAAATTCATGCAGCTACTATGGAAAAAATGTATGGGGAAGTGGCAAGTTGGCTACCCTTGTGGGTAGAGCTCTAATTGGTTCTACCATAATACTTAATGATACTTGGTTCACAGATAGAGAGCAGAGTTTCTAAAAGGCCTGGCCAGCTGACTGTATCTAGGGGTACAAAATATTGAAATGGAACTACCATATGACTCAGCAATTTGAGTTCTGGTTATTTAACCAAAGAATTCCACAACACTATATTGAAAGGATATGTACTCCCCTACGTTTATTATAGTACTAGTGGACTGTTGCATGAATTCATGCACACTGAAAGGAAATTAATTAGAAGACATATTTTAATATTGCTATTCACCCTTTCTCTATAATAGAAGTGTTAACCATATTCGTGATTGACAATGACAGATGGAAACACATGCATGTGATTGGTGCCAGTGAAAGCCTTATATATAGATAGATAAACTTGCTTAATTAGACCTCCTTTCTGATTTAGCTAAACTTTTCTCAGCCTAGTGAAGCACCCCAATTTCTCTTTCAGATAATTGTCATCTCCTATCTACCTACTCCAGGATTTCTGTGAGGATCAAGTGAGATGAGACACGGAAAAATGCTTCACAGACATTTGGTTAAAGTGTGAAATGTTTCCACCTGGCTATAAAGCAAGTTGTGTTCTTGGGCTGAAGAAACTGCAAGGAGGCTAGTCATCACTAGGGAGAGAAAGACTGGTGTTGCTATGTGATATCATTATCCAGCACCCACAGTGACCATTTGGGGCTGGGCTGGGCTAGACTGTGGGCCGCATTTTGTGCCATGGGTCTTGGCAGCTTTGGCTGCGATTTGGTGGGCTGTTGCTCTGGGGTGGTGGTGGGGCCTGTGTCCCACTTGGGGAAAGCCGAGTGTTGCTTTGTGGGTGCTAGGTCTGCGGTGCCATTTCCCTGTAAAAGGCCAGTGTGTATCACGACAACTCCTGCATTGAGTGTCTGCCTCCTGGTGGTCAGTGTGCATCATAGCAACTGGCCAGATGGACACTTAGCATATTAGCCTTTTATATACATAGATTATTTAAATAGCCAAGGTATGGAAACACCCCAGTGTCCATTGAGGAATAAGTAGAGAATGTAGATGTTTTACATATAAACAATGGAATATTACTCAACCATAAAAAGAATGAAATCTTAACATTTGTAACGATATGCGTGGACCTAGAGGGTATTATCCTAAGTGAAATGAGTCAGACAGAGACAGGCAAATACCGTATGATTTAACTTATATGTGGAATATAAAAAACAAAATAAATGAACAAACAAAACAGAAACAAACCCATAAATATATAAAACAAATGAATGGTTATCAGATGAGGAGGGGGGAAGGTTAAAAATGTACAAGTGATTGAAAAGTACTAATTTCTTGTTATAAAAATAACGATAGGTTATACATTGCATTAATTGTACATGGTGTCAGATAAGTATTACACCATATACTTATCTCTAGTGGGGTAATAACTTCATAGTTTATATAAATGTCAAATGGCTAGGTTGTATACCCCAAGCTAACATAATATTGTATGTCTATTGCAACTAAAAAATAAAAATTTGGAATGTCAATGTACATGTTCATCCATCCATGTCCACTGTTGCTTTCCCTGGCAAGCAGAGCTAACATTCTGGCTTCTCTTCTCTGCCTTCTTGAACACATACTATATCTCAGGCACTGTTTAATGCTCTATGTTTAATAGGCAAAGTCCCTGCTCTTAAGGGCCTTCCATTTCAGGTTTTTGAGAGAGAGACAATGAAGTAACAATTAAGAAATAAGTGCCAGAGATTAAAAAATGCTTTAATATTAATAAACAAGGAAAGGTATAGAAAAAGAAGGGGAGGGAATATTGCTTAGGAATGGGTGACATGTCCTATCTTTAAGGATCTTATTTATCTTCCAGATGAACCGACACATTTATTTTAAAAATGTTTTAATTTCTGGGATTTACTTCAAAAAATTCTATGGTGAGGATATCAACAAAACCAGACTGACCAGGATTGTTAATTATTTAAAGTAGGTGATGTATGCTTCAAGTTCACTCTATAATTCTTTTTACTTTTGTATATTGTTGAAAATCTCCTTTAAAAATAATGTGTCTCAGAGGAGAGATCCAGGATGACTGGTGTAGGAGGACGTGCAACATGCATCTTTCCATAAGCAGCATCTTTCCATAAACACACTTAAATATACACCTTTGAATAAAGCACTTACTCCTGAGAGACAACGGACAGGTGATTGAAACAAACAAGAAAAAGAGACCCAATAGAGAAAGCCAGGAAACGACAGTGCTTATCCAGAATCTGCAGGAACACAGCAGATCAGAGGCATCAGTAAGCACCATTGTTTATGTCCCCTTGACTTTGATAAGGGAGGTGGGACTTCATTCTGGGAGCTTTGGCCTACTTGCAAGATTGCTGCAGTGCATTCCCAATCACACTGCCCCCGAGCCCATTTTAGGTTTGAATAAAGAGATAAGGCAGGATCAATAGGCTTAACCACACACTCCTGGCGCTGCTACAGGCCAATAGACCAGCACCTCAGCCGTCATCAGTTCCTGCCCAGCCCCAACTGGCTGCCCAAACCACCTGGAATACACAGCCTTCAAAGAGGTTGCTCTATACAGCATCACTTTCTGAATAACATGTGAAAAAAGACCATATAGAGAACACTGGGAGCTGTGGGAGCTCTCCTTGAACTTCAGAAATTCTCTTGAGTCTAAGGTGTTAGTGAGAGCCATTGTATACCTCCCACTTCCATCTTGCTATGGCAGGTGGACACACCATCCAGGTGCTCTGTCATACCTGTAAGTTTATCATGGCATGTTTCTGTATACATTGTCTGAGCCTAATTAGGCTCCAAACAAAGGGAGCAAGCAAGATCAACAACACATTACTACACATATCTGGCCTCCCTCCAAGTTGGTCCAGTTGTATAGGCCAGCTCCCTGGACAATTTGGTCATTCATTCAGCTCTATCTGTACTTTCAATTTTATATGGTATACACAGATTGTACAGAGGTCACTTCTACACAAGGCCACTTTTTCACAAATGGAGGAGATAGTTTTTTTGTCTAATTCATAGAAATAAACATAGAAATTCAAACAAAATGGAAAAAGAATCTCTACCAAATAAACAAACTAATAAAATGACCATAAAAGGTCTAATGATTCAGAGATAAGTAGAGAATTTTAAAAAGTGCTCTTAAAGATGCTCACCAAACTTGACATTGGAATAGAGCAAATTGGGGAGAACATCAATATAGAGTTAGAAAGTATCCGAAGAGAAAACCAAGATGGCGGCATAGGTAAACACCGGAGATTGCTGCCTCGCACAACCACTTCAAAAATACAACTAAAAGATGGAACGGACATCATCCAGAACCACAGGAAGTCTGGCTGAGTGGAAATTCTACAACTAGAAGGAAAGAGAAAAGCATACTGAGACTCAGAGGAGGTGCGGTGTGGAAGTAAAATACAGAGGTACAGAGGTGCATGCGGAGAGGGATGGCGGCTGAGAACACGGTTGTCTTTTTCAATCGGGAGGGAGTCTCAAGCTCTGAGCTCCAGTTCCAGGCGAGTCTCTGGGGACCCAGACTCATATGGGAGAAACTGGACTGTCTGGCATTGGTCGGAACTCGAGGGAAGCTTTCGCTCAGGGGTGCTTGCAGCGATTGCCGGGACACTGAGAAGCAGGGCCTCTGAGGCCAGGACTGAGAGCAGCCATAACTGCTCACTCTGCCCTGTTGATCCCCTGGGACACTGCCCTGCCAAAGCCAAGGATACTTTTGCATATGAAAGGCCTGGCCCTTTGCAATCTGATAATTACCTAACAAACTGCAGCTGGCCCAAGGCCCCAGGGCAACTTGCATTGCTTCACAGCTGGCTCCTGCTGGTTCATAAAGGACACACTTGGGAGGCAGACTCAGTGAGCACAAAGTCCCATTGAAGCAAGTCTTGCCCAGAGGGGTGTCTCCAGCACAGAAGTTCTCCCAATGCAGACACAGCTGATTCTCACAGCCAATTGGCCTGGAGGTCAATCCCTCCTAGTGTTACCTACAACAATCAAGGCTTAAGTACAACAAGACTGTGCACAAAGCCCACAAGGGGGTGCACCAAGAGTGTCTACCTCAGGTAATTGGGGAGGCTGAGCCACTGAGCCCTTTAGGACACCTAGTACAGAAAGCCACTCTATTGACACAGTGAAGCATAAAAAATGTGGAGACAAAGAAACAGGTCACAAATGACAGAAATGGAGGAAAGCAAACTACTGGATATAGAGTTCAAAACCATACTTTTAAGGTTTTTCAAGAATTTTCTAGAAACCACCAATAAATTTAGTAAAACCCTCAATAAGTCTAGTGAGACCACCGATAAATTTAGTGAGACCCTCAAGAAATCTAATGAGACCCTCAAGGTTGTGATAAAGGACCAACTAGAAATTAAGCATACACTGACTGAAATAAAGAATATTATACAGACTCCCAACAGCAGGCCAGAGGATTGCAAGATTCAAGTCAAAGATTTGAAATATGAAGAAGCACAAAACACCCAACCAGAAAAGAAAAATGAAAAAAGAATCCAAAAATATGAAGTTAGTGAAAGGAGCCTTCGGGACAGCTTCAAGTGGACCAACATTCGAATTATAGGGGTGCCAGAAGATGGCAGAGAGCAAGATATTGAAAACATATTTGAAGAAATAATGACAGAAAACTTCCCCCACCTGGTGAAAGAAATAGACTTA
>NW_006285939.1:92864-97662 GCF_000327345.1 Myotis davidii
CATCAAACCAGTATTATATGAAATGCTGAAAGGTATCCTTTAAGAAGAGGAAGAAGAAGAAAATGGTAAAGATACAAACTATGAACAACAAATACACATCTATCAACAAGTGAATCTAAAAATCAAGTGAATAAATAATCTGATGAACAGAATAAACTGGTGATTATAATAGAATCATGGGCATAGAAAGGGAGTGGACTGTCTATTCTTGGGGCAGAAAGGGGTGTGGGGGATTCAGGAAGAGACTGAACAAAAATCCTGCACCAATGGATGAGGACAGTGGGGGGAGGGTGAGGGAGGAGGGTGAGGTGGCTAATGGGTGGAGGGGAGCTATGGGTGGGAAAAGAGGAACAACTGTAATAATCCAAACAATAAAGATTTAATTAAAAAAAAGAAAAAAAGAGAAAGTATCCAAAGAAATGAAGCATACCTGAATAATATAATAACTAAATAAAAATACACTACAGGGAATCAACA
Source organism: Myotis davidii (assembly GCF_000327345.1). NCBI lineage: Eukaryota > Metazoa > Chordata > Mammalia > Chiroptera > Vespertilionidae > Myotis > Myotis davidii. The sequence continues at coordinate 93,342 of NW_006285939.1, forward strand.
TCACATTAGCTAATAAAGAAGAATGAATCAGTGGTCTGGAACACAGATGATTAGAAATCAATCAATCAGAACAGGAAAAAAATTATAAAGATGAGGATAGCTTAATAACTCTTAGGAAACATCAAGTGCACAAACATTCACATTATTGAAATACCAGAAGAAGTAGAAAGAGAAAAAGGAACAGAAACCTGGAAAGGAAGCACATCAAGATTGGGAAGCACAGAGAATTGCAAACAAGTTAAATCCAAACAGATGTATTATAATTAATATGGCAAAAGTAAAACATAGGGAAAATTTTGAAGGCAGCAAGAGGAAAACAATTAGTTACATACAAAGAAACCCCCACAAGGCTGTCAGCTGATTTCTTAGCAGCAACTTTACAGGACAGAGGTAATGGAAGTACATCTTTAGAGTGATTAAAGAAAGGCAAATACAACTGAAAGTAATTTATCCAACCAGGTTCTTACTCAGAATTGAAGAAGAGATAAAAAATTTCCACACATATAAAAACTAAAGGAGTTCATCACCATTAAACCAGCTTTACAAGAAATGATAAAGTGTCTTCTTTAATCAGAAATGGAAAGTTATAACCAGGAGTAAGAAAACATGAGAAAGGAAAAATATTCACAGGTAAAGACAAATGTTTAATAAACATAGTGATTCAGACGTTTAAAAATTTACTATGCTAGAAAACAAATGTACTAAACTCAACTCAAAATGAATAAGTAGTAAAAAGAAACACAAAACAAAAGGATCTGAAATATGGCATAAAAACAAAGCATGAAGATGGGATAAAAACTGTTCTTTCAGAATATATTTGAACCTAAATGCACATCAGCTTAAAATAGACAGTTGTATATAAAGAATGATATGCATAAAGTTCATGGCAAACACAAACTGAAAACTTACAAAGGATATGCAAAGAATAAAGAGAACAGAACTGTAATAAAACACTAAAGAAAATTAGCAAACCACAGGGCAAAAAAAAAATAAAAGAAAGGAACAAAGGAGAGAGCTGAGAAGTTAGTTGTCAGGATCCCTGTGCTGAGTCATTCCTCCATACTGCAGAAGCCATATTTCTCAGGTAGGGTATTTCTCCATGCAATGTCAGCCCTGGGGGAAGCAATAAGCCCACACATGAGGATCCCTCTCACCCCACCCTGTGGAGCTTAAGCCCTGCTGAAGAGTACAGCCTGAGACTTGTTAAGTTACAGAGCCTAATGGACAGCCTGCAGACAGGTAGATCTCTGGGTACTTTGAGACTCTTGCTGAGATGTCCCTGGTCCTGGTGTTAATAAACATAGACATTGGTGCACAGCTTTGTGTTTTTCACATGCACCAAGACCAGCAGAGGGAGCCACAAGCAGTGGATCACTGATAGCGCCAAACAGGTTACCCAGTCAGGTACAGACAACATCTGACATTGGCTTGCACCAGAGTCCCTTTGAAGAGTCCCAGAACCAATAATCCAAGTGGGCAGTTCCAGACAACAGAGCAGGATTCAAAAAGCTTCCCATGCAGCATTTCCACAGGGAGATATTGGGAGCTCCAAACCCTGCTGAGGTGCATTCCAATTTGTGTTATCAGCCCCTACCCAGCAACACACACACTGTTTTTGGGGTTGAGTCTAATTGTCAGCTAGCCTGAGGGTTGATTCCATGTATGAACAGGACAATAGCAATCAAGTCTCAATTCTGACAGGAGGGTCCACATAATGCCCACAAGGGACATTCTTAGAGCATCCAGCTCAGGTGATCAGGGAGATTGCACTATTGGGTCCCACAGGTCATCTACTATATAACACCATCCTACCAGGACTGGGAATCATAGGAGATCTACCTAATACATAGAAACAGACACAAAGTGGTAGACAGACACAATGGGGAGAAAAATAAACAGGTTCCTAATGAAGGAACAAGAGTATTCTTCAGAAGAAGAGCTAAGTGAAATGGAGGTAAGGATTTTATCAGATATAGAATTCAGAGTAATGAATATAATGATGCTCAAAACCATAAAAAGATCAGTCACAAATGAAGAATGCCGTATCTGATATAAAGGATTCAGTGGAAGGAATAAACAGCAGGCTTGATGAAACAGAGGCTCAAATGAGTGATTTAGAAGATAATGTAGAAAGAAACACTCAAACAGAGCAGCAAAAAGAAAAAAAAAGATGTAAAATTGATGATAGTTTAGGGGACATTTGGTGCATGAAGTGTAAAAACATTCATGTCTTAGGGGTACCAGAAGGAGAAGAGAGAGAGAAAGGGATTGAGAACCTATTTGAAAAAATAATGACTGAAAACTTCCTTAATCTGGTGAAGAAAAAAGAAATACAAGTCAAGGAAGCACAGAATCCCAAGCAAGATGGACCAAAGAGACCTACATTGAAACACACCATAATTAAAGTGGCAAAAGTTAAAGACAAAGAGAATGTCTTAAAAGCTGAAAGAGAAAGGCACTCAGTCACCTGCAAGAGAGCTCCAATAAGACTGTTAGCTGATTTCTCCACAGAAACATATCAGGTCAGAAGGGACTGGCATGAAATATTCAAAGTGATGAAGAGAAAAGGCCTACAACAAAGGCTACGTTATCTACCAAGGCTATTATTTAAAACTAGAGACCCTCTGCACAAAAATTTGTGCACTCGGGGAAAGGGGGGCAGCGTGTCCCTCAGCCTGGCCTATGGCCTCTGGCAGTCTGGGACCCCTCGGGGGATGACCACCTGCTGGCTTAGGCCCACACCCCACGAGATTGAGCCTAAGCTGGCAATCAGACATTCCTCTGGCAGCCTGGGAGTCCTCGGGGGTTGTCCACTTGCCAGTGGGGAGAAGGCCTAAGCTGCAGTCGGACATCCTTAGTGCTGCTGAGGAGGCGGGAGAGGCTCCTACCATCACTGCTCTACTGGTAGACCACCAGGGGGTAGCTCCTGCATTGAGCTTCTGCCCCCTGGTAGTTAGTCTGTGTCATAGTGACCTGGCATTCCTAGTCATTCTGCTGTTAGGGTCAGTTTGCATATTACCCTTTTATTACATAGGATAGAGGCCTGGTTCATGGGTGGGGGCCAGCAGGGCAAACCAGCCGGCCCCCACCCGTGCTCCAGGCCTATCCTCTCTAATAAAAGAGAAACATGGGAATTAGTGTATGACCGCTACCCTTCCCATTGGCTAATCAGGGAGATATGCAAATTAACTGCCAGCCAAGATTAGCTACCAAAGCTCCCAGCCTTTCCTTTCTTTGTTTTGTTTTTTACTCGCTCCATCTCCATGGCAATGGCAACTGGAAGCAGGTATCTGGGGTTTATTTACCTCCTATAATTGAAACTTTGTTGCTTTGAGTGGAGCTCAGAGCCGGGAAGCTTGGCTTTCTCCATCATTGGGGCACCAAGCCTCCTGCTTGCTCCAGCTCTGTGGCTGCTGGCTGCCATTTTGGTTGGGTTAATTTGCATATAGTTACTCTGATTGGCTCGTAGGCATGGCTTAAGGCATAGCGAAGGCATGGTCAATTTGCATGTTTGCCTTTTATTAGTGTCGATAGTACTGGAAGTCGTAACCACAGCTATCAGAAGAAGAAATAAAAGGCATCCACATTGGAAGGGAATAAGTAAAACTGTCATTATTTGCAGGTAGCATGATACTGTATAAAGAGAACCCTAAATATTACATCAAAAACCTACTAGAATGATAAATGAATTCAGTAATCAAGTGGTTTACAAAATAAATATTCAGAAATCAGTTGCATTTTTACATACCAATAACAAACTATCAGAAAGAGAAAATAAAAAAAATTCCCATTCACAATTGCTTGAAATAGAATGAAATACTCAGGCATAAATTTAACCAAGGATATAGAAGACCTATACTTGGAAAATTATAAGATACTGAAGAAAGAAATTGAAGAAGATACAAATAAGTGAAAGCACATACCATGTACATGGATAAGGACAACTAACATCATCGAAATGTCCACACTACCCACAGCAATCTACAGATTCAATGCAATTCTTATCAAGATACCAATGGCATGGATCTGGGAGAGAAGATGGCGGCGATATAGGCAGATGCGAAATTATAAGACTGAAGAAAGAAATTGAAGAAGATACAAATAAGTGAAAGCACATACCATGTACATGGATAAGGACAACTAACATCATCGAAATGTCCACACTACCCACAGCAATCTACAGATTCAATGCAATTCTTATCTCAATACCAATGGCATGGATCTGGGAGAGAAGATGGCGGCGATATAGGCAGATGCGTCCCAGATCGTGTCCCGGAGCAAATGGAGTGAGCAGCTGAAACTAATAGCACCCACCCCGAGT
>NW_006285939.1:103247-110296 GCF_000327345.1 Myotis davidii
CAACAATATTTTCCTACTATACTTTTAAAAATCCCTTCTCCCTCTCAGGTTTGACGGTCTGTCTCTGGATCTAGAGAAGCATTGGTCAGACCGTCAAACCTCAGAGGGAAGATAGGGGAGGGTGGGGGTACAGGGGAGAGATCAACCACGGGACTTGTATGCATGCATATAAGCCTAACCAATGGACAAAAGACACTGGGGAATAGGGGAGGCTAGGGGACTGTCTAGGGCGGGGAAAAAAATGGACACATATGTAATACCCTTTGTAATAAAAAATAAAATTTGAAAAAAAAAAGATACCAATGGCATATTTCACAGAACTTGAACAAATATTCCAGATATTAATATGGAGCCATCAAGAACCTGAAGAGTAACAGCAATCTTAAAAAGTAGAACTAAGTGGGAGGTATCAAACTACCTGATATCAAACTATAATACAAGGCCACGGTAATCAAAACAGCATGGTACTGGCATAAAAACAGACATATAGATCAATGGAACAGAATAGAGAGCCCAGAAAAAGAGGCATTCCTTTATGGTGAATTAATATTTGACAAGGGAGGCAAAGCATACATTGGGCTAAAGATATTCTATTCAATAAATTGTATGGGGAAAATCAGACAGGTAAGTACCAAAAAATTGAAATGAAACCACCTTCTTACACTACACATGAAAATAAACTGAAAATGGATTAAATACTTAAATGTTAGACTCAAAACTATAAAAATCCTAAAAAAGAAGAAAATTTGACCCTTTGCGACAACATGGATGGGCCCAGAAAGCATTATGCTAAGTGAAATAAGCCAGTCAGAGAAAGACAAGTACCATATGATTTCAATCATATGTGGAATTTAATGAACAAACTGAATTAACAAACAAAATAGAGATAGCCTCATAGATGGAGACCAGGCAGACATATCTGGTTGGGGTGTTGGAGAGATTAAGCAAAATAGAAGAGAACTAATAGACACAGAAAACAATGGGGTGATTGTGGTGGTGGGGAGGGCCTGGGTGGAAGTGGAAGAGGGTATAGGCAGGGTAAATGGTGATAGAGAAAGGATATGATAAAGAAAAAATAATGTCTGAATTAGATATTTATGAGAAAATATAAGCATCTTCTTTCAGATTGCTTTCCTAGTTAAGTACTAATAAATATGACTGGTTTTCATTTTTGCAACTGAAAATACTGTCCTTTTTATTTTTATGAGTATACTAGAGGCCCAGTGCACAAAATTTATGCACTGGTATGGTCCCTAGTGGCTGCTGGCTACCAGCTGGGGCCTCCTTCCCTTCCCCTGGCCAGCCCTGCTCCCTGGTCAAACTCCCAGATGACCTCCCAGTCTAGGGGACAATTTGCATACTACACTTTTATTATATAGGACTAGAGGCCCAGAGCATGAAATTCGTACACTGGTAGGGTCCCTAGTGGCTGCTGGCTGCCAGCCAGGTACTCCCTCCCTTCCCATTGCCACATGCCTTCTGCTGCTGCCACTGGTCACTGCCTGCGGGGCCCAATCGCCCCACTGATCACCCCGTCACCACCCCAGCTGGTCGCCACCTGTGGGGGCCTGATTACCCGGCCAATCGCACTGCTGGCCCCCTGCTGTCGCTGCCCAGCTCCCAGGTGCTGAGGGAGCCTGGTGGCAGCCCTGATCCCACTGCTGTCACTGGTTTCCACCTGCTGGGTTCAATTGTCCTGCTGATTGCCCCACCATTGCCCAGCTCCCAGGCACTGAGGGAGCAAGGCAGTGGTTCTGCCCCCCATGGCTGCTGCTGGTTGCTGCCTGTGGGGACCTGATTGCCTCGCCAATCGCCCTGCTGCTGCCCAGCTCTCAGGCACTGAGGAAGCTGGGCAATGTCCCCGTCCCCTGCCGCTGCCCCTGGTTGCCCTGTGAGCTGATGGGTGGGGCATCAGGCTCCCACCCGGCTTCCTCAGCACCTGTGAGCCCGGCAGTGGCGGGGCAGTTGGATCAGCAGAGGGATTGTCCCCCACTTGGCTATCAGTGGCTCTCACACACCTTAGCCTGTTGTTGTCCACTCACCTGCTCCACCATCCCATCCCAGTCCCACCCTCATCAGGGCCCATTAGGTCTGCAGTGCCTCTACTACTCCCCCACTCTCCCGTCCCCCCTGCTACCAGCGTTGCATAACCAATGCCTGTCATGTTCTGCGCCGCCCCGCGGTGGTCAGTGCACAACATAGCAAGTGGTCGAACTCCCGGCAGAACTGCATGTTGAGGGGACAATTTGCATATTTGGCTGTTCTTATATAGGATACTTCTTGTAGATTGCATCATTAGCCTCAATTTTCTACCTATCCCTGTTACATGCCCTAAGAAATGTCCCTGGGGAAGTGATCATGACATTGAAGGTGATGAGGTTGGCAAGCCAAGAAAAGATCCCAGGGAATAATGTCCCTGCTGTGGGTGCTAAGGCCCTGAGGCATAACAAGCTGTGCTTGCTGAGCAGGAAAGAAGTGGGTGAGGAAAGAAGGGCAGGGCCTCGTGGCCCTGGGAAAAGGTTGGAGTTTTGTTGTAAGTACAGTGTCTCTGGCCAGGGGCTGGCCATATCTGGGTATGTGTGGGACACAGGGGCAACAGGGCTTGCCAGGGCACTGCGTGTGCATGAAAGTGAAGAGGAATCAGCGATGTCATGCAGGCTTTGACCAGAGTGACCAGGTGGATGGTGATGCCATTCCTTGAGCCAGGGCAGCCTTGGAATCGGGACTTTCTCTGCTTTTGCTTTCTGTGACTTATGGGTCTTGGGAAGTAACACTCCAGCAGTTCAGAACAGTTCCTTAACTTGTAGCTGAGGAAACTACGCAGTCCGAGCCCAGCCATTTACATCCTCAAGCTGCGGGCATAGGTCAGGGCTATTGGCTACAGAATGGCCTTTCCATCTGAGCCCAGCCATTTACATCCTCAAACTGTGGTAAAGAGAAGGCCCGCCCGGTTGCATTTGTGTGCTGGCTATGCTACCAGCTGTCTACCCATCCTGCTCTAGCTTGCCTGGGTCCCAGGCTTGCGCCCTGAAAGTGGGGATGTGCGCTCCCAGGAAGCCCCAAGGCTCTGACACCCGAAATTCTAGAGCACAGTCTTGTCCCTGGCCTTCTTCTCCACCCAGGCTTCCTCAGACCCAGGTGGACAGATGCGACCTGCATGCTATCCTCTGTAGCAAGAGGGCAAGCTCTCTCCTCCAGGAGACCTGCACCTCCAGGGCCATGATCAGGGGGCGGGGAGGAACCTACAGGGAAGCTTATGCTCAGGGTCAGGCCAAGCCTCCAGGATACCCTTAGGCCTGACCTTCCTAAAAGTGGAGATAGGCTTTAGTTGTTCTCCGTAAATTTTTAGAGAAGTCCTTTAATTTTTATAAGACCGAAGTCCAGGTGGCCCTGAATGGACATTTGAATGTTAGAAACACACAGATCAAAACCAAACAAGACTCTACACACAGAGCTCTAATCTCTTAATGTTTTTACAGCCTCCTTTCAACTCTAGGAAATACTTTTAGAAATGAAGTGCCCCATAAAGAAGCACTTATGTGATGTTCAATAGTTTCTTTAATTCCACTACAGTTCATTTTACTTCCACCATTTATGGAAAATCAGGTTTACTTGGAAATATTTGAGAGTGTTGTGGGCTAGGATTAGGTTCAAGGTTTTACTCTTAACTTTATTTCATGAATTCTACTCTGTATCATTAATATAATTAACAATCTAATAATTCCCATTTTTCTCCATTATGCTCCAATCAGGGCCTGCCCTCTAGAACGGCTTCTTTCCCTGTGCACCTGTGGTGGGTCCTACTCTATTGTCTAATTAGCTATACACTCTGAACAGTGTGACTCTTTCATTGTTACTGATTATGAAAACTAATCACCAAGTGTGTTTTAGGGAAAGGATTTGCATCTGATGGATGGAATGCTTGGGATTAAGTGGAGAAAAAGCCAAAGGAGGTGCAAATTGGCTCTCCAGTAGGGTGTTCACAGTCCAGAGCCAGCGGCCCAAAGGAGGGGCAGGTGCCTGATGTGCCCAGGGCTCAGCAAAGAATGTTGGACTGGAAAGCAGTTTTCAAGCCAATAGTAATGGAGTCAACAAATAGTTCAGTTGACACACTTCAAAAACGTTTTTAATTAATTATAAAAATATTACCCTCCCAGGACTGCGGGACTCGGGCATGGAGCCCACACCATCTTGAATGGGAGAGTGGCCATCTGGGAACTCATCGACATCACCACCCAGACAAGCTTTGGACGCTGATCTAGCAGCCACTCTAGCCAAGGTCCAGCTGCAGCACCTGCAGACTCCCAGACCCTTGGATCTCCACCTCCAGGAAGCATTGCATCGGCAGTGGTGAGTGCGGCCTTCTCCTCCCCAGTGGCAGACGTCCAGGCACCATATTCACGTGTTTCCAGTGTGCAAACCTCTGGAGCCACCACCCCACAGGCAGCCCCTGGAGGCCAATGCAGGCTCCCGCTGAGTGTGATAGTGTGCAGACGGGTTGCACTGCCCCACAGTAAAGATTCTGAATTCATTATCCCTGAATAACTTCCAATAGACACATTTGGAGACCACCAACACACAGGCAGCCCCTGGGAGACTCTTCAAGCCTCCCACTTGGTGTGATATTGCACAGACAGTGGCGCACTGCCCCGCAGGAGAAATTCTGATTTCACTCTCCTGAATAACTGCCAATAGACACTGTCGCACAATTTCAACCCTCAGCGTACCTCAGAGATCCATGCCACAGTTGCACCACAGGTACCCCTGTGGGCTGCCACTGGAAGCATATGTATCCATCCACAGGCACAGCAGTAAAAACTGAGTCTTTCCACTCTACAGCTGTAGAACTCTGGACACTACAGTCATTCTTTTCCAGTGCTCAGGTCTCCTGAGCCCACCGGGGCACACGTGTGTTCTTATCCTAACAAGGGTGCACTGTCCCAACAATTTAAATTCTGAATACTCTCATCCTGGATACCTGCCCACAGACGCCTCGATTGCTTGGCTTCAACAGGGCCCTTCAGAGTGCGCCAGGGTGCCACACTGGCAAGCACACCACGGGTGCCCCTGTGAGTTTCCACTGGGAGTGTGGGTATCCAACCACAGGCCTAGCAGCAAAAACTGAGTCTTCTCACCTTACAGCTACAGAACCCTGGACACCACAGTTGTGCCTTTCAAGTATGCAGTCCTCCAGAGCCCTACCACCCTGACAGACAGCTCCTGGGTACCTCCGAGAGCCCCTGCTGGGCATGAATGATTTTAGCCAAGGATGCAAGGCAGCAAAAATTGGAACATATCCTTCCCCAGCTGCTGACATCTGGACATTGAGATTGCACCTTACCAGCTCGCAGGCCTACATCAAGAAAACCCAAACAGCTCATGTAGGGAGTTATGCTAGATTACCAAACTCAGGAGATCTGAGAGATTACATAAGCAGCACACTCCTCAAAAGAACTGGGGTAGCAAAAACAGTCAGATCTAGGACACAGAAACAATTAAAACTTTAGAGCAAAACATGGGGAGACAAAAAAACAACCCCCAAAGGAAAGAAAAAGAGGAATCACCAGAGAGGGAGTTAAATGAAACCGAGGCAAGTAACTTCTCAGAGACAGAATTCAGAGTAATGGTTATAAGAATGCTCAAACGGCTGGATGACAAATACACGCAACTCAATGACAAATACAACTTAATGAGAATTATAAGGACCTGAATGAGAATGTCACCAATACGAGAAGGAACCAAGAGGAAATGAAGAACGACATAGTTGCAATAAAGAACACAATGGAAGGCTTGAACAGTAGACTAGAAGAGACTGAGGACCGCATCAGCGAGCTAGAAGACAAGGTAGGAAAAAACACACAAACACAGCAGCAACTAGAAAGAAAAATTAAAAAGCAAGAGGAGAGCCTAAGGGAGCTTTGGTACAACACAAAACAAAACAACATCCACATAATAGGAGTACCAGAAGGAGAGGAAGAGAAGCAAGGAATACAAAACCTGTTCAGAGAAATAATGACAGAAAACTTCCCCGACATTGGCAAGAAAAGAATCATGCAAATCCAAGAAGCACAGAGAGTCCAAAAAAGGATGAACCCCAAAAGACCAACATCAAGATACATTATAATTAAATTGGCAAACATCGACAACAGAGTATGAATCTTAAAAGCTGCCAGGGAGAGACAGAAAGTTACACACAAGGGATCTCCCTTTAGAATATCAATGGTTTTCTCAACAGAAACACACCTGGCTAGAAGGGAATGAAATATACAAAGTGATGCAAACCAAGGGACTGAATCCCAGAACACTATGCCCAAGAAGGCTATCATTCAAAATTGAAGGTGGAATCAGGAGCTTCACAGGCAAAAAAGGACTAAGAGAGTTTATTACCACCAAGCCAGCAATGCAAGAAATGCTAAAGGGACTGCTGTAAAAAGAAGAAACAGAAAGGCAAGAAGAAACACAAACATTAAGAATAAAAATGACCACAAACATGTACTTATCAATAATAACATTAAACGTAAATGGATTAAATGCCCCAATCAAAAGAAATAGGGTAACTGAATGGATAAGAAAACATGACCCATATATCTGCTGTCTACAAGAGACCCACCTGAGAACAAAGGAGTCACACAGACTGATAGTGAAGGGATGGAAATTTTTTTCCAGGCAAATAGACATGAGAAAAAAGCTGGGGTTGCAATACTTATATCAACATCAAGATACATTATAATTAAATTGGCAAACATCGACAACAGAGTATGAATCTTAAAAGCTGCCAGGGAGAGACAGAAAGTTACACACAAGGGATCTCCCTTTAGAATATCAATGGTTTTCTCAACAGAAACACACCAGGCTAGAAGGGAATGAAATATACAAAGTGATGCAAACCAAGGGACTGAATCCCAGAACACTATGCCCAAGAAGGCTATCATTCAAAATTGAAGGTGGAATCAGGAGCTTCACAGGCAAAAAAGGACTAAGAGAGTTTATTACCCCCAAGCCAGCAATGCAAGAAATGCTAAAGGGACTGCTGTAAAAAGAAGAAACAG
>NW_006285939.1:111839-113026 GCF_000327345.1 Myotis davidii
TAAACAAATTGAGATACAAAAATCTCATAATTATATCAATTGATGCAGAAAAGGCATTTGACAAAGTCCAACACCCTTTTCTGATAAAAACGCTCAGCAAAAGGAATAGAAGATCATACCTCAACATAATAAGAGCCTTATATGAAAAACCTACAGCCAACATCATACTGAATTGGCAAAAACTAAAACCATTTCCCTTAAGAACAGGAACAAGACAGGGATGTCCTCTTTCACCCCTTCTATTCAACATAGTACTGGAAGTGCTAGCCAATGCAACCAGACAAGATGAAGAAATAAAAGGTACCCAAATTGGTAAAGAAGAAGTAAAATTGTCCCTATTCTCAGATGACATGCTACGGTACATAGAAAACCCTAAAGACTCCATCAAAAAATTACTAGGATTAATAAATGAATTCAGCAATGTAGCAGGATACAAAATTAATGCCAAGAAATCAATGGCCTTTTTATACAGCAGCAAAGAACTTACAGAAAGAGAGATTAAAAAAACAATCCCATTTACCATTGCACAAAAAAATTAAGATATCTAGGAATAAACTTAACTAAAGAGGTAAAAGACCTATATGCTGAAAACTATAGGATGTTGAAAAAAGAGATAGAAGACATAAACAGATGGAAGAACATACCATGTTCTTGGATTGGTAGAATCAACATCATTAAAATGCCTACACTACCCAAAGTAATCTGTAAATTCAACGCACTACCCATGAAAATACTAATGGCATATTTCACAGACCAAGAATGAACTCTCCAAAAATTCATCTGGAATAAAAAAAGACCCCGAATAGCTGCAGTGATTTTGAGAAAGAAGAACGAAGTAGGAGGGATCTCAAGACCAGATATCAGAGCCACTGTTCTCAAAACTGCCTGGTACTGGCATGAGAACAGACATATAGATCAATGGAATAGAATAGAGAACCCTGAAATTGACCTGAACCAATATGCTCAATTAATATTTGACAAAGGAGGCAAGAACATACAATGGAGCCAAGATAGTCTCTTCAATAAATGGTGTTGGGGAAATTGGAGAGATACATTCAAAAAAATGCAACTAGACCACCAACTTACACCATACACAAAAATAAACTAAAAATGGATAAAGGACTTAAATGTAGGAAAGGAAACCATAAAAATACTAGAGGAATCCAAAGGCAACAAAATTTCAGACA
>NW_006285939.1:114018-123080 GCF_000327345.1 Myotis davidii
GCGGTAGGGGGTAACATGGATATAAGGACACATATGTAATATCTTAATCAATAAAAATATATTAAAAAATAAAAAAATATTACATGATAAAGACACATTGCATAGAACATATAGAAGCAGTGGTGTTTGTATATTTTTTCTTTATACTTCTCTACATCTTCTAAATGTTTTTCTAGATATTTTATCAGAAGACAACATAATTAAAAACAATCAAAGCAATCCTCCTTAGTGCACCAGAACTCAGGCAGTAAACAGTCCTGTGGGACAGGTCCAGCCTTGGACCAGGTCCAGCTTGGCCATCAGGTTGAGACCCTGGCCCTCATCTTCCTCAGAGGGAAACACTGGTGGTCTCCAGGGTGGGAACCACTATACCCACAGGCCACAGCAGCAGCACCTGAAGACATTTCCTAGGGGGACAGGTCGTGTCCCATTTTCTCAAGAAACATCACCTCAGGGAGGCTTAGGCCCGAACAAGGCCCTCAGATCCCCTGGGCCCACTTTCCAGCTTTCCCTGCACAGCTGCTGGCTATGAGCAAACTTGTTAGTGGCTTCTCCCTCTGCTTCTGGATCCATACAACAGAGCACCAATTGGTCTCCTGAAAGAAGTAATTGAGAGAGTATATAGAAGGCACTCCATGTGCTAAGTGCTAACTGTGAGCTCTGCCTATAAAAAAGCTCCTCAGTCCAAGCCTCTGCTGAGAAAGTACAGACAAGGGAAACCCAACTCCCTGAGGCCACTACACCCCATGTGGTGTGGAGTGAGGCTCATGCTGTGTGCTGTGGGAGGAGACAAGGCCGAGAAATGAGATGGGGAGAGGAGCTATGCAGGGTATACCAGATGGCCCTGGGATAAGACACCAGGATCTAAATACAATCACATCCAACACATGCGCAGAGGGTTGGCCCCATTTTACAGAAGAGAGAAAAGAGGCTGAGAACAGAACACTCATTTCCTCAAGGTGACACGCAGGCACCTGCTCCATGTGTGTGATGGGCACTATGCCACACTGCAGGGCCAGGCCTAGCAGAGGGCATCTTCTGTCCATCCAGGGGGAACACACTTTCCTGGGAAAGTTACCGTTGCCCCTAGCAGAGATTCAGGTCCCAGAGCTGCCTCCATCCCCACCAGCACACTCATGGGGTTTACTACTCATCTCTCAAGGGAACTGGAGGAGAGGGTGCAGAAATGTAGCTGTGAGGGCAGACCCAGAGTCCAAACTCGTCCTGGGCAGGGGCAAAGACCTGCTCCAAGAAGCTGTCCTGGCCCTAGGGGAAGGACGACCTCCCTCTGGGCAATGAAAAAAGAAGGGCCACAGCCAGGTTCCTCCTTCCAGTTGCCCAAACCGCCCCTGTCTCCCAGTGTCCCCAGCCAATGGTCAGCAGGGCTTGGAAGGCTTGGCGGGCTGAGTCGAATGCAGTGTGCTGTGGGACACAGTCACACAGCGGGCCCAGGGGTACTTACCGAAGAATTTGTTGTCACTAAACTTGAATCTACAAATAACTTCCTTCTTGTTCCTTGCATTATTAAAGCCTCGTCCAGAAACCTTCAAGTCATAATTTTCTGTAAGGGTGACATGGAAAGCCCTCATGTGAGGAGGGCTCAGTGGTGTCCTGCCTCTGATCTCAGCTAGGGCAGGCCACCCCCCAACACTCTAGTCCAAGGGGAGTCCTAGGAGCAATTCTGACTCTGACCACATCTGTGCGTCCCTCAGCCACATCCTCACCTGGTGACGCAGAGGGTCCACAGTGAGGAGGTGGAGATGGGTCCCGGGCACTCTGGGGTCTGCTCAGCCCCTGACCCTGGAGCCCATGAAAGGCTCCAGCCTCATCTCTCCACAGGACAGACCAGCCTTGGGTTTCTGACTGGGTTCCCTGGCCCGCTGAGGGGAGCAGCATTGCTTACCCCGGCCCCTACATACATGAGAGGAGTGAAGACATTCCTACTTCAGGTCTGAACTGAGCACCCCGGCCTGGGTGCCCCAGGGACTTCCTGACACTCTGGGCCCTTTCCTCCTCCCTGTCATTCTGTGCCTGGAACATGGGAGCAACCAGGGCAGGGGGTGCAGTGGCTGCAGCAGGAAGGAGCCAAGGGCCCTGCACAGGGGACTAGTGTGGAAGGAGCCATCCTGTCTTAGTGAGCCTACAGAAGTCTGCAGAGGACGCTCTTGCTCTGCCTCCTCCTGGCCCTCCGTGAGCCTACCCCGCCCGCAGTCCCAGGGCTTTCCTTCTGCCTGTGTGGAGACACTGGTGTGCTGAGCTGGAGCTCTGGGCCTGGCATCCCCAGGATGTAGGCCCTGGCAGTTCCTGAGGTAAGTACCAGGGTCACAGTGAGGACAGACTGTGGGCCGGGTTCTGGGGTGTGGGGCAGGGGAGCCAGCAGGTCTTCCTGCTGCCAGGCCAAGGTCACTGCCTCCATCCTGCTTCTGGCTCAGGCAGCCTCACTCCCCAGTCCGTCCATCGGAGGCCCTTCCTCAGAAACGCCAGTGCAGCCCTGGGCCTGGTCTTCTGGTCCTTCCTGCCACAGGTCTCCCTTCAGCACCCCTTCCATCAAGGCCATGTTGGCCTCCTCCGCCTTAAAGAAAACAGGCTCTTGTGCTGTGGCCGATGCTAGCCTCTGTTTGGGCCCATGCCTCTTGATCACTGTACCTGCCTGGCCCAAGGGTCCCTGAGGCAGTTCCCAGGGCCTAGGACCAGGCTGAGCCACCTTGAATCCCTGGAGAGCACTCTGGTTTGAGAGGCTCCAGGCAGGCCAGCTGGTGGCCCTGTGAGGAGACATCGGGCATGGGGCCGATCCAGGGCAGGCTTGTGTCCCTAAGCAATGTGCGTTCTCCCAGGCAAGGTGGTGAGCAACACAAGCCTGCTTCTGAACTGATGTGGCTAGTTTCACACTCACAGCTCACACTTCATCAGGCCCTGCCCACCACCACGTGGGCTTCGTGTTTGCCTGGTAGAAACCTGCAGGTCCTGTCTCTTACGCAGCCCCTTCCCTTGACCCAGCACGGGCCACCTGAGCAGGTCTGCCCCTCAGTCTCCCAGATGATCATTTGCAATGTATGTTCCAGGTTTATTTATTGCAAAGAAGTATTTCTGGGCTGCACAGGATCTACATTGAGAAGGCATTCTGTAGTTCCATACAGAGAAGGCAAGTTCTCCTGAGTGTGGAGAGTTCAGGCTCTAAATGTGGCAGAAAGAGCCAGTGTCATCACCCTGCCACACACAAAGCCAGAAGGAACCAGAAAGGCGCCATCTGTGGGCAAGCAAGGCAAAGAGCTCCTATGTCTGTGCAAAGTGACAGTCCCCACTAACTGAGCATGGACTATGCACCATTCTTCAATTTTCTCCTAAAGCTCTCAAGAACCCTAAGCTCGGTGTTACTACCCAGGCTTACAGAGAGAGAAGCAGTGCCTGGAAAAGGCGGGTATCTGCCCTGACCCCTGGATGGTACAGGGCCCGGATCCGTCTTCCAGTGCCAGCTCCAGGGCCCAGCAACACCATTTCTGCTGGGGACAGGCCCTCCCTGATACCCGGAGATGTGCTCCATGGCCTTCAGCTTCCCAGGGCTGTGAGTGCAAGCCGGCCACCCTGGTGGTCACAGCCTCAGTGAAGGAAGGGCCCTGCCTCCTGCTCCATGTGTGGGACAAGGGGGAGGGCAGCCACTGAGCAGGGCCATGGGACAGCCAGGAGCACAGCCAGGCTGCACGGCTCAGGAGCCATGCCCACTGCCCGCTGCCCGTGGCTCAGATGCCCTTCCTCCCTCCCTCCCTTGAGCTTCCTGCTGCCGCTCCTGTGCTGCTCAGTGGCCACTGGGCCCTGGAGGAGAGCCCCTGTGTCCTCAGGCACTGCACTGCCCAGAGGGTCCCGTTACCTCTGCACGTATCCCAAAGTGGGTGCCAGGGGGAGGGGCTCAGAGTTTTGAAAGAAGAGACTTGGAGTTAAAGTAATGTTGCTTTCCCTCAAAGCTTCTCCTGTTCTCAGCACGCAGAACCCCAATTCCTCTAACAGTCACAACCACAGGAAGAAAAGAAGCCGCATGAAGGACAACAGGGAGACTAATGAGATATTCGGTGCATCCCTGCAATGGAAGACTGTGTAGAAGGTTGGGAAATATTATGTAGGGCATGAGCACATACATGTAACAGTGACCTGCTGAGGTACGCTGAGGTGGCTCTGCAAGGCACATGGTCAAGGATTTATGCTGATTTTCTCTGAAGGGAGCAGGGAGGGCTTCAGGGGACCTTGACCATCGTGGTCCGACAGTGGCTCCCAGGCTGCCTGCAGGAGTGTCCCTGTGCTGCCCCACAGCTCCTGTCCTCCCCTTCAGGTCTCTCCTGCCCCACCCCTGCTGGCCGCCACCTCCACACAGAGCGTCCAGCCTCCAGAGCCAGTCACATTTGGAAAAGGAATGACCAGGAGCCACCTGCAGCCTGCCTCTCAGGGTGACGAGCCCTGGGCACCCCCAGCAAACCCACAGGAAGAACCAAACTCCAAACACTGTGCCAAGTGCACCAGGCAGACACAGGCTCACCCATGAGTCAGGGGAGGAGGGGTTTTAAAGCAGCAAATCCGTCAAGGGAGGAGAAGGCCACAAGAGAATCTGCGCCCTGATTCTTGGCACGGGGTCTGAGGGGACAGGGGCCATTGGCCATGTTGTTTCTTCATGGGTTCGGGTTACACTAGTGCTTTTATATCTGTCACAGCATTCAACCATACACTGAGGTTGCTGTATTTCAGAAATGGAACTGTTCCCAAACAGCTGCAATTCAAGTTACGCAGAAGGAAGGCAGGCAGTGCGAGAGGTTAGCCTGATGACTGAATTCACCTGGAAATGCATCAGAAACGGAGAGGAACTGATGAGGAGAAACAGAAATATGGATAGATGAGCATCAAGGAAGTGTGGTCAGATATTACTTTGCAATCCAGGATGAGAGAGGGTCCTTCATTGTATGATTGTTTCTGCTTGTTCTAGGTTTGATAATTTTCATGAAAAGTTTGAAGGATAAAGAAAAACTGAATGACACAAACAAAGCTGTGGACACAGCCACGCAGAAGCCATGGTACATACTGGGTGACGAGAGACTCATGAGAGGGACAGAACCAGGGCTGCGGGGAGCCAGCGGTGCCTTCTTGTCAGAAGAGATATCAGGGGGCCGGCCTATGTTTCAGGCCTCCATGGGTTGGGGGACTGGACCCAGGAAGCTGAGGCTGGGCTGGCAGGACGCCCTGCCCCTTCCCAACTCCCGCCTTGGCAGCAGGAGGGCCCAGGAGCCCAGGGAGGGCCTCGGAGGGCCCAATGGTCCCACTAAGAGGTGTCTGAGTCCAGGGCCAGGCTGGTGTAGGAACGTGGCCTCCAGTGCCCAGGCCCTGAGTGGCGGGTGTGCTGCAGCACAGACCTGGCAGCAGGGAGGCCGGCAGAGGCCTCTGCTTGCCCCAGAGCAGCTGCCAGCCAAGGAGGCCTTGCTGTTCCTGCTGGAGGCCCAGGACCCCTCACTGAGTTATTTGGAGTGAAGTCCTGATGAAAGTGTCTTCCAATTCATTTGTGTTCAGAGTCCTGCCCTGAGTTTTCCCATTAAATGCTTTTCAGGGTAATGAGGCTCCCTCAGGGGCGGTGCAGAGGGAGGGCTCCTTGTCAAGTTCCAGATGCATGTCAGGGGGAGCCTTGCCTTTTCACCCTGGGGGTGATGTGAGCCCCGAGTGCTAGTGTGGATGGAGCCAGCCCCCTGCCTGGTCCAGGGGTGACAGTGGAGGAGAGCACTGTCCTACAGGCTTCCTTCCCGCTGAGATAACCATGCTTCTCTTCAGTCTCGCTGATGCGCCATATCACATTGATTTTTAATCTGGTATCCGAATTTCATTTCTTGGGGTCCCCCCAGTTAGTCTTGATGCACTTTCCTTGATAT
The DNA here is from genome assembly GCF_000327345.1 of Myotis davidii. NCBI lineage: Eukaryota > Metazoa > Chordata > Mammalia > Chiroptera > Vespertilionidae > Myotis > Myotis davidii. The sequence continues at coordinate 119,916 of NW_006285939.1, forward strand.
TTGCAGTTGGATTCCATTTGCTGGCTTTTTTGTTGAGGTTTCTAAAATATTTTTCTGAATTCTTCATTGGACTTTTGGTTTTGAGATTTAAAGGATAACTACACTGGATTTGTACGTCAATCATTGCGCAATATACTTAAAACTCCCAGTGCGGAGCTGAATGACTCACACTGATGTCCTTCACTTCCACTAAGCTCTAAGTCCATTATATCTGAGAACAGCTGGCAAAAATGTAATTACATACCTGTACCTATGCCATAACTCTGCCCCCCTCACACACACACCACAGGGGCAGAAATATGTGTACAGCGCACAATCCCACATACCAGGCCATGCACATAGTCTAAGTACCAACAGATCCCACGTCATCCCTACCACACACAACACACATAGTGAGACCACTCCATTCAAACACACCACACACCCTCAGATCCTACAGTCACCTCCTCCACACACACCACACAGTCAAACCACTCCATTCAGGCACACCACACACCCAGAGACACTACAGTCACCTCCACCACACATACTGTACTCACTGAGAACACTTCCCCCACACCCCAAACACCAACAGACGCCACATTCACTGCTACCACCCCCCCCACACACACACTCACCACACCATGCACACATAACCACATACCAACAAGGAAACGACATTCACCTCCATCACATATACCATACACACTCAAAGCACTCCATGCAGACATGGCCACATACCAACAAAGACCCTCATTCATCTATGCTACACATACCACAAACACTCAGGTGCACCAACAAACCCACAGACACCAAAGTCACCTCTACTACAAACATCATACTCCATCAGAGCACTCCATGAACATCCACAAAAACACTACATTTATGTCTACCATACACACCATGCTCATCAGACCACTCCTTTCCGCACACTTATACACCCACAGACACCACATTCACCTACCCCACTCACACCAGTCACTCAAACCACTCCATGTAGATATCCCCATACCCCCACTAAAATTCTACATTCATCTCCATCACACACACCATGCACAGTCAGATCATTCCATGAAGATGTAGCCAAATACCCAAAGACACCAGTCACCACCACCACAAAACTATGCATACTACTAGTAAGACCTTTCCATGCAGACACACCCATTCATCCACTAAAATACTACTTTAACCTCCATCATACACATTGTATACTCTCAGCAGACGTACTCCATGCAGTCGTTCTCTCAGCAGACGTACTGCAAGCACACTCCATGCAGACGTACCATACAACCAGACACCATAGTCACCTCCACCACAAATACTCAGACCACTTATTGCAGACACATCCACAAATCCACAGACACCACATTCACCTACACCACACACACCTTACAGCTCACATGACTCCATGTAGACACACACATACACTCACTTAGAAACAACATTCACCTATATCACACACACCATGCACTCTCAGACCACTTCATGTAGACACACCCACACATCCACTTAGACACAACATCCACCGACACCACGTGCATCACACACACTCGTACTACTCCAGACACACACACACACATACCCCACTAGGACCCAAAATTCACCTACAATACACACACCATGCACTCTCAGACCGCTTTATACAGACACACCCACAACAGCCCTGAAGTCACTTCCACCGCACATACCACATGCACTCAGCCCACTCCCACCTCACTTATACAACATGCACAGAACACTCACCCCACCACACACACTGATACCACATGCTGACAGCACACCCACCACACGCACAGTACAGACTCACAACACAAACACACACTGCTAGTGTTTACAATAGCAACTTCACATCTTACCGTTTGCACAGAAACTTGAAGGGATGGCACTTGTAATTTCAACGCAGGAAGTTCTTGAGAGCTGCAATGCAGAGTTGGCAGGGTCAGAAAGAGGTGGAACAGATTATGGTGGGAAGCCACCCCATCACCCTTCTCACACCCAACCCAACTCACTGAATCTGCGATCTTCACTAGGTCCTCGAACCCAGTGTCCACTCCAAACACATGCTTTTTGCTGTCTGCAATTTCATTCAGCTACAAGCCAGAGGAGACGGCATGAGCCACAGCCAGGAGTTGAGGACACAGCAGGTCCCCCTCCCAGGAGACAGAATCTGGACTCAGGCCAAGTTCGACTCCTAGAGCCAGAGCCAGGTGCCCCCAGCAGCCCAGCCTCAGGGGGGAAAGCGCTCCGGCCCCCACCTCTGGTGTGGGTTTTACATGACACTGTTCCCCGTTTCTGCAGTGCCAATCTGTCCTCCAAGCACTCGCCCTGAGGTCAAGGACCAGCCCTGGGCGACCCTTGGAAAGCCCCCTTTAAAACATTCCCCACATGGGCTCAGAGGGTCTCTGGTTACCTGATCTCGTCTATAGTCATTCACACCCACGCCGTAAATGACAGCCCCCAATTTCCGAGCCTTTTCAGCCTGGATAAAGACAGGGATGAGTATAAATCATGAAATGTGTGGAGCAAAATGCTAGTAACGATGACGGACTGGACTCACTTCTTTCTTTGTCTCTTTAAACGCCATTTTTAAAAGTGTTCCATCAGTCAGAGCGATAATCGTCACTGGGTTCTTGCTTCCTGAAGAAATACCAGGGAGCAGGCTGGTCATTAACAGCACCCGGAGTGACCAGGGCCACAGCACTTCTCCCCACACCTCCTCCTCTTAGGGAGAGGTCACCCAGACCCAATTATATGACAGCCAGTCCCCTGGAGGACTGTGCTACTGACTCCAGAGGAAGAGAGGCCTTTGCCTGAACCCACTTTACAGATGCAGAGACTGAGCCCAGCTCAGGCCTCTTCCTACTGAACTCTCACTGCTACCAGATGTGCAACCTTTGCCCTGAAAGGCACTCCAGCTTTTTCAGTGAGCACAGCCTTTCAGATGAGCAAAGGGAGGAGAAGCCAGACCCACTGAGTCTGAGGCCCCGGGCCTGCTCCAGACAGAGCCTGCGGACACTCCAGTGGTTCACACTCCAGGTCAGAGGCATGTGGGCCGCAGATCCCACGCCCAGCTCAACGCTGCTCCCAGCCAGGTCCACACGTCTTTCCTGACTATAGCTGTGACCCTATTGTCCAAATGAAGATAGCTCCAGCTGAGCACAACCTTTCCCTCTGGTGGAGACACTG
>NW_006285939.1:123595-124098 GCF_000327345.1 Myotis davidii
ACTTGACTCTGTGTCTCACAGTGCCCCCCAGACTCTGACAGGAGGGAGATTTTGATATACATTTTACTGATTTTCTTTCATCTCTAACACTTCTATTATTGAGAAAGGGCAAGTAGCAAAATTAAAATATTTCCTGTAATTAATTCTCTTTTAATGTGCATGAATTTTGTGCACTGGGCCATTAGTCTATAATAATAAAAGTATAATATGCTAATTAGACCAGATGTCCTTCCAGACTTCCTTCCGGATGAAGCTGAGCTACAAGGGAAGCCTGGGTCCTGGTTGCCAAAGGAAAGCCAGTGCTGGCAGCCAGGGTAAGGAAGGCCTACTCTTGCACGAATTTTGTGCATCAGGCCTCTAGTATTAAACAAATTGTGCAAATTAAAAAGAATTAAAACCAGAACTACTAAAATACCCAGCAATTCCACTTCTTGGTAGGTGTCTGAAGGGAATGAAATCACTGTCTCAAAGAGATACCTGCATCCTTATGTTTATTACATAAT
>NW_006285939.1:143164-144315 GCF_000327345.1 Myotis davidii
GAACCCACTTACAGATGCAGAGACTGAGCCCAGCTCAGGCCTCTTCCTACTGAACTCTCACTGCTACCAGATGTGCAACCTTTGCCCTGAAAGGCACTCCAGCTTTTTCAGTGAGCACAGCCTTTCAGATGAGCAAAGGGAGGAGAAGCCAGACCCACTGAGTCTGAGGCCCCGGGCCTGCTCCAGACAGAGCCTGCGGACACTCCAGTGGTTCACACTCCAGGTCAGAGGCATGTGGGCCGCAGATCCCACGCCCAGCTCAACGCTGCTCCCAGCCAGGTCCACACGTCTTTCCTGACTATAGCTGTGACCCTATTGTCCAAATGAAGATAGCTCCAGCTGAGCACAACCTTTCCCTCTGGTGGAGACACTGTCACAGGACCAGTGAACCGAAGGGAAGAAGCTGAACGACAGGAGTCAGAACCAGAACTGTTGCAGAGACAGGAGTGTGGCCAGCGAGGGGCCCTCTGGTTCTTCCTTCTGCACACTGGCCCCTGGGTTTTGTTTTTTGCTTTTTTATGCAGCCTGTGTAGGCCAAGCACCTCATCCTATATACTAAAGTGTTAATATGCAAATGGTCATCATGCCCTCGACCCCTGGTGTCCTCAGGCCCTCGCTCTGGGGCCGGGGGACCTGAGTCCGCACCCCCCTCCTTGCCGCTGGGGTAGGGGGACCTGAAGCTATTACCCCCTACCCCGGCACTGGGCCAGGGGGTCTGAGGCCATGTCCCCCACCCAGTGGGGCTTGATGTAGGTGTGGCCGGCCTGGTCTGGGTCTTGCATGATTTTGAGGTGCATAGGGGTAGGCAGGGAATTGACTCTGTGTCCCACAGTGCCCCCCAGACTCTGACAGGAGGGAGATTTTTATATACATTTTACTGATTTTCTTTCATCTCTAACACTTCTATTATTGAGAAAGGGCAAGTAGCAAAATTAAAATATTTCCTGTAATTAATTCTCTTTTAATGTGCATGAATTTTGTGCACTGGGCCATTAGTCTATAATAATAAAAGGGCAATATGCTAATTAGACTGGATAGCCAAATGACCTTCTGGATGACCTTCTAGACGAAGCCTGCGAGGGGCTGTGAGGGCTGAGCCCCTTGCAGGAATTTTGTGCATTGGGCCTCTAGTAAGTATATATGTTCTTTCG
>NW_006285939.1:144821-146812 GCF_000327345.1 Myotis davidii
CGGGGTCCCGGGTACCTGCCAGCAAATGGAGGAGGGAAGCTGGTGCTGGCAGCCAGGGTAAGGAAGGTCTACTCTTGCACAAATTCCATGCATTGGGCCTCTAGTATTTAATAAGAACCAAGAATGCACCCACAGGATCCCATGCAGCTCTGAGAGACATCACTGGGTGGCTTTTATCCTGGCTGCACTGAGGAGCCTGCAGCACACGGAGGGTAAGCGTCTGCTCCAGTGTCAGCGCTGGGAAGTGGCCAAGTGGGTCTGTGTCCAGACCTCAGGGAGGCCCTGCCTACTCTACCCCGGACATGACCACATGAAGTCCGCAGGCAGCTTACCTCTAGATCGCTCTTTTTCAATCTGCTCAGTTGCCTGCAACAAAATGAAGCAATGATGGGTGAGATGACCCAAAATAGTCTAAGAACTTGACAAAGCAGAGTAAATACTCAGAACTCTAGAGTGTGTACCAATTTAAGTCCCTCTTGCATGTTTGTGCTTCCTGCAGCCACTATATTTCGAAGACTGCTAAGACCATCTTGTATTGCTTTTCTGAAAAAAAAAATGTAAAAAGAAGGTAGAGGTGGAACGAGGAATTGACAGGTAAAAACACCCCAAGCTGTCCTGAAGCCATTTAGCATTGGGATGACCTGCCTGGAAGGGAGAAGACATAGGCAAGAGGCTCTGCCATGGCCCTTCTGCCCTGTGACTTTGAAATTGATGGGCCTTGCTCAGGCCTGCTCTGTCACCCATCTGGTGAGCACTGGGTGGGGCTGGGGGATGATGCTCTGCTGGTTCCAGGGCTACGGCCTGGCTCTCTCTGAGGTCATCCCTGTCTCAGGCACATGGACATCAGGGACATCACCAAGGGCCCTGCCTGGACCGTCTGTGGTCAGAGGGGAGCATCCATGCATGTGCAGTGTCAACCCCACACCTCCAACGTGACTGGCAGTGTGTGAAGCTTCTGAGACGTCCCTCAGGGAACACACACTCCCCCAACAGGTAAGGCTGAGTTGGAAAAGGCCATCCTGCTAAGGCCCTGCCTGTGCCCACCTCCCCTGCCACAGACCCTGAGGTAGACTGGCTCCTTCCAAGCTCTGCCCCTCTGGGTCCATGTTCCAGGAAGTAGTCAAGATACTTAGTGCGAGTGCAAGAGTTCCAGCCTCCAAGTGCTCCTAAGAACAAGAGCACCTCTGGGAAGAGGTCCTGGGGCTGTCATGCAGGGAAGAGCAGTCCTCTGCAGGCTGCCTGGGCGGTGCAGTCCCTGTCCACACTGTTAGTGCAGGGAGCAGGGCATGGCCTGGGGCATGCGCTGGGGGCTAAGGTTCAGGCTAATCCAGTGGGACAGGGAAGAGCTGCCACAGAAGGCAGAGTGGAGCCCGGATCCCAAGGCTGGTGTCTCCCTGCCTTCAGAAGAGATGCTGCCCTGGGGGCGAGCTGGCACAGCCCAGGTGGGAGGGGAAGGGCCCTGTCCAGCACAGCACAAACACCTTCCCCTGTACTCAGAACACTTTGGAAGGTTTGCGTGTTTCCCACAACAGCACACATACGCTGCCATGCCAGCCAGCCCTTCCCAGCTCTGGCCCAGGACCCAGCTCGCCTGGCCTTGCTCTCCTGAGCTGGTTCTCCCTGGCGCTGCCCTGCCAGCCCCCTTCTAAGCTCTAGAAGACCACCTGTTCCAGTGTCCCCTCCCATGCCCAGGATTTCACACTCTAGGCACCACCCCTGGAAGATGGCCCCACCTTCACCTTCCAGAGAGGACCTGGGACATCCTCCAGGGCCCCCCCCACCCCAACCCCGCCCCTCCATGTCAGGCCTGAGCCCCAGCTGTTGGCGAAGGCAGTGGTCTCCCTGTCCCCCAGGGGGTGCTCTTCCACCAGAGGCCCAGGCCCAGCCCCCATTGCCGCTCTCCCTGTCCCCTCCAGAGTCCCTGCCCATGGACTTGCTTTCACCCACCTCAAACCCACCCAGGTCTGTGTCCTACACAAAAGCCACACACC
>NW_006285939.1:147510-155526 GCF_000327345.1 Myotis davidii
TATTGTTCTTAGATACACTCTATGGTCTCTGGGGGTTGCATACCCTTTGTTGCTACCTCCTGGTACAGGGAGCCAGTATAGCCAGGTGCAGAGGGGGCTGGGGACTGGGGTGGGTCCAGGGTGGGCACGTATGGAGGGGGAGCTCAGCCAGCCCAACCTGCACACCAGTGTGCTCCCCCTTCTGTCTCAGGGAACCCCTCACTCACTGGCTCTCCCTTCAGCCTGGCCCACTGGGCTTGCCTAGTGGATGAAGCAGCACTTACCTGTCTGAGGTGAGCGTCATGACGATTTGGCCTTGTGTGGAATAGGTGATGAAGGATATCCGTTGTTTTGGGCTGGGGACGAAGCACTCCTCGTGAGATGACACATACGTAGGCTCAGTATGACCCTAATGAGCAGCTGGGGGAGAGGGGGCGTGATACCTATGCTGCTCCCCACCCCAACTCTTCCATTTTGGGCCCATTTTCCAAACCCCAGTGTTTCCCATCAGTTAAGTGAATAATTCTGAGATCATGCTCCTTCCTGGAAGAAAATCCCAGGATGGCTTCCTGCTCCAGCCCTGTACTCCATCAGCCTATAGTCTCTCACACTCACACAGGACTGCATGCAGGCACACCCCACACGTGCCGATGCGTGCCGCACACACAGGGAGATAGACACCTGTGCATCCTGTGTGAACGTTCTCTTCTACTGTCAATTTCTTTGGATCTTCACTGCTCTTCCCTTCTTGCCTGCCATCCCCACCTCATTTTAAATTGTTCTTGCTCTTCGCAAGAATACACCCCTCACTTTTCTCTCCCTGGCCACTGTCTTATTGATCTGCTTCCCTCCATTATCCTTTGGCTAAATGGCTACCATAAATTCCTAGCTCTGCTTGCTACTGCTCCTGGCTCTTGTTCCACTTTACCCGCAATCATCAGGATTTTCTTGTAGCAACTAACCTTGATTGCTTCACACCATTGCTCAAGATTCTTCCATAGCTCCTATTGTTCACAGCAGGAAGTGCCAACCCCTGGGGCTGGCGTTATGAACCTCTATGGCCTTAGTCCCACTGTGTCAGTCCAGAATCCTTCCCTTCCCTCCTCAGTGTTAACCTCACTTTTCAGTCAAACAGATCACTCCCTCAACAGGCAGTCTCCAGTGGATCCTGCAGCCCTGTCTTTCCCCATTCTTCAAGCCCTAGTTCACATTTCTGCATCCTCTCTCAAGCCATCCTGGATTTTTTTTTCTAGGAATTTTTGTTTTTTCCTTCAAGTTGCCTTATAAGTCCTATGCCCTTTTCTGTTTGCCCTCAGCACCATTTACCCAGGTGTTCAGCTACTGTTTTACTGGTTTGCCTTTTTCCTAATCTATGAGGTCGTCAATGGCAGCCTTGTCCCTTGCTCTATGGTCTGACTTCCAGCCTGGAACCAAGCAAAGTCTTCAAGACCTGGTGGAACTAGACTGGCCTGTCCTTTCCTGCTTCAGAGCCCTGCTCTGGGCTCTGTGCCCCTGCCCTGGGAGACTCCCAAGCCCACTGAGTCTAAAGGGCTATGTGCTCTGCCCAGCAGGGGAAACACCCTGCAGTATGAAGATCCATACTTTTCAAACTTCTTCACCACCTCCTCCACCATGTTGCTAATGTGGATCCATTCGCTGCCCACACTGCCCGACCTGAAAATGAAGACTTGTGTCAGAGGGAGTAGGTGCATCCATCCCAATGGCATATTTGTCTTTTCTACCTCCCAGCATTCCCTGTATGAGTTCCTCCCAACTTCTTGTAGTTGAGGCTGCTGATAGGGCAGAAATAGAATGTTGGGGAACCTGCTGGAATTGTAACAAATATGAATCATGCTCTGTTTACCGTGATTGTTTTGTTTTGATTAGAGAAGGCACATTCTAACCTGGCTGGTGGTCACATCTGGGAATTCACCAGGAAATGCAACCCTTCCATCCATTTGGAGCTGCCTATTATCAGGAAAAGATGAACAACTTCTTTGCAGAAACTAGAGGCAGAAACCAGAATCGCCAGCCCTTTGAGGATCCTGCCTTTGCATATCATTCACCACTAGAAGACCCCAACTCTTACTTATCACTAAGCCCTTTGAAGATACCCAGTCCTTTTGCATATCTGTAAACTTCCCATTTGCCCTTTTGCCTACTTCCCCATGTAATCTTTGTCCTTCTACCTAATATAGGCAGCTGGCATATGGTGGGGTGCAGAGCAGATTTTTGTGGATGACCTGCTGCTCTCCCATACTTCCAGCAGTATTGGAAAAAAAAATGCTCATATATGATTCAACCCTGTCTCTGCTTAATTGGCTCAAGTAGTGACAAGCAGCATGAACCCATTGATTCTCCAGTTACATATTCTGGTGAACACGAAGGGGTGTAAGCGAGGGACTCCTCTGGGATGAGTACTGGGCATTCTGCTTACTGTCTAGAATGGGGGTTCCTGGGACTGAGCCCTGAACTCTTACTTGCAGTGCTGCCAGGAATTTCCCTGATTTGAATCTCAGCCATAGCCTCAGCAATTTGCATCATCTCACCTGAGACCTAAGTTGAATAAAGCGTTTTTGTAGGAGGAATCAAGTGTGTTAGTATGGCATGAGAAGCAGTGGCTGCTTCCAGTCTGAGGTTTCTTGAGAGGAAGCATTCACTATGTATGGCATGGGAGACATTGTACTGCCTCTTGTGTGGGCTTAAGGCATGCATTTACTGGGTGAGTCTGATCAGCTCTGGATGGCAAGAGACCTCCAGCGGTCCTTGGCCTGCTCTCTGAGCCCTTAGTCTGAGCCCCTATGGCATGAGAGACATTGCTCTGCTTCAGTGTTTGTTTGTTTATTTGTTTGTTTTTACTCAGGGCTTCTGTGGTGTCTGTGGTTGGACAGACAAGAAGCATGGTGTGAGGCTCTTGTTCATAGGTGTGTGCACCTGTAAATTCTATATAATAAAAGCCTAATATGCGAATTGACTGAATGGTGGATTGACTGGCAGAACAGCTGGTGGAATGAATGGTTGCTATGATGCACAATGACTACCAAGGGGCAGATGCTCAATGCAGGAGCTTCCCCCAGCCCACAGGCCCCCGGCCAGCCAAGGTGGGTGCCAGCAGGGGCCCCAATCACCCTGGGGGTCTCCCCACAGATCAGTCTTGATTGCCAGCCAGGCCTAGGGACCCTACCCGTGTAAACATTTCATGCAGCAGGAGTCTAGTATCATATATAATAAAGATGTAATATGCAAATGATCATTACACTGTGAAGTGTAATGGCCAACTGCATAACAACCAGATCACGGATCAGCAGGAGGGTGGGGCAGTGAGCTACAGGAAGGGGCAGGGGAGCAAGCCATGAGAGGGGACGGATGGAGCTACAGGAGGGCAAGGCAGTGGGTGGAGAGCTACTCGGGGTGGGAGACAGCAGCAAGCTACTGGTGAGCTACTGACACACGGATTCGTGCACAAGGCTTCTAGTTGTATAGAAGAGTGTCTCTGTTGATTGTTGCTTTGTGTGTCTTTGTTGTTCGGTTTAATTTGTTTAAGGATGGGGTTGCAGGAACTTCCCAGCAGCTGCTGAACATTCTTATTTTGGGGACCCTTCCTGCTCTCCCTCTCAGGCATCAGCCACCAGAAGTTCTTAGGGAGTCAGAGTTCTTGTCTGTCTGTCTGTAATGTGACTTTGGTTACTGATGTACTTTACCTGCTTTCTATCTTTTGGGCACTTAGTTTGCTCTTTGCCCTTTTATGAACATAGGGAATCCTCTGTGTCTGCTTTGTGGGCTTTGCTTCTCAGTACCAAAGGTCATTTGCTCTGCTTGGTTAGTGTGAGATAGGATTCTAAGGCTAATGTCCCAGTCCATACTTTTGAAAAAAGTATATTTTTATTGATTTCAGAGAGGAAGGAAGAGAGAGATAGAGATAGATAGATAGATAGATAGATAGATAGATAGATAGATAGAGAGAGAGAGAGAAACATCAGTGACGAGAGAGAAACATTGATCGGTGGCCTCCACCCCCTACTGGGAATGAGCCCACAACCTGGGCATGGGCCCTTGAGCAGAATCGAACCTGGGATCCTTCTGTCTGCAGGCCCAGTCCATTCTTTTGAGAGTATTCATTTATTTACTGTAGGGGTTTTTGTTTGTTTGTTTGTTCCTGTTCTTAAGATCTCTTCTGATATGCAAGATTACATGTTACAGTCTACTCAGAAAGAAAAATGGGAAGTAAAACCTTCTAAACTTCCAAGTCTTTTTCCTGGGAGGACCAGTTCTGCAGAAGTGCTCTCCAGCTGGCTGCAGAAATAGCAGTGGGGGAAGGGGCGCCCCATTTTGTAAAGAAGAATTAGCCATGACTTATCCCTGTTACAATATTTGCCAAGAAAATGCCTTAGGTAATAATAATTCATTTTAAAATCTCAAAGTCATTAAGACATAATAAATGGATGTAACTAAAATGAAGGGTTTATGATAAAGCTTTTCAATGATAATTTTAGCCTAAATGTATTTTTCCAAAGTCATTGGTAACTTAAAACTTTGGAGTTTGCTGGGTTAAATAGTAAAAATTATTAAATACCTAGGTATTTTGAAACAACAGGATACTGAAGTATTAATTAATCAGAGTTTGCCTACTTTTGGATTTTTTTTTTTTTTACAGAGAATCTAGAGGATAAATTTGAATCTGTTAATGAATATGTCTTGTATTTTATTTGAAGTATATCTCTTAAAAATGTGAATGTATTGCTAATCTGAGAAATGTTAAGTACTTAGTTGTCACCTAAAAATGAAGGTTTCTAAGAGTTACAAATTCTAACTAATTGGAAAGAAATTGTATGGTATGGAGACACATTTTTGAAGAGAAAAGGAAAGTAAGTTGTTCTAAAGATAAATGAATAATAAGATTTATGAAAATTATAGAAGGGCTATGAAGAGAAATCTCAAAAGAAAATTATAGGTAATCTGAATAATCAACTTAATTAGATAAATGAATCTAAAATAAGCTAATACAGAATTTGTTTAGTCCTTTTCCAGTCTGTTAAAAGGAAAAAAGTTTTTTTTTATATTTGCCTAGGAAGAAAAAGTTCTATAAATTATTGAAATGATTACATATTGTGTTATTTTAATTGATAGTTACTTAGAACATGATGTTAAACGTGGGAACTTAAGTTTTGCTAGCCTGTATGTGTGTTTAATACCCTTTTGTCAGTTTGAATGAATAAATAGTCTAATATTGTTTAATAATGATTATATACAATCTTTTGGTAAAATAAATTTGACAATCTTCCCAGGGTTTGAATTTTAAGAAACTTTTTTTTACATAGAATTGGCTTTTGGTCATTCCAATAGGGTCTGGAATGCCTCAAGGATTTGTTTTCTCTCCTTATGAAGAAAAATTTTCTGCTTAAGGTACATAGGAAGCTTTTACCAATAAAGAAATAATAACTCTAATTGTTATCCTAGAATACTGTGTTTTGCACAAAGGACAAGATTCTATTATAATCAAATCCATAACTGCGTCATTTTAAATTTCTTCTTGTCATTTAGAGATAGTCACTGTTTTGTTATAATGCATTTGGAAAAATGTTACATCTTCTGAGGGATCCATGGAAAGGACTCTGACATTTTCAGATCATGCCCTTCAAACTGGATGAAAATTATTAGAACTCTGTAAAGTATCTGGATTTATAGAAATACTGGCAAGAAAAATCAGGGGAAAATTATTAATGGACTGAATAAACTGAAAGTAATTATATAGTTTTTGTATTAAGTATTGCTGATTCTTAAAATTTTTGTTTTTCAGATATCAGAAAGCATTTTTAAAGCAATTTGGTAAATTATATATTTTTCTACCTTATTCCTCCCGAATTTGGCAATTCTTAATGAGTGAGTCATGGCAATATATTTCTTTGCATGAGTTCAATAGGATCGGTTTCCAACCAGTTTCATTAACCAAGACTTTGACTGGAGTGTTATGTCTGAGAGTGACATCCTGAACTCTGGATGTCACCAGGAAGCTTTAAGGAAAGAGGCCGATGTGAGCACCTTGGAGAAAAGCCTGGTAACTTGCTTGGTCACGTGGCTCATGGCAGTGTCTCCAGGTAAGGAATGAAGGCTGCTTTCCTGAGAGATGGCAAGGAAGAAACCTCAAGACATCATTAGGGACCTCAGCTTGAGGAATTCACCCAAGTCTGCAGGTATTGCAGGAAAAGCCTGATGGCAGCTAGGTGGCTTGGTGTCTTCGCCCTGCGGGGCGAATTAAAGCTCAATCATGAGATTCCAGCAAAGCATATATTTTTAAAAGTCTATGTGATCAACTGTTATTCTTCTTGTGTTTATGCAAACGATCAGGCCAAATTGTACCTAGACTTAATGCACTAAATAAATAGGTTTTAATTTGGCTCTCTATTAAAAATGAGGGTGATTTTAGGGGGAAAATGTGTTTCAATAGGGAATTATTAGAACTGAAATGTTTTTTTCCTTCCACCAGACCATTTCATAATTCTTGCTGTTCTGTTGTCCAATAATACTAATATATATATATATATATATATATATTCTCATCCGAGGACATTTTCCCATTGATTTTTAGGGAGAGTGGCTTGGTGTCTTCGCCCTGCGGGGCGAATTAAAGCTCAATCATGAGATTCCAGCAAAGCATATATTTTTAAAAGTCTATGTGATCAACTGTTATTCTTCTTGTGTTTATGCAAACGATCAGGCCAAATTGTACCTAGACTTAATGCACTAAATAAATAGGTTTTAATTTGGCTCTCTATTAAAAATGAGGGTGATTTTAGGGGGAAAATGTGTTTCAATAGGGAATTATTAGAACTGAAATGTTAATGTGAAAGAAACTCATCGATTAGTTCCTCCTGCACAAGCCCAGACCAAGGGCCCAGGCTGGGGAGGAGCCTGCAACCAAGGTACGAGTGCTTGAGTGGAATCAAATCTGGGACCCTTTCTTTGGTCTGAGACTGATGCTCTATCCACTGAGTCAAATCGGCTAAGGCCTCGGCCCACTCTTTAATTTGATTTTTTGGTGTTGAATTGTATGAATACTTTATAAATGTTGGATATTAACCCCGTATCATATGTATCATTGGAAACATATTCTCCCAATAGGTAGGTTGTCTTTTTGTTGTTGATTTCTTTTGCTTTGCAAAACCCTTTTGTTTGATATAGTCCCATTTATTTTTTCTTTTGTTTCCCTTGCCCAAGGAGATATATCAGAAAAAAATATTGCTAAGAAAATGTCAGAGATTTTACTGCCTATGTTTTTTCCCTCTAAGAGTTTTATGGTTTTTGAGATTTACTTTTAAGTCTTTCATCCCTTTTGAGTTTATTTTTATAAATGGTGTACGAAGGGGATCTAGTTATTTTTTGCATGTATCTGTCCAATTTTCCCAACACCACTTATTGAATAGACATTCTTTACTCCATTGAATGTTCTTTTCCTCTTTTGTTATATATTAATTGACCATAAAAGCATCATTCTATTTCTGGGCTCTCTATTCTGTTCCATTGATCTATGTGTCTATTTTTCTTCTGTCATGCTGTCATTTTCAAATAAATTGTTTTCTATCTCAACTACTGTTGACATACAATATTATATTAGTTTCAGGTGTACAACATAATGACTAGACATTTATGTAACTTACAAAGTGATCATTCAGATCAGTGCAGTACCTATCTGACACCATACATAGTTATTATAATATTATACTATATTTCCTACACCATACTTTAAATCCCCATGACTGTTTTTATAATTGACAATTTGTAAATCTTAATCCTTTCCCCTTGCTTAACTATTTCCCCAACCCTCTTCCCATCTGGCAACCATCAATTTGTTCTCTGTATCTATGAGTTAGTGACATGCTATTAAAAAAATCTTTATTGTTGAAAGTGTTACATAAATCCCATTACCCCCTCCCCACCAATGACTCCTTCTAGCCTGCACCCAGCCCCTGCCCCAGGCCTTCACCACACTGGTATCTAATTCCATGGGTTCATTAGACTCCACATGTGAGTGAGATCATG
>NW_006285939.1:155568-165279 GCF_000327345.1 Myotis davidii
TTCTTTCTCTGACTGGCTTATTTTGCTTAGCATAACACTCTCCATGCTGTCTCAAAGGGTAAGAGATCCTTCTTTTTTACTACTGCATAGTATTCCATGGTGTAAATGTACAACAGGCTTTTATCCACTGATTTGCTGATGGTAACTTGGGCTGTTTCCAAATCTTAGCTATTGTAAATTGTGCTGCTATAAACATAGGGTGTATATATTCTTTCTGATTGGTGTTTCAGGATTCTTAGGATATATTGCTAGAAGTGGGATCACTGGGTCAAATGGCAGTTTTCTTTTCTCCACATTCTCGCCAGCACTTGTCATTTGTTGATTTGTTGACTGTAGCCATTCTGACAGTTGTGAGATGACACTTCATTGTCATTTTAATTTGCATCTCTCTGATGATCAGTGACTGTACATTTTTCATACCCTCTTGGTCATCTTTGGAGAAGTGTCTACTTAGGTCCTTTTCCCATTTTTTAATTGTATTGTTTGTCTTCCTGTGTTTAAGTTGTATGAGCTCCTTATACATGTTTGAAATTAACTCCTTACCACATACTTAACGGGAAAATATGTTCTCCCATGTAGTGGGCTTCCTTTTCATTTTGTTGATGATTTCTTTTTCAGTGAAGGAGCTTTATTTTGATGTAGTCCCATCTGTTTATTTTCTCTTTTGTTTCCCTTGCCTTAGGAGATGTGTCAGCAAACATATTGCTATTTGAGATGTCTGAGATTTGGCTGTTTATGTTTTCTTCTAGGATTTTTATGACTTCAGTACTTACATTTAAGTCTTTTATCCATTTTGAGTTTATTCTTGTGTATGGTGTATATTGGTGGTCTAGTTTCATTTTTTTTGCATGTATCTGTCCAATTTTTCCAACAACATTTACTGAAGAGACTGTCTTTACTCCATTGTATGCTCTTGCCTCCTGTGACAAATATTAATTGATCATAGGCTTGGGTTAATTCCTGGGTTCTCTGTTATGTTCCATTTGTCTATATGCCTCTATTTATTGTGCCATTTCCCATTGTTTGGATTACAATGGCTTTGTAGTATAACTTGATACCTGTTATTGTGATCCCTCCAACTTTGTTCTTCTTTTTCAAGATTTATTGTGGCTATTGAGGGTCTCTTTTGTTCCATATACATTTTGGAATACTTGTTCTAGATCTGTGAAATATGCCATTGCTATTTTAATAGGGATTGCATCGAATCTATAGGTTGCTTTGGGTAGTATGGACATTTTAATGATGTTAATTCTACCAGTCTATGAACATTTAATATTCTTCTACTTTTTTATATCTTCCTTTATCTCACTTTTCAATGTCCCATAGTTTTCTGAGTATAAGTCTTTAAGTCCAGAGGGTTAAGTTTATTCCTAAGTATCTTAATATTTGTGTTGCAATGGTAAATTGGAATATTTTAGGTTCTCTTTTTGAGAATTCATTATTGATATATAAAAATGCCATTGATTTCTTGGTGTTAATTTTGTATCCCGTTATATTGCCAAATTTATTTATTAAATATAGTAGTTTATTGGTGGTATCTTTAGTGTTGTCTGTGTGCAATATCATGTGATGTGTGAATAATGACAGTTTTACTTCCTCCTTTTCAATTTGGATGCCTTTTCTGTTTTCTTCTTTTCTGATTGCTGTGGCTTAGACTTCCAATACTATGTTGAATAAGAGTGGTGAAAGGTCATCCTTGTCTTGTTCATATTCTTATGAGAAATGGTTTTATTTTTTCCCCATTGAGTATCAAGTTGGCTGTCGGTTTGTTATATATGGCCTTTATTATGTTGAGGTGTGAACCCTCTACTCCCCCTGTTCTGAGAGTTTTTATCAAAAATGGGTGTTGGATTTTGTCGAATGCTTTTTCTGCATCGATTGATATGATCATGTGATTTTTGTCTTTCAATTTGTTTATGTGATGTATCACATTTATTGATTTGCAGATATTGTACCAGCCTTGCATCCCTAGAACAAATCCCACTTGGTCATAGTGTATGATCTTTTCCATATATTGCTAGGTCCAATTTGCTAACATTTTGTTGAGGATTTCAGCACCTATGTTCAGCAAGGATATTGGCCTGTAATTATTTTTCTTATAGTGTTTTTACCTGGTTTTGGAGTTAAGATAATGCCGGCCTCATAAAAAAAGCTTGGAAGTTTTCCTTTTTCTTGGATTTTTTTTTTTGGAATAGTTTGAAGTGTTTAGGTGGTAGTTCTTTGAATGTTTGGTAAAATTGCCCCGTGAAACCATCCAGACCAGGGTTTTAGTTTGTTGTTTTTTTTTTTTTATTATTACTACTTAAATTTCAGCAGTTGTTATTGGCCTATTCAGGTTTTCTGATTCTTTCTGATTGAGTTTTAGAAGATTGTATTTTTTCTAGGAATTTTTCCATTTTCTTGTTGTCTACTTGTTAGCATATAGCTGTTCTTAGTATTTGCTTATAAATCCTTTGTATTTCTGTGGTGATAGTTGTTGGAACTAACTCTTTCATTTTTGTTTTTACTTATTTTGGTCCTCTCTCTTTGTTTCTTGATGAATATGGCTGAAGGTTTATCAATATATAAAAAAATATATATTTAAATATATTTTTATTGATTTCAGAGAGGAGGGGAGATGGAGAGAGATAGAAACATCAATGATGAGAGACAATCATTGATTGGCTGCCTCTTGCATGCTCCATACTGGGGATTAAGCCTGCAACCTGGGCATGTGCCCTTGACCAGCATCAAACCCAGGACCCCTCTATCTATTGAGCCAAACCAGCTAGGGCAATGTTGTGTATCTTTACAAACTACTAGATCTTGGTTTCATTGATCTTTTGTGTTTTTTTTAAAGTCTGTATGTGATTTATTTCTGCTCTGATCTTTTTTTTAAAAAAAAAATAACAAGAGTTTTTTTTAGTTATAGTCTTACCTAGAATGGAGGCACACACTAAATCAGTTTTATAAAGAGCATTTGGTATATTAGTAAGTATACAAAAAATTCTATACTTCTTAAGCTTGTACTCTATAGATTCAACTATGTTCTCTTTCAGCAACAATTCTTAAAAAATTATTGATCAAAAACAAGTGTGACAGATTCAATTGTTGATAGATATGTATTTATTGCCATTTTATTGTTTATATATATACTAGAGACCCAGTGCACAAAAATTTGTGCACTTGGGGGGCGGGGAGGGTCCCTCAGCTCGGCCTGTGCCCTCTCGCAATCTGGGACTCCACGGGGGATGCCACTTGCTGGCTTAGGCCTGCTCCCTGGGGGATTGGGCCTAAGCTAGCAATCAGACATCCGTCTGGTAGCCCAGCAGCCCTCGGGGGATGCCCACTTGCCAGCGGGGAGCAAACCTAGGCTGCAGTCAGACATCCTTAGTGCTGCTGAAGAGGCAGGAGAGGCTCCCGCCATCATTGCTGTACTGGCAGCCATTAGCCTGGCTTGTGGCTGAGCAGAGCTCCTCCCATGTGAGAGCGCCCTGATCACCAGAGGGCAGCTCCTGCATTGAGAGTCTGCCCCCTGGTGGTCAGTGTGTGTCATAGTGACCAGTCATTCCCAGTCTTTCTGCTGTTCAGGCTGGCGGGCAACTGAAGCTCCCAGCCTCTCCTTTTTTTATATTTTTAATTTTTTTATTCTGGGATTTATTTACCTTCTATAGCTGTCATTGGAGCTGAGAGCCGGCTCCAGCTCTGAGGCCTGGCTCTGTCTCTGAGGCTGTGGCTGGGTGAAAGCCGGTATCTTGGTTTGTTTAGCTTCTATAATTGAAACATTGTTGCTGTCCTGCTCACTCCAGCTCTGAGACTGCTGAAAGCTGGTATATGGGGTTTGTTTAGCTTCTATAATTGAAACATTGTCTCTTAGAGTGTAGCTTAAAGCAGGCCCTGGCAGGCGGGGAACCTTGGCTTCCTCCATCACTGGAGCAAGCAAGCCCCATGTTCGCTTAAGCTGCATGGCTGCCGGCCGCCATCTTGGTTAGCAGTTAATTTGCATATCTTGCTGATTAGCCAATGGGAAGCATAGCGGAAGTATGGTCAATTACCATGTTTGTCTATCATTAGATAGGATTTTTATCTTTTTCTCCTTTCTTTCACTTCTTCCTCTTCTTAAAGAATACTTCAACATTTCATGTAATACTGTTTTGGTGGTGATGAGCTCCTTTAGCTTTTTCTTATCTGTGAAACTCTTTATCTGACCTTCAATTCTAAATGATAGCTTTTCTGGGTAGAGTAATCTTGGTTCTTGGTTCTTGCCATTCATTGCTTTGAATAATTTTTGCCTGCAAAGTTTCTGTTGAGATATCAGCTGACAGTTGTATGGGCACTCCTATGTAGGTAGTTAACTGAATTTCTCTCGCTGCTTTTAAGACTCTCTCTTTGTCTTTAACTCTTAGCATTTTAATTATGATGTGTCTTGGTGTAGGTCTCTTTGAGTTCCTCTTATTTTGGACTCTCTGTGCTTCCTTGTAAGTTTATTTCTTTCATCAGGTAGATGAAGTTTTCTGTCATTATTTCTTCAAGCAGATTTTTAATATCTTGATCTTTCTTTTCAACTTCTGGCACCACCATAATGCAGATGTTGGTAGCCTTGAAGTTGTCCCAGAGGTTCCTTACACTCTCTTCATAGTTTTAGATTCCTTTTTCTTTTTGCTCTTCTGATTGGGTGAGTTTTGCTTCCTTGTATTCCAAAGCATTGATTTGATTCTCAGAATCCTCTACTCTACTGTCAAATGCCTATAAGTTATTCTTTACTTCAGTTAGTGTATTTTAAATTCCTGACTGGTTATCTTCCATGTCTCTGACATTCTCAATAATATCTTTGAAGGTCTGACTAAGTCCCTTGAAGCTCTCATAAAGATCCTTGAGTAATCTTATAACTTAAGTTTTGAACTCTGTATCTATTAGTTTGCTTGCCTCCATTTCTTTAATTTGTGACATGTTTCTTTGTCTCTGCATTTTGGCTACTTCCCTGTGTCTGTTTCTGTGGTAGAAGTGTTATGTCTCCTGGAGTTGGTAGATTGGCCTTTTGTATTAGGTGTCCTGTAGGGCCCAGTGGCTCAGTCTCCCCAGTCACTGAGCTCGGCACTCTAGGTGCATCCCTGTGTGGGCTGTGTGCACAATGTTGTAGTTGAGCCTTGATTGCTGTTGGCATCACTTGAAGGAATTGACCTCCAGGCAATTGGCTGTGAGGACCATCTGTGTCTACAATGGATGAGTGGCTGTGCAGGAGACACACCTATGGAGCAAGAGTTGCTTCAGTGGGCCTTTGGCACTCATTGAGTCTGACCCTTGAGTATGTCACTTGTGGAAGTGTAGAGTTGTAATCTGTTATTGTCTGAAGCTGTCCACCTGGTGCACTGGCTCTGTGGCCTCCCAAGAGGTGCAAAGTCAGCCACTGTCTAGGGCAGCCATGGGCAAACTACGGCTCGCGATCGGGCCCGTGGAGCCGAAAGAGCGGAGGGTTCTCTTGCTCTCCCCTCTGCTCCTTCACTAGCAGCAGTGTTAATATGGCAATGTCGGGAAACATGGCCACAGCTCCTTCTTCTGAGTCCAGTTTAAGAACCCATTGTGGCCCTCGAGTCAAAAAGTTTTCCCACCCCTGGTCTAGGGCCACACAGCAGGAGCTACAGAGTGATTTGCAGATGGTTCCTACTTGTATTGGACTAGGAAGTGCCCAGAAAGTCCCAACTGTGGCACAAGGCATGCTTCTGTTAGTACCTGGTCTTGGGCCTTTTATTGATAGGTTTGTGGCATGCTGATTCCAGCTATTGCTTGTTTAAGAGATTTTAGCAAAGTCTGAATCCTGAGCCAGGACAGGCCATATATATGGAAAAGCCTCTGCAAACAACTTGCGTGGGCCTTCAAATTGGATGGTGTAGGGTCTCAGGGAATCACCAGGAAAGCAGTGTGGGTCATGCTGATGGAAACTCAGATATGATTGCCAGTCAGCTCTGAGGTGGGGAGTTGGGGGGGAGGTGTCAACACAGGAACAATGACTCCTATGGGCACACCATAAGATAGCCACCCCTGAGTTCCTACCCCGATGCCAGACAGTCCAGTTCCTCCCTGTATATCCCTTAATTCTTCCAAAGATGCCACTCCGTGCTAGAGCTCAGAGGAAGCCAGACTACGTAAGTTTGTGTGCGGGTCCTTTAAGAGGAATACCTGGGATTTAAGCAGCCTCTAGGTCATTCAGCCACAATCCCTGGGGGTTTTTATAGCCTGAAGTTATGGGGACTTCTCTTCCCAGCTCTGGGACCCTGGTTTTTGGGGCACAGTGTGGGGATGGGACTCCCTGTTTTTCAAGGGAGGCGGTGGAGATATCCTTCTCTGTTAAAAAATGACACATGTGGGTGTCAGACAAGCCCATTCTGCACCTTTATCCCTCCTACCAGTCTCAATGTGCCTTGTTCTTTACTTCTCTAGTTGTAGGACTTCCATTCAGCCAGATTTCAGATGGTTCTCAATGATGGTTGTTCTGTATTTTAGTTGTAATTTTGATGTGGTTGTGGTAGGAGGGAAGGACAGGCATTTACCTATGCTGCCATCTTGGTTCTAATCTTTATTATTTTCTAACATGTGGTCTACTTTTGAGAATGACCCATGTGCACTTGAGAAGAATGTATATTCTGCAGCTTTGGAGTGAAATGTTCTGTAAATGTTAATTAAATCCATATGATCTCGTGTGTCATTTAGAGTCACTGTTTTCTTGTTGATTTTGTGTTTGGAAGAACTATCTATCTAGTGAAGTCAGTGGGATGTTAACGTCACCTACTATGACTGTTTTGTTGTCGATTCCTTCCTTAAAGTCTTCCAGAAGTTTTCATTTTTTTAATATATAGTAGGTGCTACTATATTGGGTGCACATATGTTTACCAGGGTTATACCCTGTTATTGGATCAATCCCTTTAGTATTATGTAGTGAGCTTTACTGTCTCTTGTGATGGCCTTCATTTTGAAGTCTATTTTTTCAGATATGAGTATTGAAATCCTGATATTTTTCATTTCCCCTTGCATGGAAAATTTTTTCCATCCCTTCACTCTCATCCTATGAGAGTTGTTTGTTCTGAGGTGGGTCTCTTGTAGACAGCAAACATTTGGGTCATGTTGTTGTATCCATTCAGCTGCCATATATATTTTCATTGGAGCATTTAATCTATTTATATTTAAGATTGTTATTGATCAGTACTTATTTATTGCCATTTTAATTCGTATGCCTATGTTTCTCTCTCTGTTTCTTATTACAGCAATCCCTTTGGTATTTCTTTTTTTAAAAAAATATATTTTATTGATTTTTTACTGAGAGGAAGGGAGAAGGATAGAGAGTTAGAAACATCAATGAGAGAGAAACATTGATCAGCTGCTTCCTGCACACCTCCCACTGGGGATGTGCCCGCAACCAAGGTACATGCCCTTGACCGGGATTGAACCTGGGACCTTTCATTCTGCAGACTGACGTTCCTTCCACTGAGCCAAACTGGTTAGGGCTCCTTTGGTATTTCTTGCAGTGCTGGTTTGGTGGTGATTAACTCCTTTAGCCTTTTGTTTTGTCTGGGATGCTCTTTATTTCACCATCTATTTTGAATGCTATGATAGCCTTGCTGGATATAGTAATCTTGGTTTCAGATGCTTGCTTTTCATTACCTTGAGTACTTCATGCCATTCCCTCCTGGCCTGTAGAGTTTCTAATGAAAAAATAGCTGACAGCCTTATGGGAGCTCCTTAGTAGGCAACAAATTGCTTTACTCTTACAGCCTTCAAGAGCCTCTCCTTTTCTTTAATTTTTGGTATTTTAATTATGATGTGTCTGGGCATGGGCTTGTTTGGGTTCTTCTTGCTTGGGACTCTTTGTGACAGTGAACTTGTGTGACTTTTTCCTTGACCAGGTTAGGGAAGTTTTCTGCCTTTATTTCAAAAAGGTCCTTTAACCTTTGCTCCCTTAAGCTGTCTCCTGTTTTTTTTTTTCTTTTTGGTTTTCTAATTGAGTAATTTTTTCTACCCTGTGTTCTAATTCACTGATCTGATCCTCAGCTTCCAATATATTATTAATGTTATGTTATTCTTCATTTTCAACTGGTAATTTTTCATAGTTTCTCTATCTTCTCTCATGCAATTGAACATACTTGTAATCATCATTCTGAACTCTATATCTGATAAATTTTTTATTTCCATTTCATTTTGCTCTTCTGGAGAATTATTTGTCTTTCAAATGTGGCCTGTTTTTCTGTCTCCCCATTTTGACTGCCTGCTTGGGGTTGTGTTTATGTATAAGGTATATCTGCTACTATTCTTATTCTCTGGTGCAGGAGAATGCTAAACACTTAGTGACTGGCCCTAAGTACTGTTTGGGGCTATCAGCAATCCACAGCTTATGGTTCCCTCTGCTGGTGCTGGGTGCCTTTTGAAAAGACCAAAATGTGCACCAAGGAGGTATTTTCCTAGCCCCAGGTCTAGAAGATCAGAAAAAGACTCAAAGCCTCCAGAGATCCTCCTCTACCTCCAGTCTGATTGTTATTCTCAGTTTCAACGAGTCTCAGGAAATAGAACACAGCAAGCCATAGCATCCACAAGGTGGGGAGGGAGATTTTCCAACAGGGAGGGGCAATTGCTTCCCTCCTAGGCAAAAGCTGCCTGGATGGTAAAGGTCTGCCTGAGAAAGATGTCATCTGCAGTATGAGGGAATGACTCAGGTTAAGCAGCCAGGGCAGCTGCCTTCTGAGGTCCAACCTCAGAGCCCCAAATCTGGGCTCTCACACAGCTCTAGTTCACTCTGCCCTCCCTCTGTTGGAGCCCAAGGTATGAAGCTGCACATGAAATTTCATGTGTTGGCCCTTTAAAAGGGTGCCTACATTTCCAGTGGTGGACAACAGATGTTATGTGGGCACCTCTCACAGTTCTGGTGCTCTCAGATAAGGAACTCCTCTTGGGGTTTAGACCCCAGAGTTCCCAATGGGAACCCACCACATCTGAGATATCCCTCCAGTATTTCAGCTGTTGTCTTTGGGAGCCTGGACAACCCTCTTCTGCCTCCACACTTTCTACCAGTCTCTATGCAGTTCCCACTTTCCATCCTTGGTTAACAGTTCTCTTCAGTGAGTTTTCAGTTGATTACTCAGGCTGGTTTTTCTGTATTTTAGCTGTAATTTTAGTTTGGCCATGGGAGAGTGTCAGTGTAGCTTCCCCTTACTCTGCCACCATTTTGGAACTCTATGTCTAGTACAAGTGCCATGCTGTTTTTGTTTGTTTGTTTTTGTTTAAAGTATTACATATGACTCCTTTTTCCCCAATTGACACCACCTTCCCACTGCCACTTCACCCCTCAGGACAAGGCCCCACTGCCCAAGTGTCTGTGCCCATTGGTTATGCTAATACGCATGCATACAGGTCCTTTGGTTGACCTCTAAACTGCCCCCACCCCACCTTCCCTCTGACGGTTTGTTCAGTGTTACCTTGTCTCTGGATCTATTTTTGTTCATCACTTTATGTTGTTCATTATATGCCACATATGAGTGAGATCATGTGATATTTATCTCTCTCTGACTGGTTTATTTTGCTTAGCATAATGCTCTCCAGTTCCATCCATGCTGTTGCAAATGCTAAAAATTTCCTTCTTTCTTATAGCAGCACTAGAGGCCCAGTGCACAAAATTCATGCACTGAGCGGTGCGGTTCCCTCAGCCCAGCCTTTCCCTCTCACAGTCTGGGAGCCCTCAGTGGATGG
>NW_006285939.1:165500-175373 GCF_000327345.1 Myotis davidii
AGGGTTGTGTGTGTGTGTGTGTCGGCGGGGGGCCTGCCCCCAGCCACACCATGGAGGCTTGGAGCAGGTGCCCCTCTGTGTTGATCTCTCAGGCTCCTAGCCTCCACTGCGTGTTGTACTCTCTCTTGAGCTCTGGCCAGGCTGGGGTGCTGCCTGCAGGCAGCGTTTTCCTGCTCACAGATCTCCGGATCACCACGGAGACCTGGGGGCAGGCCCTCCTGGGTGCTGCCTGTGACTGCATTTTCCTGCTCTGGGACCGCCATGGCGACCCAGGCTGACCCCATCATGATTGGGCCCCAATTGGATCAGGCTAGCCGGCCAACCTCCTGCAGTCTCCTCCTCCCGACAGGCCTGGACCGCAATTTGGGCCGGGCAGGCTGGACCCCATCCATGCACAAATTTGTGCACTGGGCCTCTAGTGTGGGATATAAAACTAAGCAGTGTGGTGGTTACCAGAGGGAAGGGGGTGGGGAGAGAAGAGGGTCCATATATATGGTTATGGGTGAAGACTTGACTTTGGGGGGTGTGCATACAGAGTAACATACAGATCTTGTATCATAGAAACCAATACCTGAAACCTATATGATCATACTAACCAATGTCATCCCAATGAGTTTAAGTTAAAAAACTAAAAGGAATTCATAGCAGAAAGACTTAAATTATCATTATTTGCAGATGATATGATTTTGTATATAAAAATCCCAAAGACTTCATCAAAAACATGTTGGAACTAATCAACAAATTCAGTAAGGTTGCAGAATATAAAATCAACATACCATAGAAATCATTTTTATTTTTATACACTAATAATGAAATATCTAAAGGAGAAAAAGGGAAACTATAATTTTCACAACACATAAAAAACAATAAAATACCCAGGAATAAATTTAACCAAGAATGAAAAGACCTGTAAAATAAAAACTGCAAGAAATAAATTAAAAGATGTCCATTAATTGGAAGATTTAATATTGTCAAAATGACTTTACCACTCAAAGCCATGTATAGATGCAATACAATGCCTATTAAAATTCCATTGGTGTACAGACAGAGAAAAAGAGAACCCTAAATTTTGTATGAAATCACAAATGACTCCAAATAATTAAAGCGATCCTGAGAAAGATGAAGGCAAAGAGCATCACAGTTTCTGATTTCAAACTTCACTACAAAGCAATGGTAATTAAAACAGTATGGCACTGGCATAAAAATATATACAGGCCAATGGAACAGAATAAAGAGCTCAGCATCAAATCCCCACATATATGTTCAAGAACATCCAATGAGAAATGTTTGTACTTTTTAAAAATCATGTTAGGAAAAGTGGACAAATGCATGCAGAAAAATAAAAATGGACCCCACCTTACATCACTCAAAAATTAATTTCAAATGGATCTAAGATTTGAACATAAGATTTGATATCATATTATTCTTAGAAGAAAAGGAAAGAAGCTCCTTAAAATTGGTCTCAGCAATAATTTTTTTGGATAGTACACAAAAAGCACAAAGAACAAGTAGGACTACATCAAACTTAAAAGCTTCTGCACAGCAAAAGCAACAAATCAGCAACGTAAAAGAGCAACCTAAAGAATGGGAGAAAATAATTTCAAATCCACATATCAGAAGAGGGGTTAATATTTAAAATATGCAAAGGAGTCATACAACTTAATATAAAAACAACAACAATCAGATAAAAAATGCACAGAGTAACTAATAAAAAATAGACATTTTTTCAAAGATGACATCTAAATGGCCCACAGGTATATGAAAAGTTAAACAACATTACTAATCATCAGGGAACTGCAAATCAAAACCACAATGAAGTATCATCTTACACCTACTAGAATGTCTATCATAAAGAAGACAAGTATTGGTGGGGATGAGAAGAAAAAAGAGCCTCTGAGAACTGATGGTGGGAATGCAAATTGTTTTATATACTACAAAACAATATCTTTGTTTCTCAGAAAATTTAAAATAGAACTACCATATGACCCAGCAATCCTTCTTCTAGGTATATACCTAAAGAGAATGAAAACAGGATATTTCAGATAGATATGCAGTCTCATGTGTATTGTAGAATTATTCACAATATCCAAGATATGGAAACAACCTAACTGCCCATCAACACACACACACACACACACACACACACACACACACACACACACTGGAATATATTTCAGTGACGAGAAATATGTCATTTGTGACAATACCCATGGACCTCTAGGAAATTTTGCTAAGTCAGGTAAGTCAGTCAGAGAAGGACTAATATCATATATTGTGGAGTCCAAAAACACCAAAATTGTAAAAACTGAGAGCAAATGGTTTTTTCCAGAGGATGAGTATGGATAAACAAGAGATGGACTGTTTAAGGATGCAAACTTGCAACTAGTAGAGAAATCATGGATAACTATGATTAGTGAATATAGGCAACAATATCCTATGTAATAAAAGGGTAATATGCAAATAGACTGAACGGTGGAAC
Organism: Myotis davidii; assembly: GCF_000327345.1. NCBI lineage: Eukaryota > Metazoa > Chordata > Mammalia > Chiroptera > Vespertilionidae > Myotis > Myotis davidii. The sequence goes on from NW_006285939.1 coordinate 167,980, forward strand.
AACTGGAAAAACCTAACAACTGAACATCCAGTGCTATGATGTGCGCTGACCACCAGGGGGTGTGTGTGGAACATGTCTGGCATTGGCTGTGATGGGATGGTGGAGCAGGTGAGTGGGGAGCCAAAGTCGAGGCACCAGTTGCTGTGATTGGGGTGAGCCATTGGTGGTTACTGAAAATTCTTTGCTACTGCATGCCCCAGTCCCGCCCAGTGCTTGCATCTGCTGCTGGTGCGCTGGCCCTGGCCCTGATTGCCCCTTAGGGCTTTTCCACCTCCCTCTGCTACTGAGGGGAGATCAGGGCCAGCAGCTGCCTCTTGCATCTGCTCGCACCCACTGTCACTGCCGGAGCCACCACTCACATCCACTGCCAGTCCCGGACCAGCTTGCACTCACAGCTGGTGCCAGAGCTGCTGTTTATATCCACTGCCGGTGCCCAGCATCGGTCCCGATCGCTTGGCACCATCAGCGGGTGAAAGCAGTGGCTGCTGGCCTGATCGCCCCTGAGGGCTTCTTCACCTCCCCTGCTCTGCGCCTTCAGCAGGTACAAGCAGGGCAGGCTCAGTCAGTGCATGGGAGCTGTGGCAGCAGGAGCAGGGCTGCTGGCAGAGATGGACTGGGGGTCGTGGTGGGAGGTGCCAGGCAGTGATGCAGAGGATGGGCAAGACCCACCCCTGTGCCTACTGCAGCCTCATGGCCCACAGTTCCTTTCAGGGTGCATGAATTTGTGCACTGGGCCCCTATTTATATTATAATAATCAAATTTGCTAAGAGACTAGATCTTAATTATTCCCACAACAAAAAAGAAATAGTAATTATGTGATATAACAATCATATTAATATTTTACACACCTTAAACTTAAACAATAAAATAATTTTAATAAAGAAAGTAATAAATGGAATCAGGAAAATCATCTATGAACAAAATGAGAATATTAACTTGAAACAAATGAGAAAGAAATCAAAACCTGTCATTAGAAATAAAAAAAGAAGCCAACTCATAATAGGAAATAGAGAAAATGAGGGAGAAAAATCTAGGCATCATACAGAAAACAAATAGCAAAATGTCAGAGGTAAATCTCTCCCTAACAATAATTACTTTAAATGTACAAGGATTACACTCAACCATCAAATGTTTAGATTGGCACAAAACGTCCAACCTTTTGATATCTACATGAGGCTCACTTGAGATATTAAGATGCAAGATGGGTGAAAGTGAAAGAATTAAAAAAAGATTACCCAAACACATACAAATTTAAAGAGAGCCAGAATGACTACACTATAATTAAGAAAATAGACTTCACACAAAAATCTGTTATTAAAGGCAAAGAAGGACATTGTATAATCATAATAACATGATTTTACTAAGAAAATAAAACAACTAGGTGTACCAGTTAATAATGGTGGATTTTATAATTAAAAACACACACGATAATTTCAAGAGAAACATTAAAAGGGCTTTATTCAAAGTAATGTCCATCGCTAGCTACACATTTCCCCCATCATTCAGGTAATTTGTGGATACTGTCCCAATAGAACTTTTCTTGTTTTGAGGCAAACCATTCGAGACCCAATTGTCCACTTTTTCGTACGTTTTGAAGTGCTGCTCAGAAAGTGTGTGTGCCATCGATCAGAACAAGGCATTTGGGATTCTCAAAATAAATACACTTTTCATCGCCAGTCACAATTTGATGCAAAAAAGACTTTCTTTCTTGCCATTGAAGCAACATTTTCCTGATGACTTTTCGGTTTTCCATTTATCTTTCATTCAGTTGATGTGGGGCCCATTTTCCTTCCTTTAAAATCTTTCCCATTGCTTGTAAACAATTGGAAATTGTTTGCTGTGCTATGTTTAATCTTTCTGCAAGTTTTTTTTGAGTCTGACACACATCTTCATCCAATAATGCTTGTAATTGTTGGTCTTCAATTCTTTGTTGTTGACCTGGATATTCTTTGTCTTTCACATCAAGATCAGCACTTTTAAACTAGCGTTCACAAGTATCTTGAGATGGAGCATGTTCACCATAAGCTTCCTGAAGTATATGATAACTTTTTCTTCAAAATAATGAATTAAAACTTCCTAAAAATCCTCTTTTTTGAGGGGCACAAAATTCAACATTTTTAAGCGTAGAAATATCTATGATGTTAACACCTTCAGCAAATTTGACAAATGAAGTTTTGAAGCTTGCTGTCAATAGGACAAAATAGCATACGTATCAAATCGCATATATATCAACATATGTGTAACTCCATCTATTGAAAAAAATCCACATTATTAACTGGTACATCTAGTAAACAGCTACAAAGCAAACATTAGAGCTGTGAAGTTTAGGAAGCAAATATTGACAGAACTTAGACAGCTCTAAAATACTGTTGGAGACTTCAATACTGACTTTTCAGCAATAACTAGAAAACCAGACTAAATACAGGAAAATAGAAAAATAAAAGAATAGAGTACGTGAAGATCAGCAAAGCCAATGTACTTAACAGATATCTACATTCTACCCAACAGCAGCAAAATGCACAATTTTATCAAGTACACATGAAATATTTTCTAAGATAGATCACCTGTTAGGTGACAAAATATTTCTTAACAAATATAATATGATGGAAATCAACCAAGCATCTACACTAATAAAAGACAAATATGCAAATTGACCATACCTTTGCTATGCATTAAGCCACACCCACCATCCAATCAGAGTGACTATATGCAAATTAACACAACCAAGATGGTGGCCAGCAGCCAAGGAGCTGTAGCAAGCAGGAGGCTTGGTTGCCCCAATGATGGAGGAAGCCAAGCTTCCCACCTGCTGCGGCCAGCTCTGAGCTCCACTCAAGGCAACAAACTTTCAATTACAGAAGGTAAATAAACCCCAGATACCTGGTTTCAGCCAGCTGTGGCCACGGAGCTGAAGCAAGCAGGAGGCTTCCCTCCTACCCAGCCTGACTGGCTCTGAGGTCCTCTCAAGGCTACAAAGTTTCAATTATAGAAGGTACATAAAACCCAGAATAAAAAAAATAAAAAAAGCAGAGGCTGGGAGCTTCTATTGCTGGGGTCTTGGCCAGATTGAAAATGGCCCTCAGCCCCTCACCCAGACTGGCCAGGCACCCTAGGGGGACCCCCCACCCTAAAGGGGGTGTGACCAGCCTGAAAACAGCCATCAGCCCTTCACCCAGGCTAGCCAAACCTCCATGGGATGAGGGTCCCAACTGGGGGGTGTCTTGACCAGCCTCCAAATAGCCATCAGCTCTTCACCCATTCTGGCCAGGCACCCCAGTGGGAACCCCCACCCTGAAGGGGGTGTGACCAGCTGCAAACAGCCATCAGCCCCTCACCCAGTTTGTCCAGGCACCCCAATGGGGTCACCACCCTGATCCAGGACACTCTTCAGGGCAAACAAACAAACCCCACCCATGCACCAGTCCTCTATCTTATGTAATATATCCTATATAATAAACAGGTAATATGCAAATTGACCCTAACAGCAGAACCACTGGGAATGACTGGTCACTATGACACACACCAACCACTAGGTGGCAGACGCTCAATGCAGGAGCTCCCTCTCGTGGTTAGTGCGCTCCCACAGGGGAATCTCTGCTCAGACACAAGCCAGGTTGATGGCTGCCAGTACAGTGGTGGTGGTGGGAGCCTCTCCTGCCTCCTCAGCGGCGCTAAGGATGTCCAAGTGCTGCTTAGGCTTGCTCCCCGCTGGCAAGTGGACACCCCCCGAGGGCTGCTGGGCTGCTAGAGGGATGTCTGACTGCAAGCTTGGGCCCGATCCCCCAGGGAGCCTAAGTCAGAAGTTGGACATCCACCAAGGGATCCCAGACTGCAAGATGGCATAGGAAAGGCTGAAGAAACCCCCGTAGTGCAGTTGGAAATAATTTCCAATACCTATTTAGTAAAGCTAGACACCAATAGCAAAGGTAAATCTGAAAATTCACAAATACATGGGAATTAAATATTTCAATCAACCAATGTGTCAAATGGGAAACAACATAGAAATTAGGATGTTCCAGGAGACAAATACAAATGAAAAGATAACATACCAAAACATATGTGAAAGCAGAGACAAGAGGGCAATTTACAGCTGTAAACAAGTACATTAAAAAGGAAGAAAAACCTCAGACCAACAAACTAACTCTACAGCTATGCTCCTGGAAAAGGAAAAGAAAACTAACCTAAATAATCAGAAGGAAAGAAATAATAAAGATAATACCAAGGATAAATGAAATATAGAATAAAAATATCAATGAGGTAAAAAAATTGGTACTTTGAAAAGATCAACAAAATTGATAAACCTTTATATTTTCTGATTTAAATAAAAGAGAGAAGATTCAAATGACTGAAATCTGAAAACAAACTGGGTCACTACTATTGGTCTTACAGAAATGAAAGGATTATAAGAGAATAATATGAACACATGTATGCCAACAAATTGATGACCTAGAAGAAATGGGCAAATTCCTAGGAACACACAATCTACCAAAACTGAATCATGAAGAAACAGAGAATCTAAATAGACCTGTGACTAGCAAGGAGATTGAATTAGTAATCTATCTTCTAACAGATGAAAGCCCCGGAACAGATGGCTTCACAGGTGAAAATTAGCAAACATTTAAAGAATAGTTAACACCAACCTTCCTCAAATGCTTCCAAAAATTGAAAAGGCCAGAGAACATTTCCAAACTGACCCCATGAGATCTGCATTATCCTGATAGCAAAGCCAGAAAAATACTACAAGAAAATAAAAGTGCAGAGGGGAAGATTGGTGCTGATAGGAAGGCAGACTACAAGATAGTGTGTGAATGAGAGAACAAAAGGAGAGGGTGTGTAAGTACAGGAGAGTGTAAATTTGTGGGTGAGCTATACTCCAGGGAAGTTGTGGAGACTGCTGGACCAGGCACCCCTAACCGGGCAGCCTCCACTGCTGTTGAAATCTCTTTGGGAGTGGCTGGCTTTGGCATAGAGACTGCACCATCTTGAAGAGGAGAGAGGCTGTTATCAGAAGATCCAGGAACCCTGCATCTATGGCACCCAGGGTCAGCTGTGAACCCAGGAACACCAGACCTCAAGCAGTGTGAATACATGGACTGAAATGAGCCCTGCTCCTCCTCATGGAAAGGAGAGAGAGCTTCATAATTAGACACCCAGAGAAGAGAGATCATGGGGAGACAAAGAAACAGCCTGCAAATGAAATAAAATGAGGCATCACCAGAAAAGGAAGTAAACGAAAAGGAGGCAAGCAATATGTCAGAGAAAGTATTCAGAAAAATAGTCATAAGGTGGCTGAAAAGAATGGAAGACAAATTCAAAAACATGTGTAAGAACCAAGAGGAAATGAAGAAAAAAACAAGGAAAAATGAAAAATGACATTGCTGCTATAAAGAACTCAATGGAAAGCATCAACAGTTGACTAGAAGAAGCAGAAGACCACATCAGTGAGCTAAAAGACATGGTAGGGAAAAATACACAAGCAGAGCAGCATCTAGAAAAAAAAAAACTTAAAAAGCAGGAGGAGAGCCTTAAGGGAACTTTGCAAGAACACAAAATGAAACAGCATCCACATAATAGGTGTTCCAGAAAGAGAGGAAACTGAGCAAGGTGTAGAAAACCTGTTTGGATAAATAATGACAGAAAACTTCCCTGATATAGGGAATAAGAGGCTCACAGAGTCCCAAACAAAATGAACCCCAAAAGACCAATTCCAAGGCACATTATAATTAAATTGGCAAACACCAACAACAAAGTAAGAATCTTAAAATCAGCCAGAGAGAGACAGAAAGTTATCTACAAAGGATCCCATATCAGACTAGCGACTGATTGCTCAACAGAAACACATCAGGCCAGAAGGGAATGGAATAAAATATACAAAGTCATGCAAAGAAAGGGTCTGAATCCAAGAATACTGTACCCAGCAAAGCTACCAATAAAAATTGAGGGTGAAATCAGAAGCTTCACAGGCAAAAAAGGACTAAGGGAGTTTATTACCACAAAACCAGCAATGCAAGAAATGCTAAAGCATCTGCTATAATAAGAAGAAATAGGAAACGAAGAAGGAACACAGCCGCAAAGAACAAAAATGGTGACAAACAAGGACCTTTCAATAATAACTTTAAATGTTAATGGATTAAATGTCCCAAGTAAAAGACATAGGGTAGCTGAGTGGATAAGAAAACATGACCCATGTATCTGCTGTCTACAGGAAACCCACCTTAGAAAAAAAGGACTCAGACTGACAGTGAAGGTATGGAAAAAGATTTTTCACGTGAATTGAAATGAAAAAAAAAAAAAGCCAGGTTAGCAATATTTATATTGTAAAAATTAGATCTCAAAGTGAAGAACATAACAAGAGATAAGGAAGGTCACTTCATAATACTAAAGGGAGCAATCCAACAAGAATATATAACTCTGGTAAACATGTATGCACCCATTACAGGAGCGCCCAAATACATAAAAAACTTTTGGAGGATATAAAGATAGATATTGATAGCAATACAGTCATAGTAGGGGACTTTAATACCCCACTATCACCATTGGACAAATTCTCTAAAAAAAAATCAGCAAAGAAACATTAATCCTAAATGATGCACTAGATCAGATGGAATTAATTGACATCTTCAGAACATTTCACCCCACAGCTACAGAATATACATTCTTCTCAAGTGCACATGGGTCATTTTCAAAGATAGATCATATATTGAGTCACAGGCAAAGTCTCTTCAAATTCAAGAAGATAGAAATAATATCAAGCATCTTCTCAGAACACAATGGCATAAATCTAGAAATCAACTACAACAAAAACAATAAAAAAATCAAACACCTGGAGGCTAAATAGCATGCTTTAAACAATGACTGGGTTACCAGAGAGATCAATGAAGCAGTAAAAAGCATGATGGCAACAAATGACAATAAAAGCACAAAAGTCCAAAATCTATGGAACACAGTGAAAGAAGTCTTGAGAGAGAAGTTTATAGCTCTACAGGCCTGCCTCAAAAAACAAGAAACAATGGTAATAAATTACCTAACTCTACAACTGAAAGATTAAGAAAGAGAATAACAAGAAAAGCCCAGCATAAGCAGAATAAGGAAATAATAAAGATCAGAGCAGCGATAAATGACATAGAGACCAAGGGGAAAAAAATACAAACGATCAACAAAACCAAGAGCTGGTTCTTTGAGAGGATAAACAAGGTTGATGAACCTCTAGCCAGGTTCACCAAGGAGCAAAGAGAGAGGACTCACATAAACAAAATCAGAAATGAAAGAGGTGGCCGAAACCGGTTTGGCTCAGTGGATGGAACGTCGGCCTGCGGACTGAAGGGTCCCAGGTTCGATTCCGGTCAGGGGCATGTACCTTGGTGGCGGGCACATCCCCAGTGGGGGGCGTGCA
>NW_006285939.1:175441-222829 GCF_000327345.1 Myotis davidii
CCCAAAACCAGGGAAAGACAACACAATGAAAGAGAATTACAGGCCAATATCCCTCATGAACATAGATGCTAAAATCCTCAACAAAATCCTAGCAAATCGGATCCAGCAATACATTAGAAAGATCATACACCATGACTAAGTGGGATTTATTCCAAGGATGCAAGGATGGTTCAATATCCGCAAATCAATAAATGCGATACATTACATAAACAAAGTGACAGACAAAAATCACATAATCATATCAATTGATGCAGTAAAAGCATTTGACAAAATCTAACACCCTTTCCTGATAAAAACTCTCAGCAAAGTGGGAATAGCGGGATCATACCTCAACACAATAAAAGCGCTATATATCAACCCTACAGCCATCATCATACTCAATGGGCAAAAAATAAATCCATTTCCCCTAAGAACAGGAACAAGACAAGGATGCCCACTTTCATCACTCTTGTTCGACTTAGTTCTAGAAGTACTAGCCATGGCAATCAGACAAGAAGAAAAAATAAAAGGCATCCAAATTGGAAAAGAAGAAGTAAAGCTGTCCTTACATAGAAAACCCCAAAGACTCCATCAAAAAACTACTAAACTTAATAAATGAATTTGGCAATGTAGCAGGATACAAAATGAACACCCAGAAATCTATGGCCTTTTTATACACCAATAATGAACTCACAGAACAAGAAATGAAAAAAACAATCCCATTTTCCATTACACCAAAAATATTAAGATACCTCGGAATAAACTTAAGCAAGGACGTAAAAGACCTGTACTAGGAAAATTACAGGACATTGAAAAAAGAGATAGAAGAAGACATAAACAAATGGAGGAACATACCATGTTCATGGATCAGTAAAATCAACATCATTAAAATGTCCATACTACCTAAGCAATCTATACATTCAATGCCATTGCTATTAAAATACCAATGGCATATTTCAAGGATCTAGAACAAACTCTCCAAAAATTCATCTGGAATAGAAAAGACCCCGAATAGCCACAGCTATCCTGAGAAAGAACAAAGTTGGAGGGATTACAATACCAGACATCAAACTATATTACCAAACCTCTGTTCAGAAAATTGTCTGGTACTGGCACAAGAACAGACATATAGACCAATGGAATAGGTTAGAGGACCTAGAAATTGATCCAAGCCACTATACTCAATGAATATTTGACAAAGGAGGCAAGAGCATAAAATGGAATCAAACCAGCCTCTTTAATTAATGGTGCTGGGAAATTTGGTCAGATACATGCAAAAAAGAAAAAAAAAAAGGAAAGAAACTAGATCACCAACTTACACCATACACAAAAACAAACTCGAAATTGTTAAAGGACTTGAATGTAAGATGGGAAACTATAAAAATCCTTCAAGACTCCATAGGTAGTAAAATATAAGACATATGTTGTAGCAATATCTTTACAGACACAGATCCTAGGGCAAGATAGACTAAGGAGAAAATAAACAAATGAGATTACATCAAAATAAAAAGCTTCAGCACAGCAAAAGAAACCATCAACAAAACAACAAGAAAGCCCACTGCTTGGGAGAACATATTTGCTAATGTTATCTCTGATAAGGATTTATTCTCCAGCATTTGTAGCGAACTCATACAACTCAACAAAAGAAAAATAAAAAATTCAATCAAAGAATGGGCAAAGGACCTAAATAGAATCTTTTCAAGAAGACACTCAGAAAGCCAAGAGACACATGAAAACATGTTCAAAGTCACTAATCATCTGAGAGATACAATTCAAAACGACAATGAGGTACCACTTCACACCTGTCAGAAAGGCTATCATCAACAAATCAACAAATGACAAGGGCTGGAGAGGATGTGGAGAAAAGGAACCCTCCTTCACTGCTGGTGGGAATGCAGACTGTTGCAGCCATTGTGGAAAACAGTATGGGGTTTCCAATAAATTTAAAAAATGGAACTGCCAGTTGATCCAGTAATACCACTACTAGGAATATATCCAAAGAAAACAGAAACACCAATCAGAAAGGATATATGCACCCCTATGTTCATAGCAACACAGTTTACAACAGCCAAGATTTGGAAACAGCCTAAATGCCCATCAACAGATGATTGGATTAGAAACTGTGGTACATCTACACAATGGAATACTATGCTGCTATAAAAAAGAAGGAATTCTTACCATTTTCAGCAGCATGGATGGAACTGGAGAGCATTATGCTAAGTGAAATAAGCCAGGAAGTGAAAGAAAAACACCACATGATCTCTCTCATTTATGGATAATAAAGAACATATAACCTGATGAACAAAAGGATACCTACAGAGGCAGAGAAGCATGGAACAGACTGTCAAATTACAGTGGGAAAGCTGGGGAGTATTGGAGGAAGGGAGGTAAGAGATCAACCGAAGGACTTGTATGCATGCATATAAGCATGACCAATGGACACAAGACACTGGGGGGGTCAGGTGAGGGCATGTGCCGGGGGGTAAGGGAGGGTGGGTGAAGAATAATGGGGGCAAAAAAAGGAGACATAAGTACTACTCTATAATACTTTAATCAATAAAATAAAATTAAAACAGTAAAAAAAGAAAATAAAAAAGCAGATGAATATCTCCTATGAATATAGATGCAAAATCCCCAATGATAATTCTAGCAAAGTCAACTAAACTTAAAAGTTTATAAACTATGACCAACTAAGATTTATTTCTACAATGTAGAATGATTCAACATGCAAATGTTAAACAAAATAATTATATAGTAGAATGTAACTACTAGGATTAACAAATTGAAGAAATTATATTACATGATTATTTCAGTTGATGTAGGAAAAGCATTTGAAAAAACTCAACTATCTATCCCAGCCGTGGGCAAACTACGGCCCGTGGGCCGGATCCGGCCCGTTTGAAATGAATAAAACTATTGAAAAAAAAGACCGTACCCTTTTATGTAATGATGTTTACTTTGAATTTATATTAGTTCACACAAACACTCCATCCATGCTTTTGTTCTGGCCCTCTGGTCCAGTTTAAGAACCCATTGTGGCCCTCGAGTCAAAAAGTTTGCCCACCCCTGATCTATACTAATAAAAGGGTAATATGCTAATTAGACCAGACAGCTCTGGACATCCTTCTGGACGTCCTCTGAGACAAAGCCACGGTGGTGGGGGTCAAGGCAGAGGTAGTTAGGGATCAGGCCAGCAGGAGAGAGCTGTTAGGGGTGATTAGGTAGGTAGGCAGAATGCTTAGGGGCGATTAGGCAGACAGGCAGGTGAACAATTAGGGGCCAGTGGTCCAAATTGCGAGAGCAATGTCCGACTGCCCATTTAGGCCTGATCCCAGGGATCCCAGTTGGATGTTCCTCGAAGGGTCTGAATCGGAGAGGGTGTAGGCCGGGCTGAGACCCCCCACCCATGCATGAATTTCATGCACTGTGCCTCGGGTCTATAATAATAAAAGCATAATATGCAAATTGACTGAACAGCCAAACAGCAGAATGACCTTCTGGTGGACCATGCTATGATACGCACTGGCACCAGGCCAGCAGGTGTGATGTGATGAGTCGGGGGGGGCCCACCATCACCCCATGACTGCCCCACAGAGGGAGGCCCAGCAAGGTGATCAATTGGGGGGTCTGCAATCACTCCAAAGAGGGAGGCCCAGGACACCTCTCTGGGGTGATTGATGGGAGGGAGTGGGCTCCATGATCGATTGCCCTGCTGAGAGAGTCCTCGGCCACCAGCTGGGTGGTGATCGATGGAGGGGGAGCTCTGTGATCACCCCTGAGAGGGAGGTCCAGACTACCCTCTGCAGGGTGATTGATTGGGGAGCTCGGTGGAACCAGGAAACCAGGGGTATGGGGCAGCAGATGGGGCAGTGCCAGGCCAAGGTGGTTGCATGCAGGGGCCGGGGTCATGAGGCAACCAGGGCTGCAAGGAAACTGGGGCTACTAGGCCTCCGGCAGCTGGGGCTGCAAAGGCCTACCCTTGCACAAATTTCATGCATCAGGCCTCTAGTCCTATATCATACAAGGTTAATATGCAAATAGAACTGCAGAACAACTGAAATACCAGTCGCTATGACATGTGCTGACCACCAGGGGGCATGCACAGAACATGGTGGGCATCAGCAGCAGGCAGGAGAGCATGGAACATGGCGGGTGTCAGCCGTGGTTGGATGGTGGAGCAGGTGAGCAGGGGTGCCGGACCACGGCAGGGTGCAGGTTGCTGTCATCAAGGTAAGCCTCAAGTGGTTACTGAAAATTCTTTGCTCTTGCGTACCGCAGTCTGGTCTGGCACTAGCACCCACTGATGGTGCTGGCCCTGCTTGCAACTGCTGCTGGCGCTGGCCCCAATCACTACACTCTGTCAGCGTGTGGGAGCAGCTGCAATGGGAGAGAGGTTGCTGGCAGACAGGTGACCGGGGGGGTCACAGTGGGTGGCGCCAGGCGGGGGAGTGGAGGATGGCCTGAGACCTGTCCCTGTACCCTCCACAGCCTTGTGGGTCACAGTTCCTTTCACGGTACACAAATTTGTTTCTGTACAATAACATTCAACTAAGTTGTAGAAGAAAGCTCTATGGGGAACATATTCAGGTCCATATATGAAAAACCCACATGTCCACTTTTATTACTTTTATTCAACACTAGAGGCCTGATGCACAAAATTCGTGCTAGAATAGGCCTCCCTTCCCTTGGCTGCTGGCACCAGCTTCCCTCTGGCACCCAGAACCCAGGCTTCCCTCTGTCCATTGACAGGCACCTGGGACCCAGGCTTCCCTTCAGTTGGCAGCAGGCACCTGGGACTTGGGTTTCCTTCGCAGCCCTGGCTTCATCTGGAAGGTTGTCCTTAAGGATGTCCGGTCTGATTAGCTTTTATTATTATAGATAGCATTGGAAGTTCTAGCTAGAGCAAGTGGGCAAGGAAATGAAATAAAGACATCGTAAAAGAAAATGTAATTATCTCTGTTCTTGAATATATGGTTTTACATGTAAAAAATAACAACTATTTCAAAAATACTGCTTGATCATGTAAATGTAGTAAAGTTGCAGGTTACAAAATTGGCATATAAAATCATTAGCCTTTTTGTATACTGCATTGAATATTCCAAAAAGTGAAGAAAGTAATGACATTACAATATCATAAAGTAGAATAAGACATTATGAATAAATTAAACCAAGAAGGGAAAAGATTGGTACTGTGAAAACTATAAAACATTGCTGAAAGAAATAAAAAAGGACATAAATCACTAAAAAGACATTATATATTTGTGGATTAGGAGAATACTAGTGTTAAACTGGTAATACTAGCCAAGGCTGTCTAGAGATTCCATATACTCTCCATCACAATCTCAACAGCATTAATTTTTGCAGTAATTGATGAATTTATGCAAAAATTCATATGGAATCTCAAGAGATTTCAAATAGCTAAGATAATGTTGAATAAGAACGAAGTTGGCACACTCAAGTTATCACATGTCAAAGTTAATTGCAAAGCTACAATGATAAAAAAGTGTGGTACTGACATAATTATAGTCATATAGAGCAATGGAGTGCTAGAGGAAGCTCAGAAATCAATTCCAGCATATAGGTTCAAATTGTTTCCCACAAGAGGGCCAAGACTATTCAATGTAGAAAACTACAGTATTTTCAATAAATGGTGCTAGGAAAACTGGATGCCCACATGCAACAGCGTGCACCTGGACTCTTACCTTACACCATATTCAAAAATAGCGCAAAATGGATGAAAGTACTAAATGTTAGACTTAAAACTATTAAACTCTTAGAAGAAAATATGAGAGTTAAATGTTCATGACATCAGATGTGGTAATGGTTTTGGACATGACACTAAAACCACAGGCAATAATAAAATAAAACAGAAAAAAATCATCAAAATTAAAATTTTTTAGGAAAACAACAATACCAGCAAAATGAAAAGATAACCCAAGAGTGAGAGAGAACATTTGCAAATCATATATCTGATATCCAGAATATATAAGAATATACACTAAGTGGCCAGATTATTATGACCACTTGACATTTGTAGGCAAATTAGCTATAATTTCGCACTCAAGTTGCTAAAGGGCCAGACCATTATAAATAGGGAAGCAGGTTGTTTACCACGGCATTAGAAGTGATTTTTTTTCTGAAGATATGGGTAAACAATGCGATTTAACAACCTTTGAACGTGGAATATATATTATTATGAGTGGCCAGATTATTATGACCACTCCATCAGTACTTCATTAGGCCACCTTTTGCCTTCAATACTGCGGCAATTCTTCTTGTCATTGACTGCACGAGATGTTGAAAGTTGATGCGAGGAATCTGACATCATGCCTGATGAATAGCACTGCCCAGTTCTGTGAGATTTGATTGTGGAACCAGCTGCCTGATGGCTCTTCTAACTTTGTCCCACAAATGCTCAATTGAATTGAGATTTGGTGATTGTAGGGGCCACCTAAGCAAGGTAAAATCTCCCTCATGTTCTTGAAACCACTCTGGCACAATATGAGCACCGTGGCATGGCACATTGTCTTGTTGGAAGAAGCCATCTTCATTGGGATGCGCCATCAACATGATAGGATGAACCTGATCAGCAACGTGCTCTTGAGAAGCTGTCTCACACAAATTAAAAGGCCCAAATCATGCCAAGAAAATATGTCCCAAACCATAACACTGCCCCCACCAGCATGAAGGGTTGTACTCCTGCATGTGGGGTGCATGCTTTCATGCTGTTTCTGCCAAATTCTCACTCTGCCATCTGTATGATGCAACTGGAAACATGATTCATTGGACCACATGGCTTTTCCAATGCTTGACTGTCCAATCCTTGTATTCCTGTGTGAATTAGAGACAATTTATCTTGTAAACTGCAGACAGCAAAGGGGTTCAAACAGGCCTTTGGCTTCCATATCCCATACAATGGAGTGTACAGCTAATTTGCCTACAAATGTCAGGTGGTCATAATTATCTGGCCACTCAGTGTATATATAACTCAATTCAAAGATAGGCAAAAGACTTGATTAGACATTTCTGACAAAAAGTTATGTAATGGGCATTAGGCACATAAAGAGGATTACAATCACTAGTTATTAGGGAAATGCAAATCAAAAACATAATGAGATACCTTTTTACACCCATTGGATGGCTATTATAAAAAATAAAACAAAAGAAAACTAACCAAATGTGGAAAATAACAAGTATTGCAGAGAAGGTGGAGGATCTGGAACCCTTGTGCATTGCTTATGGGGATGTAAAATGGTGCAGCCACTGTGTTAAACATTATAGCATAGTTAACATAATTAAACACAAAATTACCATATGAGCCAGCAATTGCACTCTTAGGCATATGCCCAAGGGACATGAAAGAAGGGACCTAAACAGGTAAATGTGCACCGGTGTTCACAGCAGCACTATTCACAATCATCCCAAGTGGAAAAGACTCCAGCTCTCATCACCAGATGAATGAATGTGGAGAATGTGGTATAAGATGAAATATTATTCAGCCACAAAAATGAAAATTTGAGATGTTACAATATGGAAAAACCTCAAAAACATATATATAAGTGAGAGTCAGACACACATGGCCAACTATTATATAATTCCATTTAAATGAGGTGTCTAGCATAGGTGTATTCACAGATACAGAAAGTAACTAGGTTAGAGATTGCCAGGGGCTGGGAGGGATGAATGGGAATTTTGTTTAATGTGTACAGGCCCCATTATCCTCTGCACCCGCCAAGGCACATATGCCATGGGCACTCTGTGAGAGTGTGAGGGTCCTGAGAAGGAGAAACGTAGGCTGGCACTACCAAAGGGAGCGCAGGACTGCAGTCTGTTCCCCCAGGTGGGGAACCTCTGTGAAGGACAAACATGCTGAGTCCAGATGCCCCTTTCGATATGCCCCTTCAGCTGTCATTCCCTGTGAGACCCCCCCACCCAAGAGCAGACCATTCTCTAGGTGGCCACCAACAGTGACCAGATGGCCCAATTATTTAACCCAAGTTGGTAGAACCTTGAGGGAACTTTTCAGCCCCAAAGCTCACTTGTCATCAAAGCTCCTCTTACTCCTGCCCCTGCCCAGTTGCTTGCATGGTTCTTGAAAAGGCACTCTCTAATGAGCATCCTGCACAGGTTCCACCACTAGCCAGGATGGAGCTTGAAGCTCTGCTTTTGCCCTCTCTGCCAGCCCCTCTTCCTCTACCTGCACAGCTCATATGGGTGCTCCTCTGGGTTCTATCTCCCCATTCTCCTCCTACTGGACAAAGCTAACTGGGTGCCTGCCTTTACTCAGCCTCTCGGGCCTGCTGTGACCTCCTGTGGCCCTTCCCCTTTTAACTCCAATCACTTCCATCATCCTACCTTCCAATCCTTCCCCAAAGCAGTCAAAGAGCTCCTTCCAAAACACAGATCTGATCCACTTGTCTGGTGAGGAAAGCCTTTCTTTCAGTAACCTTGTGGTAAAGAAGCTTTCTTTCAAATAGCTTAGACCTGCAGAACCTATCTCCTATGTGGGCCCCATATTGGCTGGAACCTCTCCTTCTGTCTCCTTTGCCCGCCTTCTCACACTGGGATCTTCTGAGATAACCTGAAGACCTCATTGTTTATGCCTTTGCACAGGCCACTCCATCAGCCTGGGACCCCCTGGCCCTTAAAGGACATTGGCCATAACTGTGAGCACAAGACAAAGTTATTCATTATCATTCAACTCAACCTAGTGAATGAACAAAAGAATCAAAAATCTAATAAGGGACCTGGAAGTGAACCACTCAAGACCTTACTGCAGGTGATGGATAACCTACAATCACTGGCCCAGCCTCAGAGGTTTTGAGATTTGGTTTGGTATCAGACACTCTAGACTTTCAGCTCCTGACCCATCCCCCTTCTGTAGAATTTGGTGGGTCATTCTTTGGCCCTGAGCCCCCTCCTGCCCTCATCTGTAAGAAGAGGTGCTGACATTTCCCCACAGTTGTAAGGAAGACAGTGATGAGCCTGCTCCTCCACCTCCTCTTACCCTGGGCTGTGGCCACACCAGGCCTCCCCAGGCTGTTTGGCAGCCTGTGGCCTGGACCTTCAAATGAGGCCCAGCACCTGACCCCTCATCATCTCCCTACCCCGCAATTCCACACCACAACCTCTTCCTCCTGAGACCCTGTGCCAACCCTCCTGGTCTATCCAGAGTCTCTGCCCAGTGCCCTCAAATTGAGAGTGTTTTCAAGAACTAGATCCAGAGTGAGTGGCTGACTGATAAGGGAAGAAAGGATTGAACAAGACTGTTCATCATGTGGGGGAAAGGGCACCCCACCTCACCTCAAAGGGCCCCTGGGAACAGAACTGAGCCAGGGTCAGGGCTGGCTGTGGCCCCTGGAGTGCAGGGAGTTCCCAGAGGGTGTGACTGCCTTCCCTCCCATTTCATTTCATCCTCATCCTCAAGGTTGCATCCGATGCTGTGCTGAGCAGATTACCTACACTCCCTTTCACTCTCACCCCAACCTGGAGAGGGGGGTGCAAAGGGTCCCTGAAGAGATGGGAACACTGGGGCACAGGAGGTGAGTGACTTGCCTAGGGCCACCTTACTGGTGAATGGTGTCTGCCTGGTGTAAAGCTGGGGCCCCCTCCTCAGTGATCATTACTTCCCTTTCCCAAGAGCCACAGACACAGCCACAGGAGGGAGACAGTGTCACCCTCCAAGACCTTGTCATCAAGCCTGCCCTGGAGGGCAGCAAGGCCTTCTTCCAGCCCCTGGGTGAGCAGAGCTCCAGGGAGAAGGGGCTGTTCCCTGGGGCTAGAAGCATGCTGTGGTGTCAGACTCTCCACTGGCCTCACTGATGGCCTGGGGCTGGGACATGGGTGTGTGAGCGCTCCCTCTGGGACACCCTCAGTTCTTCCTTCCATTCTCAGAATCCAGCAGGATTCTGTCCTGCCCCATGGATGGCAAGAGTCAAGGCTGACAGTGCCTGGTGTGATGTGGAGGAACCTGTATCCTGGAGCCAGAAAAAGGGTCCGGGGGCCTGAGTTGCTTTCCTTGCTCCCCTGCCCTCCCAGTCTTCAGGGCAAGGCCCATGCCCTTCATGGGTAGATCCAGCCTTAGTCGGCCATGGTCAGAGGGACCAGTGCTGCCTCCCAGCCCTTTAAGAAGCCAAAGGAACAAGAGGTGGGGTGGGGTGATGAGAGGGGCAAGAAGTAAGAATACCCTAGCCCCTGGCTCAGCAATACATTCAATGGCGCCTTTCTAGTTCCCCCAAGTGCTATCCTCCCTGGGAGAGAGAACAGGGGAGCACTCTGCCACCATCTAAAGGTTTGCAGGAAGCAAGCTTTGATTGACATTGAGGAAATCACTAGCCCCTCAAGCCTCGATATCAACACCCTAAAACAGGGACATAGAACCACCCCCTCAGCTCCTGGGAGTGCACAGTGGGCAGCACATTGCATGACACATGCTGCGTGTTCATTCACTACTCTTCTCTGGCCCACCTCCACCTTGCGGCCTCCCTCATCCATCCAGGCTGGGCTGTGCCCACATTGGTCCTGTGAGCAGAGATCAGGGGTGTGGCCAGGGCACCATCAGAGGATGGCAGCTGAGACCCTTTGAGGTCACTAGTGCACTCTGCACAGACTGACCCAAGAGGCTGTCAGTTGCCCCCATTACGGATCCATGTCCGAGCCCAGTATCCAGGAGGGGAAACACCACCCCTGGTCTGTGGTCAGGATCAGCCAGTCAGCCCTGCCCAGTGTATCTCAGGGTGCCCTCCATGTGCAGTGAGGAGGTCCCCTGTGGGCGGTGTGGGTCCCAGCTCTGCTGACTTTTCTCAGCAACTGGTTGGCTGGGCATGACCCCTCCCCCACCCCAACCATCAGTCTCCATGGAGAATCAGAGGAATCGGAGAAGGCACCACCTGGATGCTGAAATGATGGCAGCACAGGAAGCCTGAGTCTTGTGACCCCCAACAGCCCTTGGGCTCCTGCATCCAACCTCTAGGAGTTAATCCCTTTGCAGGCAATTGCACCTGGAAACACCTTCTCTGCTATGCATGCCAGGATGGTTTAGAGAGTGACAGAAGCACCGGGACCGGCCTTGGGCACTGGCTAGTGCTTCAGGATGCTAGTGGCTGCCCTGCCACCATGCCATTGAACAATCAGGAGCATTCTCAGCCCCATAGAGGAGTTGGGAATGGAGCTGAGGCAATCTCTCCAGGACCACAGCACTGCTCCTCCCCTCCTTCTTTGGGGCCAGACAGGGCCTGATACACAGCCCAATCTCCAAGGGACACACCAGACACCCAAACTCTTCTGAGCGTGCACACAAACTGCGGGATGGTGGTCCAGGAGGAAGGAGAGACATGCAAAACACTTAGAAGCAGCAAAGCAGAGACCCTTCTAAGCAGTGACACTGAGCGAATGCCCCACAGAAGCACACAGCAGTCTCTCTGGGGCCCGGTAATCATGGAAGTCATTGGGTGAAAACACAATGAAATAAAGGAAACCCATAACCCATGGAGTGAGCTTCTGACAACTGCTGGGAGGAAGCTCCTAGCAATCCCTGTCCCTTCAACTCCGTCAGAGGCACATGGGTCACAGCTGCTGCCATAATGATAGAGGACTGAGCCATCCAGAAACCCATCTAGAGAGGTGTCCTTTTAGCCTTTCCTAAAGAAACCATCCCTGGAAACAGAGGCCTGGGATGTTTCTTCTGCCTCAGCAACAAGGGGGCCAACCGATCTGTTCCTAGGGTCCAGCGAAGCCGGCCTTGCTTCCCGTCCCTCATAATCTGGGTTCCCCTTTGGTCATGTCCTGTCCATGTTATCCTTATTGATAACAGCACCCTGGGACACCTGCGGCCATCCCAGGAGGGCACTCACTTGTCCAAGACGAAGTAGAAGTCATTTGCGCAGTTAAAACTCTGTTTTGTCTGCACCTGCCAGGCACCCAGGCTGCGGTGGTGGCGGAAGTTCCCTCCGTCCTGTTTGAGGTAGCGGTGGAGGCTTTCCCAGCTCAGGCTGAGGTGCTGGAAGTCTCTGGATCCTGGTACGCTGTGCAGGAAGCTCTTCTTGCTCACCAGAGAAGGTGGCAGCACCAGAAGCAGGAATAGTGTAGGACTTGGCATCCCAGAGCCAGCAGCCCCCATTTTATTGGCAACCTCTATGGCCTCACAGGATGCCAGGTCACCTCAGGTCACCGCAGGTTTCCACCCCTGCCACCTCTTCCTGTGCTGAGGGGCCTTGGTCCCTCAGCCCTTTCACCATGTCACCCTGTGAGCCTCCACTGGTACTTGTCCTTTGGGCAGAAGAGGCCAGAGCCTCACTCTAAGGCAAGGGCCCCCACCACCTGCTGAGCCCTTACCCCGCCCTGTGGAGGCAGAATGCCCTGTTATGATGGCCATAAAGGTTGGCATGGTGACTGTCACCTGCAGCTCTGCTCAGTGACCTGTCTATTGACAACCCCGGTGGGAGTCTGGGATCTTTGGAGGGACAGTAAGAGGAGGCCTTCGTTTGTGCCTTAACTCAACACCCCCGTCCCCCACCAGGTGGTCATTAGGGTTCTGAGAACTGTCTTTCTGTAAACTGAGAGGGCAGCCGAGGTGACTTAGATAAGCTCATCGCTGCGGGTGAGGAGCTGAAGGAATTAGGAGGCCAGAGTGTGGACAATGCAGGCACCAGGGGAAGTAAGGGTCCGGATGGAGAAGAAGGTCGTGCAAGGAAGCCAAGTCCTTTGTGCGTGCAGGACCGTCCAGTTGTCTACTCTTGTGCAACAAACCACCCCAATCTCAATGACATAAACGAGAACCAGAAATTCAGAGAGGGCTGAGTGGGATGGCTTGTCTCTGTGCCTCCTGGGAAACATGGGCATAGAAACTGTGATTCAAAAGTGACTCAAAAAACTCAGGCTGGGATTGTAAAATGTTTTCAGAAATATCTTAAACGGTTTTTTTTTTATTTCCTTGTTTATGTAAGCCCCAAAAGAGTGATAATATGGTAAAAACACCTCTCCAATAAGTGTAAAATAAGTCCTTCAATAAAATTAAAATTTCAAGTCATAAAGGCAGCGCGTTGCAGCTGTTGTCACTGCTCTTTGGAGTAGTTTTCAAGATAATGAGATATCTTAAATGATATTTTAGAATCAAGGAAATTTGATGTATTGTTTCAATAGTACAGAAGGGTTTCTTTGTTTTACAACGTTCATGACACTTGGTATTGTCACATTTTTATATATTTACCTATTGACTAGACTTTTGGGCTTACTTTGTATTCCCCTAATTACTGATGAAATAGGCCTTCTGTTCAATGATTTGCATGCCACCTTTGATGTGTTTTAAGTTCCATAGATGCGAGCCTGGTTCTGTGCTCTCTGTTCCATTCCCTTCATCTGCCCTTTGGTTTATATAGTTAGTGTCAATCCCACAGCATCTATATGTTATCGTGTGGGCCATTGTATTCGTGCTCCTCACTGTGACTACCTCTTTTGGGAAGGTTGTGGTTCCCTGCCACATGCATTACAGGCCTGGACCTGACTCCACCAGTGAAATGGTAATAGGAGTCCCATGTGCCACTCCTGGTGGCATCTTTAAGGTGTAGTTATGATTCAGGTGGACCAGTCTCCTTGCACCTGAGCAACATGATGTGCAGCACCTTCTTGGGAACCTGGGTGAATGGTGCATGTGGGGCAGTGAGACATGTGAGTGGACAATAAAGTTTCTGCTTTGAAGCTGATCTTATTTGGGGACTTTTGTTACCGAAGATAACCCAGCAGATTCTGATACACATGGGATAAGTGTCCTACCCAACAAACACAGACTTCTACAGCAAGCCTTGTTAGGAAGGGTAAACCATCCACCTCACTGTCTTATGATAATTGGTGGGTATTGGTTCTTTCATGTGCACTTGAGAATCAGCTCATAAAGTCACCACTCCCCCCAAACCCTTTTAATATTTTATTACAATAACATTATATATGTTGAAACATGTGCAGAGATTTTGTAGCTGCAATCTGGACTCCTCTTATCAGCGAATGTGGCCATGTCCCCATTGATTTAGGTCTTTTTTAATGCTTTCCATATGAATTTTCCTATAAATGTCTTGACTTGTGTTAAATACCCCATATTTTTGTTGCTATAGTAAAGGGCATCTCACCAACAATCTTTTAAACTCTTCCTTGATGTTATGAAAAAATGTATTTAATTATTGATACTTCCCCAATTTACTAAACTCTTTTGTTCTAATGTGTTATCTAGAGAGTTTTTTTGTTTCTTGTAAAATTAAAATCAAAAAAGAAAAAACATTGTGCTGACTAGTTATTCTCTAATGAAATGTTGACTGAAGCTATGATGGGAGCATTCCTGATTTTAAAGAGAATACTTCTAAGACATCAACATTAAGATAGAGACTCATTGCTAGGATGTCAAAGGAATGGTAGTGTGAGAAGTCCCCTAGGTTTCAACCTTGATGTTTTAACAATTTGAACAGCTAAATTCAAGAAAGATTCACTGCTCATGCACAAACATGTCTGAAGGTAGTCATGTGGGGATTAACCGGGGAGGTGAGAAAGGAGAAGAGATAAAATGGGCCAGAGACTCAGTCCAGAGCTTGCAGCCTGGAGCTCCCTGTGGGACTCAGCCCAGAGAGAGGAGGACTCCAGCTGTTGCTGACATGTCCTTCAGCTGGGAGGAGCAAAGACACAGTGAACATTCCTACAGGAGTGGCCGTCAGAGCTGAGGGTGAGCTCAGTGACCTGGGAAGGGATGAAGCACAGAGGTGTGGCCACAGTTGTCTGGCGAAGAGCATTTCAGACTGAGAAACAAAGCCACAGACCCTGGCTGACCCTCTTCATGTTCCCAGAGCTCGCCTCCTCTCATCCTCCCAGAGCTGGCAGCAGGCCCAAGAAGAAAATGAATAAGTGAGTGTCTGGTTGTACAGCACATTACCTGCAAACCAGAGAACTTTACTACATAAGCAGTTTTTTCTCTTAGCAACAGGTGCACTCTGCTACTCTCTCCAGGGTTGGGAGGAGATACAGGAGGCTGCTGAGGTCTGCCAGTCACCCTTATGGGAGAGCAAAGTCACAAAGGCAGCAGTCAGCTTTCCCAGCTCACCCCACCCCAACCCATCGCAGCTGCACTGCTGGCAGCATTTGGCTGCAGGTGACAGCACTGGGATTTCATGGATTTGGCACCCCATCACCCACCACACTCCCCTATGTGGTTGGTCCCCATAAACACAGGGACCTGAAAACAGTGGAGGCATCCAACTTCCCAGGGAACACAGGCCATTGTTTTTTCACCACCCTGCAGATATCTAAAAGCCAGGGCAGAGCAAGACAAGTAAATCTTGGGATTCAGCGCCACCTGCTAGAGAACAATAGAAAGGCTTTTTTATTATTCTACTAGAGAAATTCCACTCATACATAGATGCCTAGACAGAGAAGGAACCCATTAGATACCATGAATAACCAAAGCAATGAGGCAGCTCAGAAAGAAAATAAAAAATCTTCAGAAAATAAATTTAGAGACATGGAGATATGTGATTAAAATGACAGAAAATTCAAGATTGCAGTTCTGAAAAAACAATGAGATGGAGGAAAACACAAGTTAAATGTACTCAGTTTAATTAAAATCATTGAATAAAACTATTACTTTATAAAACTGATTATAACTAACAAAAACCCTAAATATATATACTGGAGATGAATCCTATATAATAAAGAGGTAATATACAAATTAATCCTCATTCTGTCACACCATCACAAGATGGCTTCATCTAGAGTGGAAGTGGGGTTCTCATAATAAACTGTAGCTAGCGATCAGCAGGGACCTGAGGCTGTGTGGCACCAGGCCGGGGCGGGGGAACCTCAGTCCTCACCCCGCTCCCTGGAATCAGACCGGGGAACCTCAGGCCGCATCCCCTGCCTCTCAGGATTTGAGGGGGGACCTGAGGCTGTGCCCCACACTTGGTAGGATTTGAGGGAGACCTGAGGCCACGCCCTCTACCCAGGGCAAGGGGACCTGAGGCCACGCCCCCCACCCTGGGGCCAGCCTGGGAGACCTCAAGCCATGCCCCCTTCCCCAGCACTGGGCCGGGGTCCTGAGGGTGTGCTAGGGGACCTGAGGCTGCACCCCCATGCCCAGCGGGGCTTGACGCTTGACAGGGGCCCCGAGGCTGCACCTCCCTGCCTGGCTGGGCTTGACGGAGTTGGGGCCGACCGGGTCTGGATCTCTCCCAATAGTGGTGGGGCTGGCTGGGTCTGGTTCTCGCACAATTTCGAGGTGCATACGGGTGGGCAGGGACTTGATTCTGGGTCCTGTGGCATGCCCCAGACTCTGACAGGAGGGAGATTTTCATATACATTTTACTAATTTTCTTTCATCTCTGACACTTCTATTATAGAGAAAGGGCAAATAGCACTATTAAAATATTTCCTCTAAATAATTCCCTTTTAATATGCACAAATTTCATGCATCAGGCCACTAGTAACTCAATAAAAGAAATGTAGAATGAACTAGAGAGCATAGGAAATAAATCAGACCAGATGGAGGAAAGAATGATATGAAAGATAGAAATCGAGAAATGACACAGGGGAAAAAAGAGAGAGACTTGAGCATAAAAAGAAAGAACTATCTACTCTAACAGAAAAAGCAATATTAGAATAATAGGAATACCATAAGAAGAAGAGAGGGAGAAGAGAACAGAGAGCCTATTTAAATAAATAGTTGATGAGAACTTTTCAAACCTATGGAAAGAGCTACATCCTCAAATCTAAGAAGCAAACAGAACACCAAATTATCTCAATTCAAAAAAAGGCCTTTTCTAAGACACATTGTGTTAAAACTGTCAAAATTAATAACAATGAAATAATACTCATGGCATCCAGGGAAAAGAAGGTAATCCATAAAGGAAAGCCCATTACATTAGATTATCATTAGATTTCTCAGCAGAAACCCTATAAGCTACATGAGAGTGGAACCCAATATTCAAACTACTGAAAGAGAGAAATTGCCAGCCAAGAATAGATATGAAGGAGAAATAAAGACTTTTGTAGCCATGCACACCTGAAGGAATTTACCACCAGAAAACCTCCATTGCAGGAAGTACTCAAGGGGGTTATTCTACCTGAAATAAAGAACAAAAAGTCACAAAACTACTAGTGGGACCATGAACACACAACATAAATAACTTGTAACAACATAAACATAAAAGGGAAGGGATAATGGTTTAAATTTGTACAGGGTCAAGGAGATTAGATGCATTAAAAAAGGACTACTTTATATATGAAACATTTTTTACATAAACCTAATGGTAATCACACACACACACACACACACACACACACACACACACACACACACTGAAATGCTGTAGAAACTCCTTGCCCAGCTTTGTCAGGAAAGTGGGCATCATTGATTTCTCTCATATCATGAGAGACAATAGGGGCATAGGAGGGAAAATATTTCTGAAGGAGTAGTAGGTGCCAAGACTCTTTCCAATGGTTTCCTGGAGGTTACATGGGCGTGGGCTCCAAATATGACCCCCATATGGTCAGCACCCTATTTCCTGTGAATGCTTACATGTGTCAACACCCTGGTGTGCAAAGGTAAGCATGGTCTCCAATATGATGGCATGGGATTTTCAAAATACTTCTTTATGTCTCTGAGCTCATCTCCTCCTCCTCTCTGGGGCAGGGAGGGAAGACATTAGCTACTGGCACCTGAGTTTTTACTAGGGGCGTGGCCCTGTGCTGAGCACATTGTAGCACTCACTCCCAGCCTCATGGCCACAGGAGACACTATTATCTCCATCTTTTCAATTAGGAAAATAAAGCACTGATAGATTAAGTAACTTGCCCAAGTGATTTAGTAAAAGCCAGTGAATGTAGACACTGGATTATACTTATATTTTAAAGATGATTTGGGATTTTTTTCAAAGACCTGAATATGACTGAAACCCCAGGTATGACTGTCCATGGTGAGCAAAGACCAGGCTGTGGTTGTGGGAATCATCCATGTCTACATTCACAGGACACCAGGGTGCTTTCCTGCAGGAGTTCTATTGGTAGGTATGTCTCACACAGAGGGCAATGCTCACCTGCTAATAATCTTTCATGATAATCAGCAGCAAATCCAACTCCTTTTGACTTTAAACCAAGTCTCAATGTTCAGCATTGGACTCAATATATGTCCAGTTCAATACACAAAGGGCTCTTAATATTCTGGGTTATTTAATGTTTTAGAGGTTGTCTGTGGGGTGGGAGTGACAAGGTAGTTCTGCAGAGTGCACGGGCAGTGGGGGGGATCAGCGGCAGCATCCTTGAGGGAAGTTGGGAACGTATCTGAGGGTGGAGTTGGCACCACGAGCAGCAGCTGTTGAGGGGATACATTCTTGAGGGAAGTTGGGAGCATATCTGAGGGTGGTGTTGACACCATGAGCAGCAGTTGTTGAGGGGGAAGTAGTCCTGGCTGGGTCCAAGGCAGGCTATTGGGCCATAGGGCATTTGTATGCAGTGGGGGTTCACTAGAGTGACATCCATGCACCTGCCCTGTAGGGAAGAGAGAGAATGTCCCTGAGAAGTCATTGGAATGGGAACCAGAGGTTGTGGTCTTCTTGGCTCAAGGGGGTGGGAGTCAGGATGATGAGGACCACAGGGTAACCTTTGTGATGCCCTTCCTCTCCATGGGTGCTGGGATCCAGCTAGGCTCCTCCTTGGGGCTTTGGTTCAGGCATCAAAACTCTGTCCTGCCTTCTCAGGGCAGCACTAGTGTCGTGATTCTGCACTCCCTTCGCTGGAACTTGTCTGATGTTCGTGGACTGAGAGCCTGGGAAGCAAGGATGAGGGAGGCCCTACAGCCCCCACCACCCCAGCATTGCTATTCTCTCTACATGAGTGTGTGGTGAAGGGATGAGCCCTCTCTAAGGTCCTTAGATTGGACAAGCCCATAGATCAATGGCAGTAGGGACACCCTCTGATGGGTGACAGGCTGTGGAGGCTGCAGTACCCAAGGCCTCATAGAAAGGGATAAGAATGATACAGCCCAGAGCTTCCAAATGCCCACCTGCCTATACACTGAGAGTCAGGGTTCGCTGGATGTGGCCATGCAGCCCTCACTGCAGACCCTGGGGACAAGAGCATCCTCCAGGCTCCCTGGACCATCTGAGCAAAGGATCTGAGCACCACAAAGCCCAGGCAGGTGATTGCCTGGTGAGGCAGGAGCCCCACAACAAGTCACTCAGCCTCTCTGCGCATCAGTCCCCTTGGTAAACTGAACAAAAATATTAATACATACTTTTTCTGGCCAAAGTAATGTAGAAAAACATGTAAAGCTCTTAGGCTCCCAGGTGTCCCATGTGAAAGATCCAACAAAAATTTACCATCACTATGATTATTCTAAGGAGGAAAATTATCACAATTTGGCTTCTCTTCCAGTCAATGATCCAGAGAGGAAATATTTACTGTCTGGTAAAACCAGTCAGTGTTGGTCAAACAACATTGGGAGGGTGACACCATGCTCTCCACTACTCCTGGCCCTGAGTGACCAGCTCATGAGACATTCAGTGGATGGGGTGGAGCCAGTGGACTCACAGGTCAGTGGTCAGAGGGGAGGGTCTATGGGCTGGGAGGCCAATAGAAATCGCCTTTTGCCTTCCTTTATTTAAGTTGGCACATGCGAGGTAATGCTCTAGATAAGAGTTTCCTGGTACTCTTGAGACCACAATGCATGGGAAATGAGTGGTGCTACATCCAGCACTGGCAGGAGAGGCTCCTGGGCCCCCATTTCTCCACGCTTTGAGCATCTCCCTTGGCAGATGCCCAGACAGGCCTCTCTGACCCCCAATTCCAGTGGCCAACTGTCAAGGGCAAAAAGCAAGGAGCCTACCCCATGCTCCTGCTTACCTTGTCCCAGAGCTGACGACACATCAATGGCACCTGGTTGTAGTTTTGAACAAAGTCACACAAGATGTCCAGTTTGTCCTGAAAAGCAGATGTGCTGTGAGGAAGCTGTAGGCATGGATGCTGCCTCCAGAAGGTGTAATTCCCTCCGGCTCTATGGCTTGCGAGCACTCTGTCGTCAGGAATATCAGTGCAGCCTAGACCTGGGGCAGGGGCCAGGCAGCTCCTGTGTGTGTTGGGGGAGGGGGGCTGGTCACTGAGAGCAGGCCTGTGGGCTGGTAGTACAAGGTCCTGGCAAGCAGCCACAGCCCTGCCTGAAGTATGTGTGGCTTCTCCGTGCCCCACTCCGACTGTCAGGGGGCGAGGCAGGGTTAGCCCTACAGCTGACACCTGAATCTCAGGGAAGGAGCAATAGATCTGACAGGAACAGGGTAGAACTGTGGGAGAGAAGAGCAGAGCCTGACAGACACTGTGGGGGTCTCTCTTCCTCAGACCAGTCAATGGGGCCTTGCCGTCTCCATCCCTGTCACCTTGTGCCCCTGCCAGGCTGCCTTCTCTTCCCAGGGTGACCACAGCACTTCCTGGGAGGACATTTCCTTCAGGCCCTTCCTCTGTGGGGCCCTTAGCACCCCAATTCAGAGGATCACCAGGACCATGCAGTGAGCTCTGCCCACACTCTGCTGAGGGGACTTCTGCAAGAAAAGTAGGAGCCACTGGCATTTCTGGGTGGTTCAATGGTGATAGGCACTTGGCTGAGAGCTTTTCCCCTGCCTGTGCTAGTTTGTTTATGATTCAAGTTGATTTTACGCATCCATCTGCCTGCCAATGAAACCCCAGTCATTGGTGGAGTTGATGACAACCTCCGTGAGAACCAAGGTGGTCCGGCTGCAAGCCAGCCACAGAAATCCCTAAGCCCAAGGGGAGACCTGGGGTGGGTACCCAAGTGACGAAAGTCCAGTGCCCATACATTTCATCTCACACAAGCCATGCCTTTGGTGCCCAGGACTGTGTGGCATGAACCTGCAGCCCCATCCTCTCACACCTTAGCCTTAGGTCGCAGCTCCCACCCCAAGGAGACCTCTCACCTCCATTCTTTGCATGCTGTCTTCTTGGCACCCACAAGGGACAATCACTGTGGGACATGTCTGTATGGGACGTGTCTCTGGCTCCTAGAAAGAGAAAACACTGCTTCCTGGCCTGGCAGCTCCTGTAGCCCTGCAGCTGTCAGCTTTTGGCCACTCAGCAAACGTTTGTGGGAGAAGTCCCACACCAATGAGTAGCACCTGCCCCATCACAGAGTGCCCTCCAGGGAAAACACACACAAAGTCTCATGGGTTGCACACATGGCTCTTTCCAGAACGACCAGGGGGTACTTTCTAGTACCCTTGGTTTCTCTCAAACTGCCCTTGGGAAGCCTGGTCCTGTGCTGTGTGCTGTGCAGAAGGGCTGTCAGGGTTAGAGCTCTAGCCAGTGACGGGACTGCATTAGCCGACTCTGGCAGATCCAGCCTTCCATGTCACACTGAAGCCAGCTCAGGGGCCTCCCAGTGCTGTGAGACCTATCTCCCCCCACACCCCTACCTCTCACCTCCCACACCCTGATGCCAGGCCCCGAGTTTCAAGGACACCATGCCCAGGTCCACCTACTTTATATGGGCACTGGTTTGAGCCACCTCAACCTGCTCACCTTCCCCGAGGTCCCTTTGCTCTCCTGGGCCTGGCCTCCCTCACAGCTCAGTTCCAGGTCAGACTCCCTGCACCCTCCTCAGCCCTGCAGCCCTTACAGGCCACCGCCAGCCACGCCCCTGCCCTGGGAGGACACAGGGAGGGGGCCAAGGAAATGGAGCCAGGGTACACCAGAGCCTGCAGGGCTGTTCAGGTCCCTGACCTGAGGCTCCCTTTCCAAAAGCTCACCTGGTCCTGAGGAAGGACCCATGGCAAACAGTCCTTTGGGAATTGACAAGAAAAGCCCTTTTTATGTCACTGGGATCCTAGCATTGGCTGCAACAGGCTCCCATAGGCCGCCATTGCAGTGACAAAGGCCCTGGATCAGGCCGTGTGGGGCACAGTGCAATATTGTCTGGGTGACATTCTGTGAGTTCCACGTCCTCCTTGGGCCCCGCCCTCCCCTCTGTCACCTTTTTGTTCCTCCTGGCTCTCTGTGCAGGTGGGTGGAGCTGGTGGGTTGGGGAGTGGAAGTAGCACCTAGGCTGCAGGAGGCCTCTGTCAAGGTCACTGTGCCCACCAGGCCTTCTGACAACATCAGGACCAAACTAGGACTTACCTTTTCTGGTTTCTGCACTGGAGGTGGCTCCTTGACGGTCTAGAAGGTTAAAGAGACATAAGCACAGCTGGGAGGGGCACGGGGGGTGCTGATGGCCATGCTGACGGGGGTCCTGCTCTGCAGCAGCAGGACAGAACGTGGGGTTTGGGGTGCCAATCTGGGTGTCCATTCCTCCCTGAGCCTCCTCTCTGAGCCTCAGGCTGCTCAGGTAGCAAAGGGAATTGAAAGCTCCCTTAGGTTTGACTGAGAGACAGCCAGACTAAGGAGCCTGGTCCCAGGGAGAGGCCCACACACAGTAGTTTTCCTCAGCTGCCCACCATCATATGACAGAGCACATGGCCTAAACCCTTCCTCTCTCCACCCCCCCCCACCCCCCCGCAGCCTGCTCTGGCTTTCCAGTCCTCAGGGATGACAGTCACCTTCACCCAGGGCTTCCTCCCTCTCTCATCCTCTCTCCTTTACCTGATTTGACCTGCTTGTTTCTGGTTGGCTTGCCTGCTCATTCATGCCTCTGCTTTTCTCTTTCTCTATCCAATGCTCTGGCCTGTGTCCTTGCAGACCCAGCTAGCCAGTGCCACTGCCTCAATCCCTCCCTGAAGCCGGCTCTGTCCTTTGCTGATGCTCTGGTTACAAAGGGCACTTGCCACAAACTGTGAGGCTGACATTTTGCCCCCAATACCCCAAGTACCATTATGAGACCGGATACCAGACTGTGAGCTCCTGCAAGGACATTGGCACCTTCCTATGTGCCCCTTGTGCCCAGCACAACATGGCCCTTATTAATGACTGAAGAAGGCATGCCGGGAGGCCTTGGAGATGTGCAGTGACACAGGTTAGTTTTCAAAGACACAGCTGCCCCAGGGGTTGTGAATCTGGCCAGCATCATTCTCCCTTTGGGGCTACCCATGCCTCCAGTGGTACCACTTCTTTCCTCGCCAGCACAGGAATCCTCCATTATGTTTCCTGTGTCCTTCTGAATCCTGGCTGCTATGAGGTTCACTTCTGCCCAGGGTCCAGGGCAGCACATGAGCTACCTCTCTGAAGCAAGCATGAGGCAGGAGACTCC
This sequence comes from Myotis davidii, assembly GCF_000327345.1. Lineage (NCBI taxonomy): Eukaryota > Metazoa > Chordata > Mammalia > Chiroptera > Vespertilionidae > Myotis > Myotis davidii. Next base: position 198,636 of record NW_006285939.1, read on the forward strand.
TTAGATTCCCTGCTGTGCCGGGAGAGGAGGACAGAGTGTATGTGGCCATATGGAGCTTATGGGAACCTGCCCACAGGTGGGATCAGGCAGACAGGCACGCTATTCCCCTGGGGTTGGTCACAGGGCTGCGTGGGCAGGAGTCACTCACCTTCTTGAAGCATAGCCGCCAGATGCAACAGAAGAGCAAGGGGAACATGAGCATGGCCGGGATAAGCAAAGCCAAGTACAGACGGGTGTCAATGGGCTTGATCGGTGGAGCAGGCGGTGGGCTAGACTTCAGGGCAGATGGTTGGACAGGTGGTGAGGTGTTCGAGTCTTGTGTGGTGGTGAGATAGGTGGTTAGGCTGGTGTTGGTGTTGGAGCCCTGCATGTTGGTGGGATGGGTAGATTGTCAGGTGGTGGGGTTGAAGACCTGGGGGTTGTCAGGGAAGGTGGTTTGGTAGTTGGTGGGCTTGGAAGTCTGAGGATTATAGGGACAGGTATCTTGGTAGGTGGTGGATTTGGAAGTATGTGTGTTGTAGGGGCAGGTGGCTTGGTAGGTGGTGGGCTTGGAGGTCTGAGTGTTATAGGGACAGGTATCTTGGTAGGTGGTGGATTTGGAAGTATGTGTGTTGTAGGGGCAGGTGGCTTGGTAGGTGGTGGGGTTGGAGTTCTGTGGGTTGTAGGGACAGGTGACTTGGTAGGTGTTGGGGTTGGAAGTATGTGTGTTGTAGGGGCAGGTGGCTTGGTAGGTGGTGGGGTTGGAGGTCTGAGGGTTGTAGGGGCAGGTGGCTTGGTAGCTGGTGGGGTTGGAGGCCTCCGGATTTTTGGGACATTTAGTGTGGTTGTTGGTGGTGTCAGAGGCCTGCATGTTGTAGGGATAGGTGGCTTGGCATATGTTAGGGTTGGAGGCCTGTGTATTGCAGGGGCAGGTGGCTTGGTATGTGGTGGGGTTGGAAATCTGCTGGTTTTCTGCACTGGTGGTTTGGTGGATGGCCTGCGGTTTTTCGGGGCAGGTAGCTTGGCAGGTCGTGGGGTGGTAGACCTGCTAGTTAGCCAAACTGGTGGCTTGGTAAGTCTTTGAGTATCTGGAGGGACCATTGATTTATTGTGCTGTGGATAGCACACAAGGGGTGGCTTATTGTGGGTCTCAGTAGCCTCCACTCAGCATCGACCAGCACCAGGCATCCCCCACCTACTGCCTTGTCCAACTACTTCCTTCTGAGGTTGCCTCATCTGCAGTGGCCTATGGGCTGTGCTGGGCCTGTAATTACAGAGGGGCTGGGAGGTCAGGGCTGGGACAGGAGCCCTGTGAGCCCTTGGTTACGGACCCCACCACTAGATCTGATCAGACACTCTGCCTCAGCCTTGACCAGGTAGTCTGAGTCCTCTGTGGGTGACAAAGCAGCCCTCACTGCAGGCCTCGGCTGACACTGCAGGGCTGTTGTGAGAACCATATAATCTAGATACTCAGTGGGGGAGGGAGGGCATGGGGCCACTGAGAGGCAGGGGTGCGGATGCAGCAGCAGGAGACCTGCTCTATCTGTCTGCTGCCTCTCCCTCCAGTCATCTGAGAAATGACAGCATGTATTCCCCAAGCAGAAGCCAGGGCTGTGATGGTCATGAGTCAGTTCAGAGCCCTTCACCAGCTGCATCAATGCAGTGGGAACACACTGTATAGGGCTACCGCTGGCCCACTGTCCACATCCTGTTTCTGGACCTGTCTTTGAAGGGCCTGGATATCCCAGAGGTTCTGGACTCTACCTGTCCTACTCACTTCAGCTGGAATCCAGATAGACCTTGACCTCCCTACCACTAGACCTGGGCCAGAGAGGGTGGCAAGGTGGGAGATAATGTGGGAAAAGCCTCAGAACAGTTTCTGGAGTTTGCTTGGAGCTCTAATTTTTCTCTCCATGTGCATCAGTGACACTTGCTAACAGAGAAAGCAGATGTTCTGCAGGGCCTGGACATCTGGCTGCACCCAGGGTAATTCCCAAGCTTGAGTTGAGTGTCAGCTCCCTCCCCCCCAACCCCAGTGGAAGTTGAAGGCCCTGGGTGATCTGTGAGATTCTCTCCTGTCTGATCAAGCTCCTTGCTGGAACTGCCTGGGGTCATTGTTCCCCTCTCTTGCCTCTAAAGGGTATCTGTCCCTCCATTGCAGGAGCTTTGCACACAACAACCTGACACTCACACATTTCCTACTGGTCATTTTCAAAGTTTGGTCCTGGAATTTGACACCATTGTTGAGGCTGTAATCAACGATGAGCACCCTAAAGAACAGAGAGGGCAGATGGTAACCAGTATCCCGGATAGACACAGTTCTGGCACTCAGCAACAACCGTAGCCCACAGCTCTCCTCATTGTAATGACTTTCAATATCAGATGTTGGGGCCACCTGAGAATTGACAACATGGTTAAGGAGAGCTCATCTTCATGCGCTACAGTCACCTCTGCAAAGAAGACTGAGAAGACAGTGAGGAGCCCTGCATAGGAGTGAGTGCCTCCATGGCCTAGGGCTGAGTGATGAGAAATGGCTGCTTGGTGTCACCATACGTACAATATGTCCTCTGTGTTTATACAATATGTTGACTTAGCTACAAAAGGCTGCTGAAAGCAAAATTACCATCACCAGGGCACATTGTTTTCCCCATACATCCTGCTCCCTTCATCACTGCACCTCATTTTCCCCATCCTGCCCTCCTTATCACTGCACTTCACCTTTCCCATTCTGCCCTCTTCATCAGATTCCTAAGCACCTTGGGGTGACCACCAACAGGAGTTGGCATGGAAGGTACGCTGAGCCTTCTTGGAGACAGACATGTGCTACCTCAGCAGAGCTGGCATCCCATTTTCTAGACACTTGATAGGGTCCCGAATTGCCAACCTGGCTCCCATCTTGAAAAACTTACTGTCGTTCCTTCTCAAATATGTGTCCTTGGCATAGTAGTTTCACTTTTGTTATATTGATGACTTTTAGTGCTAAAAGAAAATCATGAAGTATAATGTCAATGAACATATCTACCCATATGTCTCCCCTTCCACCCATCCTTGGCAAGCAGAAATGACACTTTGGTAGATGCTAACATCTCTTCCCTGCCTTCTTCTGAGCACCCGCCATGCTCTAGGCACTGTTTAATGGAAAAAAAGGCAGGCAGAGTCTGTTCTCAAGGTCATTATAGAGATTGAAGAAGGAGACCAAGAATGAAATAACAATGAATGAAATACATGCCAGAGTGTGAACAGTATTATGACCTCAAAGAAAATGGAAGGGATAGGGAACGGAGAGGGTTAGCTGCTGAGGAATGGGGGGCCTGTCATATATTTAGGATACAATTTCTCTTTAGACAAACTGACATATTTATACATGAAATATTTTGATGTTTGTGATATTTCTTCAAAATAACAAATGGTGATATCAACAAAATCATATTCATCAGGTTTTATAGTTATTGGTTATAGAGTGATGGCTATTTCAAGTTCATCATTCAATTTGTGCTACTTTTGTATTGTTGAAAATTATTATTTATAATAAGGCCTGGAGATTAAAAATGGCGGTAGAGGAAGTGAATGCTACACATACACACTCCCAGGACTAAACTGAAATTACAACAAAAATACAAAACAAACAAACAAACAAAAACACCCTGAATAATCAACTGAATATTAGTTGGAGAGAACCTTGATAACCAAGGATGGAAAGTGGAAACGGTATAGAGACTGGTAGGAAGGGCAGAGGTGGGAAAGGGCTGGCTGAGCTCCTACAGGCAGAAGCTGAAGTTCTGGAGAGATATCCCAGCTGTTGGGGGGAGGGAGTGCCACTAAGAACTTTGGTTCTAAACCCCAAGCTGGCCCCCCACTAGGGATTACCAGAAAGGTGCCCACAAAACATCTAGCTTTGAAAAGAGGCAGAGTTTCTCTCTGCCAAGGAGAGACAGCTGGAAATGCAGGCACCCTCTTAAAGGGCCAACACACAAAATTCCACATGCAGCCACTCATGTTGGGCTCTGGCAGAGGAAGGGCAGAGTGGGCTGTATATGTGTGAGCAGAAGCCAGGGTTGGGGGCTGTGGGGTTAGAGCTCAGAAGGCAGACAGCATGGTTTCAAGTGTTGAGTCATTCCCTCACATTGCAGAAGGCACCTTTCTCAGGCAGACCTTTACTATCCAAGTGGTTTTTGCTTGGGGGAAAGACAGTTTCCCCACCCAATTGAAAAACTCCTTGCCCCACCCTGAGAATTTTCCAAAGGCCATTAAGAGACTTAAAATAACAGTTAGCCTCCAAGCAGAAGTAATTGCCCCACCTGTTAGAAAACCCCTTGCTACACTTATGGAAAATTGACTGATGTTACTCAAGACTGAATCCAATCAGTCTATAGGCAGAGGCAGGTCTCTGGAAGATTTGAGTCTTTGCCTGATCTAATGAGTCAGAAACAGTGTTTGACACTGTCTTGCACTAGAGATTGGGAGGCATAGCATATATACCTAATATATAATCATAAATTCAAATAGGCAGCCATAATTGGGAGACAAAAGCAACCCCCAAATGAAAGGACAAGAGAATTCTCCAGAAGAAGACCTAAATGAAATGGAGATAAAAAGTTATCAGACATAGAGTTCAGAATAATGATGGCAAAGATGTTCAATAACTTGAGAAAAGATATACCAGGTAGTAATCATGAAAAATTATATAGCACTAATAAAAAACACTGTGGACACCCTAGCTGGTTTGGCTTAGTGGATAGAGTGTTGGGCTGTGTACTGAAGGGTCCCAGGTTCAATTCTGGTCAAGGGCACATGCCTGCACTGTGGGCTCAATCCCCAGTGGGGGGGATGCAGGAGGCAGTAAATCAATGATTCTCTCTCATCATTGATGTTTTTATCTCTTTCTCCCTCTTATTTCCTCTCTGAAATCAATAACAAAATATTTTAAAAATACACGATGGGATCTCCTCTCCCTCTCCTGCCCCCTCCCCCCCACAAAAATACACCATGGAAGGAATACATAGCAGATTAAGGGAAGCCAAGGATCAGATCAGCGAATTAGAAAATAGGATACAAAAATCATACAATCAGAGAATCAAAAAGAAAACACAATAAAAATATGGGAGGACAACTTCAGGGAGCTGTGGAACAACATAAAACAGAAAAATGTCTGCATAAAAGATGTGCCAGAAGGAGAATAGTCAGTAAGGGATAAAGAACGTGTTTAAATAAATAATGGCAGAAAACATCCCTAATCTGGTGAAGGAAAAAGTCATACAAGTACAGGAAGCACAGAGAGTCCCAAGCAAGAAGAACCCAAACAGACCCATGCACAGACACACCTAATTAAAATGTCAAAAATTAAAGACAAAGAGAGTAAAGTCAGAAAAAGAAATTTGTTACCTACGAAGGAGCTCCCCAAACAATGTGAGCTGATTTCTTAAGAAAAACTCTATAGGTCAGAAGAGAATGGTATGAAGTATTCAATGAAATGAAAAGAAAGGATCTGAAACCAAGATTATTTTATCTAAAGGCTATCATTCAAAAATAGATGGTGAAATAAAGAGCTTCCCAGACAAAAAAAAGGTTAAAGGAGTTAGTCACCACTAAACCAGCACTGCAAGAAATTCTAAAGGACTGCTGTACTGAGAAGGAGAAATTGAGAGAGAGTGAAACATAGACATACAGAATTAAAATGGCAATAAATAAATGCCTGTTAATAATAAACTTAAATATAAATGGATTAAAAGCTCCAAACAAAAGACATAGGGTAGCTGAATGGACATGAAAACATGACCCAAATATATGCTGTGTACAAGAGACCCATCTCAGAACAACAGATTCACAGAGGATGTGAATGAAATGAATTTATTGAAATGAAATGAATTTTTCTATGCAAATGTAAATGAAAAAAAAAGCTGGAGTAGCAATACTCATATCTGACAAAATAGACTCCAAAATGAAGGCCATCACAAGAGACAGCAAAGGTATCTACATAATACTAAAAGGATCAATCCAACGAGAGGATAAAACCCTGTAAACATATATGCACCTAATGAAGGAGTGTCTAAATAAATAAAAATACTTTTAGAGGACTTTCAGGGAGAGGTCAGCAATAATACAGTGATAGTAGGGGACTTTAACACCCCGCTGACTTCATTGGATAGATCTTCCAGAAAAAAAACTTAATAAGGAAACAGAGACTCTAAAGAACACACTGGATCAGGTGAATTTAATTGACTTTTATAGGACATTTTGTCCAAAGCTGCAAAATATACATTCTTCTCAGTGCACATGGGTCATTCACAAAGATAGACCACAAGTTAGGACACAAAACAAGTCTCCACAAATTTAACAAGATTAAAATCATATCAAACTTTTTCTCGGATCACAATGGAATGAAATTAACAATCAACTACAGTAAAAACACTCAAAAACATTCAAACATACAGAGGCTAAATAGCATGTTATAAACAACAAAAGGGTTACCAATGAGCTAAGGAAAGAAATAAAAACTTCCTGGAAATAAATGGAAATGAACACAAAACAACCAAAAATCTCTGGGACACAACAAAAGCAGTCTTGAGAGGGAAGTTCATAGCACTACAAGCCTACCTCAAAAACAAGAAAAATTAATAATAAACAATTTAACCCTATAACTTAAAGAATTATAAAGAGAAAACAAGAAAAGCCCAGTGAGTAGAAGGAAGGGAATAATAAAGATTAGAGCAAAAATGAATGACATAGAGACTAAAATCAAAACAAAAAACAAAACCCAATGCAGCCAGGAGCTGGTCCTTTGAAAGGATAAACAAGATTGATGAACCAATAGCCAGAGTCATCAAGAAACAGAGAGGACCAAAATAAACAAAATCAGAAACTAAAGAGGTGAACTAACAACTGACACCACAGAAGTATAAAAATGGTAAGAAAATACTATGAACAACCCTATGCCAATAGGTTGGAAAATGTGGGTGAAATGGAAAAATTCTTAGAAAAATACAACCTCCCAAAACTAATTCAGGAAGAATCAGAAAACCTGAATAGGCCAATAGCAGCTGAGCAAATAGGTCCAGTAATAACAATAATAAAAAATCCCAGCAAACAAAAGCCCTGGTTCATAGGGGAGATTTACGAAACATTCAAAGAAGAACCATAACCTATATTCCTTAAACTATTCCAAAAAATCAAAGAGGAAGGAACACTTACAAGCTCTTTTTAAGAGGCCACCAGTATCCTAATTCCAAAACCAGATAAAGACAATACAAAGAAAGAGAATTAAAGGCCAATATCCCTGATGAACATAGATGCTGAAATCCTCAACAAAATGTTAGCAAATCAGATCCAGCAATGTATTAAAAATATCATACACCATGACCAAGTGGGATTTATTCCACAGATGCAAGGCTGGTACAATTTTTGCAAATCAATAAACATGATTCATCACATAAACAAATTGAAAGACAAAAATCACATGATCATATCAATAGATGCAGAAAAAGCTTTTGACAAAATCCAACACCCATTTTTTTTTTATAAAAGCTCACAGCAAAGTGGGAATAGAGGGAACATATCTTAACATTAATAAAGTCCATATATGACAAAAATACAGTGAGCCTCATATTCAGTTGGCAAAAACTAAAACCATTTCCCCTAAGAATAGGAAGAAGACAGGGATATCCGCTTTCACAACTGATTTTCAACATGGTACTGGAAGTCCTAGCCAATTAAAATATATATAAGTCATCCAAATTGGAAAGGGGGAAGTAAAACATTAATTATTCACAGATGACATGATATTGTATATAGAAAACCCTAAAGACTCCACCAAAATACTAGTAGATTTAATAAATGAATTTGGCAATGTATCAGGATACAAAATCAACAACCAAAAATAGATGGCTTTTTTATACATCAATGAATTCTCAAAAAAAGAAACTAAAAAAACAATCCCACTTACCACAGCAACAACAACAATAAATATTAACATATTGAGGAATAAACTTAACCAAGGATGTAAAAGACTTGTATTCAGAAAACTTCAGGACTCTGAAAAATGAGATAGAGGAAGATATAAACAGGTGGAAGAATATATCGTGTTCATAGATTGGTAAAATTAACATCATTCAAATGTAAATACTACCCAAAGCAATCTACAGATTCAATGCAACCCCTATTAAAATACCAACAGCATATTTCACAGACCTAGAACAAACACTCCAAAAATGTATATGGAACAAAAAAGACCCTGAATAGCTGCAGTAGTCTTGTGAAAGAATAACAAAGTTGGACTAATCACAATACCACATATGAAGTTATATTACAAAGCCACTGTACTCAAAACAGCCTGGTCCTGGCACAAAAGCAGGCAAATATATTACTGGAACAGAATAGCAAGCCCAGAAATCCACCCATGCCATTACCCTCAGTTAATAGAGAGGCAAGAACATACAATGGAGTATAGCGAGTCTCTTCAACAAACCGTGTTTGGAAAACAGGACAGATACATGCCCCCCCCCCCCAAAAAAAAATGAAACTAGACTATCAGCTTACACCATTCACAAGAATAAGCTTAAAATGGGCAAAAGACTTAAATATAAGTTGTGAAACCATACAAATCTTAGAGAAAACCATAGGCAGAAAAATCTCAGACAGCTCTCATAGCAATATGCTTACAGAGACATCTCCTAGGGCAAAGGAAACTAAGGAGAAAATAAAAAAAATGAGACTACATCAAAATAAAAAGCTTCTGCACAGCAAATGAAACCATCAACAAAATGAAAAGTGGGCCCACTATATGGGAGAACATATTTGGCAATGATATATCTGATAAGGGGTTAATATCCAAAATATCCAAGGAACTCATACAATTTAATAAAGGAAGACAAACAATCCAATTTTTAAAAAAATGGGCAAATGATCTAAATAGGCAGTTCTCCAAAGTGGACACAAAGGTGGCCAAGAGACATAAGGAAAGATGCTCAAAATCACTGATCATCAGAGAGATGCAAATTAAAATGATAATAAGCTATTTTCTCACTCCTGTCAGAATGGCTTCTATCAACAAATAAACAAATGACAAGTGCTGGTGAGGATGTGGAGAAAAGAGAACCCTAGTACACTGCTGGTGGGAATGCAGATTGGTGCAGCCACTATGGAAAACAGTATGGAGTTCCCTCAAAAAAATAAAAATGGAACTGCCATTCGACCCAGTAGTCCCACTTCTAGGAAGATATCCTAAGAATCCTGAAGCACCAACCAGAAAGAATATATGCTCCTCTATGTTCATAGCAGCACAATTTACAATAGCTAAGATCTGGAAATAGCTCAAGTGCCCATCAGTAGATAAATGGATAAAAAGGCTGTGATACATTTACACCAGGGAATACTATGCAGCAGTAAAAAAGAAGGATCTCTTACCTTCTGAGATAGCATGGAGTGACCTGGAGAGTATTATGCTAAGTGAAATAGGCAAGTCAGAAAAAGATAAGTATCACATGATCTCACTCACATGTGGAATCTAATGAATAAAATAAACTTTTGAATAAAATCCATCTTGAGGCATTGAAGCGTGGAGCAGACTGTGGAATCTCAGAGAGAAGGTGAGGGAGGATGGGTAGGTGAGAAGTGATCAACCAAAGAACTTGTATGCCTATATGCATAACCCATGGACACAGACAATAGGGCAATGAAGGCCTGGGGTAGGGGGGCGGGGTAGGCTTGAAGGAGTTAATGGAGGGAAATAGGGACATATGTAATACTTTCAACAATAAAGATTTAAAATAATAAGGTCTTTCCAAGGAGGCAGTACTGGAAGGAGATGAAGGGAAACCCAAGAAAATATCCCAGGGAAGAGTATCCCTGCTGTGGGTGCTAAGGCCCTGAGGCATAACTAGCCGTGCTTGCTGAGCAGGAAAGAAGTGGGTGAGGAGAGAAAGGCAAGGCCTTGTGGCCATGGGAAAAGGTTGGAGTTTTGTTGTAAGTACAATGCCTCTGGCCAGGGGCTGGCCAGATCTGGGTATGTGTGGGACACAGGGGCAACAGGGCTTGCCAGGGCACTGCATGTGCATGAAAGTGAAGAGGAATCAGCGATGTCATGCAGGCTTTGACCAGAGTGACCAGGTGGATGGTGGTGCCATTCCTTGAGCCAGGGCAGCCTTGGAATCGGGACTTTCTCTGCTTTTGCTTTCTGTGACTTATGAGTCTTGGGAAGTAACACTTCAGTGGCTCAGAACAGTTCCTTAACTTGTAACTGAGGCATCTATGCAGTCCGAGCCCAGCCATTTACATCCTTGAGCTGCGGGCATAGGTCAGGGCTATTGCTGACAGAATGGCCATTTCCATCTGAGTCAGCATTTTAATTCTAACTAATTTTTCATATTAGCTATAAACTTCTGAATTGTTTTGTGCCTTCATTAGTATTGGTAATGAAAATAATTACAAAGTATGGTTTGGGGAAAGAATTTGTGACTGAGGGGTAGGAAGGTTGGAATTAGTCGGAAAAGTTCCGAAGATATGCGATTTTCAGGTACAGGGTCCATAGTCCAGAAACAGGAGAATGACATGATGGAAGACACCTGGGACACCAAGGGCTTAGCAAGACATCTTTGAATGGAAAGGAGTTTCAAACCAATATTTACTTCAGTTGCCTTCTAAAAATATTTATTAAAAATAAAAACAGGCAGCATAAGACATGAAACATTGATTTACATTTTTTCTTCTTTATGCTTCTCTAAAGTTTTCTATAATTTTTCTCTAGAAATGTTAATCATAAAAATATGTAATTAAAAACAATAAGAGCAATCCTCCTCAGTGCATCAGAACTCTAGACAGGTTCAGCGTCAGACCAGGTCCAGCCTGGCCATCAGCAGAGGGGCCCAGGACTGTGGGATGGGCTCCCCAGGGTGAGACCCTGGCTCTGGTCCTCCTCAGGGAAACACTGGTTGTCTCCAGGGTGGGAACCACTATACCAGCCGTGGGCAAACTACAGCCCACGGGCCGGATCCGGCCCGTTCGGCTGTTCTATCCGGCCCGCGGAGCCGAAAGAGTGGAGGGTTCTCTTGCTCTCCCCTCCGCTCCTTCAGCAGCAGCAGTGTTAACATGTATTAGTTCAATGATGTTTATTTGAATTTATATTAGTTCACACAAACACTCCATCCATACTTTTGTTCCGGCCCTCCGGTCTAGTTTAAGAACCCATTGTGGCCCTCTAGTCAAAAAGTTTGCCCACCCCTGCACTATACCCACAGGCCACAGCAGCAGCACCTGAAGACATTTCTTCAGGGACAGGTCATGTCCCATTTCTTCAATATAACAGTGTGCTGGCTGTGAGCAAACTTGTTAGTGGCTTCTCCCTCTGCTTCCAGATCCATACAACGGAGCACAATCGGTCTCCTGAGAGAAGTGACTGAGAGAATATATAGAAGGCACTCCCTGTGCTAAGTGCTCACTAACTGTGATCTCCGCATGTAAAGGAGTTCCTCAGTCCAAGCATCTGCCGAGAAAGAAAAGACCAAGGGAAACCCAACTCCCTGAGGCCACTACCCCCCGTGTGGTGTGGAGTGAGGCCCATGCTGTGCACTGTGGGAGGAGGAGACAGGGCAGAGAAGTGAGCTGAGGAGAGGAGCTGTGCTGGGTATACCAGATGGCCCTGGGATAAGACACCAGGATCTAAATACAATCACATCCAACACATGTGCAGAGGGCTCAGTGGGAGAAGTGAGGAGGATGCAGAACATCTGCCTGTCCACCAGCACTCTGGGGAGGAGCATTCCCACTTCAGTGCTCCCATCATGGAGTCCGCCTGATGCCTGAGTATTTTCACTAATTTGCCCTTTTATTTTAAAATTAAGCCCTTCCTGCATTCCTGTTCTACATGGTACAAAGCTCAGTTAGACAGCCCTCACATCGGCCCCGTTTTACAGAAGAGAGAAAAGAGGCTGAGAACAGAACACTCATTTCCTCAAGGTGACACGCAGGCACCTGCTCCATGTGTGTGATGGGCACTATGCCACACTGCAGGGCCAGGCCTAGCAGAGGGCATCTTCTGTCCATCCAGGGGGAACACACTTTCCTGGGAAAGTTACCGTTGCCCCTAGCAGAGACTCAGGTCCCAGAGCTGCCTCCATCCCCACCAGCACACTCATGGGGTTTACTACTCATCTCTCAAGGGAACCGGAAGCTGAGGAGAGGGTGCGGAAATGCAGCTGTGAGGGCAGACCCAGAGTCCAAATTGTCCTGAGCAGGGGCAAAGGCCTGCTCCAAGGAGCTGTCCTGGCCCTGGGGGAAGGGCGGCCTCCCTCTGGGCAATGAATAAAGAGGGGCCAGGCTTCCCAGCCAGGTTCCTCCTTCCACTTGCCCAAGCTGCCTCTGTCTCCCAGCGTCCCCAGCCAATGGTCAGCAGGGCTTGGAGGGCTTGACGGGCTGATCGAATCCAGTGTGCTGTGGGACATGGTCACATGGTGGGCCCAGGGGTACTTACTATAGACTGTGGTGTTGTCCACATTATATCTGCAAACATAGTCATTTATGTTTTGTTCTTTTAGGACAGGAGAAAAAAAAGCCAGAGTGTAGTTTTCTGCAAGGGTGACATGGAAAGGTCCGTGTGAGGAGGGCTCAGTGGTGTCCTGCCTCTGCTCTCAGGTAGGGCAGGCCACCCCGCAACACCCTAGTCCCAGGGGAGTCTGAGGAGCAATTCTGACTCTGACCATACCTGTGTGCCCCCTCGGCTACATCCTCACCTGGTGACTCTGAGGGTGCACTGTGAGGAGGCAGGGCTGAGCCCCGGGCACTCAGGGGTCTACTCAGCCCCTGATCCTGGAGCCCATGAAAGGCTCCAGCCTCATCCCTCCACAGGACAGACCTGCTTTGGGTTTCTGACCGGGTTCCCTGGCCCCCTGAGGGGAGCAGCACTGCTTGCCCTGGCCCCTACATACATGAGAGGAGTGAAGACATTCCTGCCTCAGGTCTGAGCTGAGCACCCCGGCCTGGGCACCTCAGAGACTTCCTGACACTCCGGGTCCTTTCCTCCTCCCTGTCATTCTGTGCCTGGCACATGGGAGCGCTCAGGGCAGGGTGTGTAGTGGCTGTGGCAGGAAAGAGCCCAAGGTTCTGCATAGGGGACTCGCATGGAAAGGGCCATCCTGTCTAGCTGAGCCTCCAGAAGTCTGCAGTGGACGCTCTTGCTCTGCCTCCTCCTGGCCCTCCATTAGCCTACCCCACCCCCAATCCCTGGGCCTTCCTGTTGCCAGGTCAAGGTCACTGCCTCCACCCTGCTTCTGGCTCAGGCGGCCTCACTCCACAGTCCGTCCATCAGAGGCCCTTCCTCAGAAAGGCCAGCGTGGCCCTGGGCCTGGCCTTCTGGTCCCTCCTGCCGCAGGTCTCCCTGCAGCACCCCTTCCATCAAGGCCATGTTGGCCTCCTCCCCCTTAAAGAAAACAGGCTCTTGAGCAGTGGCTGGTGCTGGCCTCTGTTTGGGCCCATGCCTCTTGATAACGGTACCCGCTCAGCCCGAGAGTCCCTGAGGCAGTTTCAGGGACCTAGGACCAGGCTGAGCCTTCTTGAAGCCCCAGACAGAACCTCTGGTTTGAGAGGCAGCTGGCAGTCCAGCTGATGGTCCTGTGCCAAGATATTGGACGTGTGGCCCATCCATGTCAGGCTTGTGTCCCTAAGCAATGTGCCACACACAAAACCAGAAGGAACCAGAAAGGTGCCATCTGTGGGAAAGCAAGGCAAGGAGCTCCAAAGTCTGTGCAAAGTGACAGTCCCCACTAACTGAGCATGGACTATGCAACATTCTTCAATTTTCTCCTAAAGCTCTCAAGAACCCCTAAGCTCGGTGTTACTACCCAGGCTTACAGAGAGAGAAGCGGTGCCTGGAGAAGGCAGGTAGCTGCCCTGACCCCTGGATGGTACAATCCCCGGATTGGTCCTCCAGTGCCAGCTCCAGGGCCCAGCAACACCATTTCTGCTGGGGGCAGGCCCTCCTTGGTACCCGGAGATGTGCTCTGTGGCCTTCAGCTTCCTAGGGCTGTTAGTGCCGCCCTGGTGGTCACAGCCTCAGTGAAGGAAGGGCCCGCCTCCTGCTCCATGTGTGGAACAGGAGGGAGGGCGGCCACCGAGCAGGGCCATGGGACGGCTACGAGCACAGCCGGGCTGCACTGCTCATGAGCCATGCCCGCTGCCCGCTGCCCGTGGCTCAGATGCCCTCCCTCCCTCCCTTGAGCTTCCTGCTGCCGCTCCTGTGCTGCTCAGTGGCCACTGGGCCCTGGAGGAGAGCACTGCACTGCCCAGAGGGTCCCGTTACCTCTGCACGTATCCCAAAGTGGGTGCCGGGGGAGGGGCTCAGAGTTTTGAAAGAAGAGACTTGGAGTTTAAGAAATGTTGCTTTCCCCCATAGCTGCTCCTATTCTCAGCACGCAGAACCCCAATTCCTCCAACAGTCACAACCACAGGAAGAAAAGAAGCCGCATGAAGGACAACGGGGAGACTAATGAGATAGACGGTGCACCTCTATAGTGGAAGACGGTGCAGAAGTTTGGGAAATATCGTGTAGACCAAGCATGTCAAACTCACAGCCCATGGGCCACATTCGGCCCACAACCAATATTTTTGTGGCCCAGCCAATTTAACAGGTTGTAAGAAACATTTTAATAAAAATTTGTTATCTTAATTTTTACAATATCCTGTTATACATAATTATTAATAACAAACTGCAATGTTTGCTAATGACTGATTAATATAATCGTGTTGCATTCATTTCCCTGTGTTCATACATGTAGGTGCACCATTTTTCCCCACTAATTCTAGCAGCGAATATTTTAGCAGCCGATGGCCACGTCATTAGTCTTGAACTGACTTGTTTGGTGTGTACAACAGGTTATTTCGGAGATATTTCGCTTTCAGAGAACAAGAAAAATAGGTATATTTGCGTTGTGCTTATTAATTTGTGCAGTTATTCAGAGTCTGGTAAGTTAATGTTCAAGAAAAATATTAATTTTCATTAAAATGTTCTATTAATTTATGTTAACGATGACTCATTTATTTCAGCCCTTTGTATTCAGCATGTCTCTATCGAAATAAACCTATGTTTCTATGAAAATTGAGGATTTTGTTTTTTTGTGGCACATGAACTTAAATCTTGTTATTTTGCCCATATTAACCTTTGAGTTTGACATGCTTGGTGTAGGACATGAGCACATACATGTAACAATGACCTGCTCAAGGACCCTGGGGTGGCTCTGCAGGGCACATGGTTAAGGATTTATGCTGCTTTTCTCTGAAGGGAGCAGGGAGGGCCTCAGGGGAAGCTTGACCATTGTGGCCTGACAGCGGCCCCCAGGCTGGCTGCAGGAGTGTCCCTGTGCTGCCCCGCAGCTCCTTCCCTGACCTTCAGGTCCCTCCTGCCCCACCCCTGCTGACTGCCCCCCCACACAGCGTGTCCTAGCCTCCAGAGCCAGTCACATATGGAGAAGGAATGACCAGGAGCCACCTGCAGCCTGCCTCTCAGGGTGACGAGCCCTGGGCACCCCCAGCAAACCCACAGGAAGGACCAAACTCCAAACACTGTGCCAAGTGCACCAGGCAGACACAGGCTCACCCATGAGTCAGGGGAGGAGGAGTTTTAAAGCAGCAAACCCATCAAGGAAGGAAAAGGCCACAAGAGTCTCTGTGCCCTGATTCCTGGCATGGGGCCTGAGGGGACTGGGGCCATTGGCCATGTTGTTTTTTCATGGGTTCGGGTTACATTAGTGCTTTTGTATCTGTCAAAGCATTCAATGATACACTTAGGTTTGCTGCCTTTCAGAAATGGAACTGTCCCCAAACAGTCGCAATTCAAGTTATGTGGAAGGAAGGAAGGCAGTGGGAGAGGTTAGCCTGAGGACCAAATGCACCTGGAAATGCATCAGAAACGGAGAGGAACTGATGAGGAGAAACAGAAATATGGATAGATGAGCGACAAGGAAGTGTGGTCAGATATTAATTTGCAATCCGGGATGAGAGAGGGTCCTTCATTGTAAGATTGTTTCCGCTTGTTCTAGGTTTGATAATTTTCATGAAAAGTTTGAAGGGTAAAGAAAAACTGAACGACACAAACAAAGCTGTGGACACAGCCACACAAAAGCCATAGCACATACTGGGTGACAAGAGACTCATGAGAGGGACAGAACCAGGGCTGCAGGGAGCCAGCGGTGCCTCTTGTTAGAAGAGATATCAGGGGATCGATCTATGTGTCAGGCCTTCAACGGTGGGGGGACTGGACCCAGGAAGCTGAGGCCGGGCTGGCAGGACGCCCCGCCCCATCCCCACCTCCAGCCTTGGTAGCAGGAGGGCCCAGGAGCCCAGGGAGGGCCTCGGAGGGCCCAATGGTCCCACTAAGAGGAGTCTGAACCCAAGGCCAGGCTGGTTTAGGGACGTGGCTTCCAGTGCCCAGGCCCTGAGTGGTGGGTGTGCTGGAGCACAGACCTGGCCGCAGGGAGGCCCGCAGAGGCCTCTGCTTGCCTCAGAGCAGCAGCAAGCTGAGGAGGCTTTGCTCTCCCTGCCGGAGGCCCAGGACCCCTCACTGAGTTATTTGGAGTGAAGTCCTGATGAAAGTGTCTTCCAATTCATTTGTGTTCAGAGTCCTGCCCTGAGTTTTCCCATTAAGTGCTTGTCAGGCTGATGAGGCTCCCTCAGGGGCGGTGCAAAGGGAGGGCTCCTTGTCAAGTTCCAGATCCATGTCAGGGGGAGCCTTGCCTTTTCACCCTGGGGGTGATGTGAGCCCCGAGTGCTAGTGTGGATGGAGCCAGCCCCCTGCCTGGTCCAGGGGTGACAGTGGAGGAGAGCACTGTCCTACAGGCTTCCTTCCCACTGAGATAACCATGCTTCTCCTCAGTCTCGCTGATGCACCAACTCACATTGATTTTAAATCTGGTATCCGAGTTGCATTTCTCAGGGGTCCCCCAGTTAGTCTTGATGCACTTTCCTTGATATTTGCAGTTGGATTCCATTTGCTGGCTTTTTTGTTGAGGTTTCTAAAATATTTTTCTGAATTCTTCATTGGACTTTTGGTTTTGAGATTTAAAGGATAATTACACTGGATTTGTATGTCAATCATTGCGCAATATACTTAAAACTCCCAGTGCGGAGCTGAATGACTCACACTGATGTCCTTCACTTCCACTAAACTCTAAGTCCATTATATCTGAGAACAGCTGGCAAAAATGTAATTACATACTGTACCTACGCCATACTCCTGGAACACTCCCCTCCTCCCCCTAACACACATCAAGAGGTGCAGAAATATGTGTACTGTACACATTCCCACATACCGGGCCATGCACACAGCGCAAATACCCTCAGATTCCATGTCATCTCGACCACACACACCACATACAGTCAGACCAGTCCATCAGACACACCACACACCCTCAGATCCCACAGTCACCTCCTCCACATACATCACACAGTCAGACCACTCTATTTAGACACACCATACACCCACAGACCCCACAGTCACCTATACCTTACACATACCATGCACATTCTGACCCCTCCCTGCACACCTACCCACATACACAAAGCTCTTACCCCCCACACACACCCATGCTCATCACACAAAAGTGCATGCACACTTTTGTCTAGAACATTTACTCTAGCTCTTACCTCCTACACAAACAAAGTAAGTGTCCTCTCCCATAGCATCTAAACAGGAATTGTCTACAAGCTGCAATAGAGAGAAGCAATGGCAGGTCAGGGAGCAGTGAACATGGTGTCATGATGAGAAGGTTCTCTATCTCCCTGCTCACCTTAAGCCCACACTCACCGAATTAATGAAGTCATCCATGGTGTTATAGTTGCTTTTTTCATATATTTTGTATTCAGCTTCCACAATATGCTTCAGCTAAAAGAAAGGCGAGGTGACTTGGGCCCCAGCCAGATGTTGGAACCCAACAGGTCTCCCCAGGAGAGAGTACCTGGACTCAGGAAATATTAGACTCCTAGGACCAAACCCTGGTGTCACCAGCAGCCCAGCCTTGGGGTGGGCAGGAGGATGCTCCTGCAGGCACCACTGTTGAAAGTTTTATGTAACATTGTTCCCCATTTCTGCAGTGCCATCCCTTTGTGCACGCATTTCTGGGGAGTTAGAGAACTATGCTTTGGGCTACCTTAAGAAAACTGCTTTTGGGAATGTTCTCCAAATGGGCTCATGTACCCTTGTTACCTGTTCAGAATTACCTGACTTCGGCTATAGTCTTCTAAACCCACGCTGTAAACCTTGGCCCCCATATTCCGAGCCTTGTAAGCCTAAGAGAAAGAAGGCTTTGCATATAAATCACCAAAATACATGGAGCCAAGAGCTGATAAGTCTGGACTGGACTCACTTCTCTCCTAGTTTCGAAGATTGTCTCTTCCACCATCAATCCCCCTATCATGCTGATAACGAGGCTGGCAGCTTGGTAGTCTGCAGGAGAAGCAGGCCTGGCCTGGTTGGTAATGGTACCCACATGACCTACCCCAGGCTGCAGGGCCACAGCACTGCTCCCCACACCTCCTCCTCTGGGGAGAAGGTCGCTCAAAGCCACTCACCCACCATCTCCAGTTCCAGGAGGGCTTTGCTGCCCACTCTGGGAGGAAAAGGAGCCTTAACTCAGGACCTATTTTACAGATGGAAAGACTGAGCCCAGCTCAGGCCTCTTCCTACTGAACTCTCACTGCTACCAGATGTGCAGCCTTTGCCCTGAAAGGCAACTCCAGTTGTTTCAGTGAGCACAGCCTTTCAGATGCGCAAAGGGAGGAGAAGCCAGACCCACTGAGTCTAAGGCCTGGGTCCTGCTCCAGACAGAGACTGTGGACACTCCAGTGGCTCACATTCAAGGTCAGAGGCAGGTGGGCTGCAGATCCCAAGCCCAGCTCAACGCTGCTCCCAACCAGGTCCACACGTCTTTCCTGACTACAGCTGTGACCCTATTGTCCAAACGAAGATGGCTCCCTCTATTGGAGACACTGTCACAGGACCAGTGAACCAAAGGGAAGAAGCTGAACAACAGGGGTCAGAGCCAGAACTGTGGCAGAGACAGGAGTGTGGCCAGTGAGGCCCGCCCCTCTCCCCACCCCCCTCCCCCCACGCCAGCTCTTTCTTCTGCACACTGAATTTTGTGTGTCTTAGGTCCCTGGGCTTTGCTTTTTGCTTTTTCGTGCAGCCTGAGTGTAGGCCAAGCACCTCATATTTAATAAGAACCAAGAATGCACCCACAGGATCCCATGCAGCTCTGAGATACATCACTGGGTGGCTTTTATCCTGGCTGCACAGAGGAGCCTGCAGCACACGGAAGGAAGGTGCCTGCTCCAGTGTCAGCGCTGGGAAGTGGCCAAGGTGGGTCTGTGTAGGGACCTCAGGGAGGCCCTGCCTACTCTACCTGGACAAGACCACAGGAAGCCCGCAGGCAGCTTACCTTTCTTGTACACGGGTTGAATTAGCTCATTTACCTGCAACAAAATGAAGGAATGTTGGGGGAGAGCAGTGAGATACCCCAAAATAGTCTAAGAACTTGACAAAGCAGACTAGAGTGCTAGCAGTCTGTACCTTTTTAAATCCAGGCCCCATGTCTAGTTCTCCTAAAGGCTCTACATTTCGAAGTTCCTCAAGACCTTTCTTTATTGCATTTCTGAAAAAAAATTTAAAAAGAGGGTAGAGGTGGAATGAGGAGTTGACAGGTAAAAACACCCCAGTTATGGCAGAAAGCAGGCTGGTGGGAAGCGACAAACCAAATGCATCGGAGGTTCAGAGAAGGACTGTTTATTTGCATCAGGGCTAGCTCAGCAGAGTCCTCTCCAGCGACGGGGGTTTTTGCCTTATACACATCCCTAGGTTCTTTGTCTCCCATACATGGCATACATACACATTCTAGACATTCTTTCTACCTTACATGCTAAGCTTCTGGGCATCTGATGCAGTTTGGGGAGGAAGGGGTGGGCGCCACAATCAAGCAGAGCTTGGATCCTCCTCAGGCAGCCCCTCTAGAGGAGCAGGGCGGGCAGCCTGCCTCTCCCATTTCTATGCCCGCCCTCCCATGGTTGCCTGTGCTCTATCTGGGCAGTTTCTCCCCCACAGCATCTGCAGCCAGTAGAAGCCTGCCGCAGGGCAGGGGGGCAGTGGGCCTGGGGTAGCCTGGAGCTGAGCAGGGCCCCGTCCTGACCCTCTGGGGTTCAGACCTCCAGAGCTGCTTTTGCCACCTATCCCTGACAGAGATGACTTTCAAGTAGCATCTAGCTGCAGGCCTGTTGCTTAGCTACAGGGGGAGGGCTTGGTTCCTTATCTGCACCAAAGGTGAAGTCCCCTGACCAGGGCCAGAGAGTGTCATGTGCACACGCACTTGGCCCTCCTCCTCTCCTGCTTCTCACTGTCACTAGGCCTAGAAGCCAGCAAGATTATAGAAGGCAGGGGCGTGGTTACAGTGATGCAAGCAGGGAGGGGGCTTGCCATCTCATTTCCCACCTCTGGATTCTTAAGCTGCCTTTAGTAGACTTAGAGAACACCATTAATCTTAGAAGTGTAGCTTTCTGAGATATGCTCTATAGAGCCCATGGGGTGGGGGGTGGGGGGCAAGTCCCTGTATGACAGGTTCCTGGCAGGAACATTGGGGGAAGCCAGAGGTCTCAGTGACAGAGATTAGTGACAGTGAAAGGGATAGTCTTATTTTAATTGGGGACAACAATAAACAAGAAGGGTGAGGAGAAAAACTGTCCATATTGCTAACACAGAAATGTAAGTAAGGATACAGGGTCCAGTGCCCAGGCCAGTCCAGCAGGTGGTGACTATTGGGTCTACTGATGGAGTCATCAGGCTTTTGTGTAGACTGATAAGTAGGTTTTACTGACTTCTTTAGGGTGATTTGCGGAGGATTGTCCTAGTTGGTTTTGTTTTTTTCCCTTTAGATTGGCCATCCTTGGTTGGCTGCCTTCACCTGAGAATGGTGGATCCAGGTGTTCAGACCTGCAACTCTAAGGGCTGTATGAATAAACAGGGCCCTTTCCAGGTTGCTCTGAGGATTTCTCTCTTCCAGTATTTTACCCATACTTGATCCCCTGGTCTGTGGGGGTGTACAGTTATTCCCAGGTAAGTGGGCATTTTATGAGTTACCCATCTATGTACCTTAAGGATGGTTTTTCCTAGTCCTTGCAATTGTTTCTGAATTTCTAAATTTCCTAGTTATTTAATGTCTCCCTTGAGTTAGTTAGTGGGGGGAAGTCTCCTATATAGGATTTCAAAAAGGGAGAACCCTATCTTTGCCCGCGGGGTACAACATACCTGCAGAAGAGCCAGAGGCAGTATGTCAGTCCAGGGCAGGTTAGTTACCTGACATAGCTTTGTCATAGCCTGCTAAGTATCCAATTCATGCTTTCTACTTTCCTTTGCAGCCAGTAGGCCCTTTAAATTCCATTGGATGCCCAGAGTCTTAGCAACCTGCTGCACCACTTCTGCCACGAAGACTGGGCCATTAGTCAATGGCATCCTATATTTCGGAATGATGTCTCTTAGTAGAGCTTTGGTTACTTTTTTTGCTTCCCTCTTCCCCCCACCCCCCGCCCCTGTATGTGTGGGGTAAGCCCCAACCCAGCCCAAAAAACTACAGACAAAAAACCAGGAGATATTTGTTTCCCCTGCTGGGTCCTATTTTAGAGAAGTCTACCTCTAGATCTTTAAAGGGTGCTTGACCACAGCGCTAGATTCTGGCAGGCCCAATGCGGCCTTGTCTGGCATTGTTTTAAGCACAGAGAAGGCAGCATTGGGAGACCGAGGCACAGAGAGAAGGAAGTCGAGCAATCAGGTAGTACCGGCTCAGTAAGGCTTCTAGAACGGTTTTTCCCAGGTGGGTGAGTTCATGCTGCTGGAGGACCACCCAGTGGGGTATTTGTTCTGGCACATAGATTCTGTGGACTGGGAGTACCCACCATCCTTCCTTGGTCACATTTCCTCCCTCTTGCTGTGCCTTCCTCTTCCTGAGCTGTATATTTTGTGGGTGTACGTAGTTCTGGGGTCAGCATGATTTTGGATGGTGTTTCTTGTTCTCTTGCAGTTTGTTTAGCTGCAGTATCTGCCTGACAGTTCCCCTCTGACATTGAGTCTTTTCCTTTTTGGTGGCCCTTGCAGTGGATGACTGCTACTTCCTTTGGTTCCTAGACTACCTCTAACAGTTTCAGGTTTCATTTGGTTTTTGATTCCTTTCCCTGCAGCTGTCAGGAGGCCTCTTTTCTTGTATATAGTTATATATATATGTAGGGTGGTGAAGGCATAGTGTGAGTCAGTATATATGTTGACCCGCTTATCTTTGTTAAGTTCTAATGCCCTCACTAGTGTCCACAGTTCTGCTCTTTGGGCAGGCCATCCCTCAGGAAGGGCTTTTGCTTCCAAAGTTTCGGAATCTGAAGCTATTGCATACCCAGCATATTTTTTGCCCTCACTCATGAAACTACTGCCATCCATGTACAAAATTGGGTCAGGATTTTGCAGTGGTTTATACAGGAACTCATGAATCACCTGGTGGCCCCCCAACCATCATTGTCAAGGGCCACAGAATGGTCTATGGGTTGTGGTCCCAGTAGCCCCTACAATGTTTACTTTCCGTCGTGATAGGGGGGCTGCCCTTTGCATCACTACAGAGTGTTCAGCCCCCGTGTTCACCATAATGTTTATTGTTTGACTCCCAACATTCATTTTGACTATGGGCTCATGGGGGCCCAGTAGAGTCCACTCCTGCCAGGCCAATCAGATTGGCCTCTGGGGGTTCTGGCTGGTAGAGGCTGGGTAGAGCAGAAGTTTCTGGTTTTCTTTTTTGATGGTTGGGGCACTCATTCTTCCAGGGTCCGAATTCCTTATGGTAGGCACATTAGTCTTGTCTCAGGGGTGCTTTTCTTTATGGTTCTTTATTTCTTCTCTGTTTCTGTTGTGATTTTTGTCCCTGGTGGGGCTGGGTTCCCCAAAGCTATGGCTAGGAGAGCCACCTTCTGCTTCCTTCCTGGCAGCACTGTCACAGTTTACAAAGACCTTGTGGGCGATTTCCAGTAATTCAGTGGCATTCTTTCCTGCATATCTCTCTAATTTCTGGAGGTTTTGTCAAATGTAGGTTTGAGGCTGTCCTACAAAGGCAGCATTGACCATGCATTGGTTTTCAGGGTCCTCTGGGTTGAACAGAGTGTAGACCCTGTAGGCTTTACAGAGCCTCTCATAGAAGTCAGCCAGACTCTCATCTGGTTTCTGTAAAGCCTCAGAGGTCTTTGCCATGTTGTAGGCTTCTTGGCTGTTGCCCTTATCCCTTGGAGGAAGATGAGTCAGTATCTTTCTAGGTGATTTCTTTCCTCCTCTGTGTTTGTGATGGGGAAAATGAGACATTTTTTGGGGGGGCTAGCAACTGAATCTGTGCCACTAACCTAATATACATTAGGCTAATGTACATTATTATTAGCCTATAATCTAGCCACTGCCCCTTTAGTTGTCTGGTCCTGCAAGATCTGTTTAATCCCATTTTATTTTATTTTATTATTTTTCAAATTAGTGTTTTGAATTTCTTTAGCTATCTACACAAAAGTGGAATTTCTGGATCATAAGGTAGTTCTATTATTAATTTTTTAAAAATTGTTTTATTACTTAAAGTATTACAAAGAGTATTACATATGTCTCCTTTTTTTCCCGCCCATAACAATCCCCTGGCCTCCCCTAACCCCCAGTGTCTTATGTCCGTTGGTTATGCTTATATGCATGCATACAAGTCCTTCAGTTGATCTCTTACGCCACCCCCTCCCGCCCCACCCCCCTCCCCAGCTTTCCCACTGTAGTTTGACAGTCTGTTCGAGGCAGTTCTGCCTCTGTATCTATTTTTGTTCATCCTATATAATAAAGAGCTAATATGTTAATTAGAGCAGATGGCGGAACAACCTTCCAGGGTGACCAGTGGGCAGGGGGCGGGGACAAGGGGCTGCAAGGCAGCTGGGGCTGTGAGAGCCTACTCTTGCACGAATTTTGTGCATTGGGTCTCTAGTAAGTTTATAATGGTCTTAGTATCCATGAGTGAGTGAGATCATGTGGTGTTTTCCCTTCATTGTCTGGCTTATTTCACTTAGCATAATGCTCTCCAGTTCCATCCATGCCGTTGCAAATGGTAGGAGTTCCTTCCTTTTCACAGCAGCATAGTATTCCATTGTGTAGATGTTTTTTTGTTTGTTTGGTTTTTGTTGTTGTTGTGTTTTTTTTTTTATAT
>NW_006285939.1:224197-225184 GCF_000327345.1 Myotis davidii
ACTTGTTCCTGTTCTTAGGGGAAATGGTTTTTATTTTTTCCCATTGACTATGATGTTGGCTGTAGGTTTGTCATAGAAGGCTTTTATTATGTTTAAGTATGATCCTTCTGTTCCTACTTTGCTGATCATTTTTATCAGAAAAGGATGTTGGGCTTTGTCAAATGCCTTTTCTGCATCAATTGATACGATTATGTGACTTTTGACACTCAATTTGTTTATTTGATGTATCACATTTATTGCTATGTGGATATTGTACCAGCCTTGACCCCTGGAATAAGTCCCACTTGGTCATGGTGTATGATCTTTGTAAGGTAATGATGGATGCAGTTTTCTTGAATTTTGTTGAGGATTTTAGCATCTATGTTCATTCAGGGATATTGGCCTATAATTCTCTTTCATTGTGGTGTCTTTACCTGGTTTTGGTATTAGGGTGATGCTGGCTTCATAGAATGAGCTTGGAAGTGTTCCTTCCTTTTGAATTTTTTGTAGTCGTCTGAGGAGGATAGGTTTTAGTTCTTCCTTGAATGTTTGGTAAAACTCCCCTGTGAAGCTGTCTGGTCCTGGGCTTTTGTTTGTTAGAAGCTTTTGGATGACTGCTTCAATTTCTACCATAGTTATTGGCCTGTTGAGATTTTTAGATTCTTCCTGGTTGAGTTTTAGAATATTGTATTTTTCTAGGAATATGTCCATTTCCTCCAAGTTGTCTAAATTGTTTGAGTAGAGTTGTCCATAGTATTGATTAACAACCATTTGTATTTCTTTGGGGTCTGTTGTTATTTTGCCTCTATCATTTTTGATTTTGTTTATTTGGTTCCTCTCTCTTTGCATCTTGGTGAGCCTGGCTAGAGGTTCATCAATCTTGTTTATCCTTTCAAAGAACCAGTTTTTGGTTCTATTGATTTTTGTTTGTTTGTTTTGTTTTTTTTGGTCTCTATGTCATTTTTCCCCACTTTGATCTTTATTATGTCCTTTCTCTTTCTACAGCCC
>NW_006285939.1:226178-234527 GCF_000327345.1 Myotis davidii
GGAAGTTTTCTTTTATTATTTCTTCGAATAGGTTTTCTAACCCTTGTTCCTCTTTCTGTTGTTCTGGTACCCCTATTATTCGTATGTTGTTTCGTTTCATGTTGTCCCAACGCTCCCTTAGGCTCTCCTCTTGTCTTTTAATTTTTTTCTCCAATTGCTGTTCAGTTTGGGTGTGTTTTGTTTCCTTGTCTTCTAATTCGCTAATTCGGTCCTCCACTTCTCCTAGTCTAGTGTTGAAACTTTTATTGGTGTTTTTTATTGCAGCTATATCACTCTTCATTTCTTCTTGGTTCTTTAATAATTTATTGATTTTTTCATCTGTTTCTTCTTGCTTCTTGCATAAGTTGTTGAGTTTTTCCTCCATCCAGTTTATGCACTCTAGGATCCTTAATCTGAATTTTTTTTCTGTCATGTTGCGCATGCCTCTGTATCACTTAGCTGCTTTTCTGGTGAGTCCTCCTTTTCTTTCCTTTGGGGGTTTCTTTGTCTACCCATGTTTGATCATACTGCCATATCTAGATGTTGAGTTGTTCAATGGCTGCTCCCTGGGTGGCAGTTGCTCCTTGGGCTGCATGCTCCTCGAGCAATTGTGGTAGCAGCTGCTCCTCAGTTGGTAGCAGCTCCTCTGGTGGGTGCTGTTCACAGTTGTGGTGGCTCCTCTGGCTTGTGGGGGGAGGCTTCACACACACCTTTAACCCCATTTTAGAGAGGCCATATACTATTCCCAGATGGAGTTATCAGTGCTGGTGCCAGGCCAGACCTTTAGTTGTGGTCTCAAGGCCCCAGCACATGGGACTCTTTAAGAACTTGCAAAGGGAACCAGAAAAGCCCTTATTTGGAAGACAAAGGGCTGGAAAGATATAAAAGGGGAGGGCTTCTTCCATGTTTTGGCTCAGAATTTGAAATCTTTCTCTGAACCTGCATGTGTAATAAACAGTGTAACTCCATTTCTCTGGGCTTTTCTTCATTTTTCTCTGGTCTTCTGTAACATCTGGTTCCCTGACCTAGAAGCCCAACCACACTGGTCTTTTTGGCCTCTGGTGAGTGAGTTGGCCTTGGGGCCCAGGGGCACTGAATAGGCCTCTGGGAGGCTCTGCTGAATTGAACTGGGAGATTCCGTGTGCTCCCGGACCTCAGCCTAGGACCCAGCCTGCACCTGAAGAAAGTGGATGGACACTTCTGGACCTGTCAACAGAAACAGTAAAGTAGGAGCTCCAGGTAGTCAGGCCCACTCTGAGAGAGTGGAAGAGGAGCTTGATCACCTCCCAGGAAGTCATATGATTTTCTCAGGTAAATCAGTCAGGAATCGAGTGGACTGTTTAAACTCTGAGTGAGTGTCAACTAAAGTGCAGTCCAAGTTCAGGCATGCCTTTAGGGGTAGAAAAAGTAGCTGAACACTACTTAGGCAAAATATTTGCCTCAGGGACTTTCTGTGGGTAAAAGTCAAAACTTGGACTCTCTGGTGTAAGTGTGAGAGCCTGTGTGAAGCGAAAGCTACTTTGTGCCATCTTTAAACAAAGAAGCAGGAGGTTTCTGGCCCTGAGCCTAGCAAAATAAGATTGCTGGACATCAATATATTCAATAACGGAACTTTAAAATATTTTATTGGCCTGACTAGAAAAGTATTAATCCTATAGTTAAGACCAAATCTCAAAGTTATTAAGGTATAATAAAGAATTTAAATAAAGCTTTTCAGAGATGATCGAAGGGAACAGTCAAGATGGTGATTTACAATCCCAGCCTCCCCCTCAGGAGGAGAGCTATCTTAATAAGGTCCTAATTGCCATAAGGCCACTGTGCCATCAGAAGCCAGTTTTTCAAAGCTGCAAAAGGAATTAGAGCAAAAAAAAGTTAAAACTCTGCTGGAAGACCCTGTGACTTAGCTGATTAGCTAGACTAAAAGAAGCAGTAATTTAAAAGTCAGCTATGGCTATCTGGGAAAGGAAACCTTTGTTTATGGCTGTGCTGCTGGTTCAGGGGACCCTAAGGTCCAGATCCTAAAGGGTTAAAGAGAATAAAGTTGGGCAGAGAAAGACTTATTGTACTTAGCAGATATCTTACAGAGAGCTTTCAGCCTTGAACACAGCGTAGCTCTGATAGCCAGAGGAGACCTGGAGTAAGAGGAGTCAAGAATGGACCAGACCCTTCCATCATCAAAGCGGCTTGCAGCCCTCAAAAAATAAAAATGAAAAACACCTATCTCTCCCTACGTCGACGCATCCCCCGGCACCCCGAGGTCTCAGCCCACCTGTACCCAGGTAATATAGAAGTGCAGAAAAGCTGTTAAAAAAAAAACTCAGAATGCCCTAACCGGTTTGGCTCAGTGGATAGAGTGTCGGCCTGCAGACTGAAAGGTCCCAGGTTTGATTCTGGCCAAGGGCATGTACCTTGGTTGCGGGCACATCCCCAGTAGGAGGTGTGCAGGAGGCAGCTGATCGATGTTTCTCTCTCACCGATGTTTCTAACTCTCTCTCCCTCTCCCTTCCTCTGTGTAAAAAAATCGATAAAATATATTAGAAAAAGGAAATTAAGAATATCTATGTACATAAAAAAAAGAAAGGTAAAAACAGAAAACTAACATAATGTTACAGGTTTTAATTTGCCTGCTCTTAGTTTCATCACAGAAGGTCTCTTGTACTTTGTTCAAGGTGTATTTTCTTGAAAGCAAAAGTATATTTAAAGTGTATTTATAACTGTTAATCTAAGAAATGCTGACTTTATTTTTTGGTAATCATTGAAAGATTGAGGTTTCTAAGAATAAGGAATTCTAATACATTTTAAAGACAAAAAGAAAGAAAAGGCCAGTACAAGTTACTGAAGATATAGCAAAAAGAAAGAATATTAAAGTAAAAATACTTAGTGGAAGGTCTGAGGCATGGTTATGCATTTTTGAAGGACATAGAAGGTTTAAAGGTTAATTTAGAAATATAAAATTTATAAAGTTTATGCATTGAATCAGAAGGAGAAGAGAAATATTAAAAGGAAATTAATTAAATAATACAGGCCAGTAAGCCACAAAAAGTAAATGATTTGCATTTTGCCTCCCTACAGAAAGGGTAAATAACTTACATCAAAGTATGAGGAATACTAATAGGAGAAATCCAATCAGTGTCATTTGCTGTCTACACCCAAGCCGCCAGGTGCAGGAAGAAGCCGGGGATGCCAGTGACCTGACACCCAACTTGCTCCCCAGTGAGTTATAAGTATTTTACAACACACAATGAAAGACTTAAGCATTTGGTTTGCTGGTTAAAGGAAGACAAACAGTGAGCCCCAGGATCTGTAAAAGCAGCCAGCAATAGAGCTAGTGAAAGCTCCCTGTTTGCAAATGTGCCAAAAGGGTTCAAAAATACAACTGCAGCTGCCAGTATTTGCTGCTGCCCGGAGAGGAGGGGTTGATATCCCCTTCCAGTGCCCCCCCTTGGGTGAGGCCTGGACGCTGCTCTGCCACAAAGGGGACAGGTGAGAAGGTGGGGGCCTGATGCCCAGGTTGCAGGCTCCAGAGTACTTTGCAATATGCAAAGTTGTTTCTAGCTGCAGCCCTGGCTGTTTTAGGCTGGCAGCTTAAAGCCAAAGGGCAGCAAGAGACAAGGATGGCAAGACCCTATAACTGGTAAACAGAGTTAACAGAAGAGGGTGGAGGGAAGACACTCTCCCTGAACCAGAGACAGAGTGTGTTTATGGCCAGAGAGAAGAACCGGCTGCCACGCACAGCTCTCAGTGGCCTGCAGAGAACTGAGCAAGGTGACTCCCCTGCTACACTCTGAGGTGCTGGTTGTAGTGAAGTGCATAGATCATCCTGCATGGCATTAGAGCAATGCCCTACGTGATGGACTTGGCTGATGCCTTCTTAATAGACATGACTTCAGAGAGTCAAGAACAGTTTTACTTTATATAAGGAGGGTCAACAGTGGACTTTAGTCACCCTCTCTCAGAGATGTTTTATATACCCCTACCATAAGATTTAGCTGACAGATAAGTCCACAGTACCAATATCAGACAGGTGAGAAGGTGGGGGCCTGATGCCCAGGTTGCAGGCTCCAGAGTACTTTGCAATATGCAAAGTTGTTTCTAGCTGCAGCCCTGGCTGTTTTAGGCTGGCAGCTTAAAGCCAAAGGGCAGCAAGAGACAAGGATGGCAAGACCCTATAACTGGTAAACAGAGTTAACAGAAGAGGGTGGAGGGAAGACACTCTCCCTGAACCAGAGACAGAGTGTGTTTATGGCCAGAGAGAAGAACCGGCTGCCACGCACAGCTCTCAGTGGCCTGCAGAGAACTGAGCAAGGTGACTCCCCTGCTACACTTTGAATGCAGCTGCTAGCAATTACTATAGACCTGTGTTGGTCTACAGACCTTGATAGTCTTTGGGAGTAACTGGCGAGTATCTAGTTTCCCACACTGAGAGCCATTGTTACGGCTGTATGTTATCTGTCTTGGAAGGGGGTTATGTGGGGTTGAACCCAAAAAGAAGTAAAGGGTGCCTAGCTGCCAAGAGGGCAGTTGTCCAAATAGGCAGGGAAGGATACCCATCAGGTTTTGGTCCCAGTTATGGAAGAAAACTGGGAGCTGATGCTCTCTTGTTGAAAGCGAGTTGACAGCCTGCGTGCTGCCGTGTGACCATGCCCATGCCAGGGGTGGCGCAAACCTCAACTTTAGGAAAGTCGGGGAGGCCTGTTTGGAATAGAGGTAAGAGGTGAGTACCAGCCCTCTGTCACAGGAATTACAGACCCTGTGAGGTCCTGTGACATGTGAGACCTTGTGAAGGGATAAAGCTCATATAGAAGAGCTACTCCCTTAGTCCGTTCTGAGAGGGCATGTCACCCCTCCCAGAGACCATATGTAGTTTAAGGATGAGTCAAGTAGGGGGAACCCTACTACAGGGATATCTGTAATTATCTATTTGAGTATAGATGCATTTTAAATTTCTTCTAGTCATTAAAAGACAGTACTGTTTTATTATAATACATTTAGAAAAATATTACTCTGGAAAGTCCATGTAAAGGACTAACAAGGAAAATCAGAAGATCTTAAAGCAGGTCAGCATGTTTTTTCCCCTGTATTATCCCTCCAAAATTTAGCAATTCTTAATAAATGAATGGCAATGCATTTCTTTGCATAAATTCAATAAGACTGGTTCCCAATAGTAGTTTTACTGACCAAAAACTTTGGAGTATCATGTTTTAAAAAAGCTCTGTCTGGACTCTGAAGATTTGAAGCCAATAAGAGTGCCATAGAGAAAGCCTGGTATCTTGCTTGGTAGCTCTCAAAATAGATGGCACTGGAGTGTCAGGCCCATACCCTACCATCACTGGTGGTTGGACAGAGTAAAAGGGGAGCAATAAGGGCACCTCTGCATCCCTGCGGAACCCCCATGCATTCTAGACCATCAGGAGTAGGAAGGCTACTGAGATAGGCCTTGAAGCCTAGGGCATGGGCCCAGGTAGAGCCACTGCAGGTGAGGAATTCACCTAACCCAGCAGATACTGCTGGCAGGCCTGACAGCAGCTGGGTGGCTTGGCTTCCCCACCCTATGGGGCCCATTGAGACTCAATGATGAAATTCCAGCAAAAGTGGTCAGTTACCATTCTTGTTATGTTTATGCAAACACTCAGGCCAAATTGAATACAATAGACAAATTAGTCTTAATTTGGCTCTTTAATAAACATAAGGGTAATTTTAAGGAAAAAAATTCTATTTCAATAGAAATTATTAGAACTTAAATGTTTTCTTTCCCTTCCACCAGGCCATTTGTTGTAACTCTTGCTATTCTAATTGCTCAATAATACTAAATTTTATAATACAGTTTGTCTCCACCAGGTTGCAAGCCCTACTCAGTGAATACCACCTCTAGACAACATTGCCACCTCCTTCTATGACCAGACCTCATCATCCCTCTGACAGAGAGCAAGGATCTCTTGGCTCTGATGGAAAAATGGTTGCAAATATCCAAAAATTTCTATATGTGACAGAGCACCAGAGTTAAATTAGGGTTTTTTCAAAATGCTGACATGCCGACCTCAAAAGATTCGCCATCACTGAACTATGGCTTAATGATGGAGATAGTTGAGTTTGCTTTAAGTTTCATAACCATTCATCTTAGACTGGGGTATTCTATGACCACAACCTGAGCTGGATGCCTTTCTAAAGTAAGTAGACCCATTTACACTGCACTGGAAGCTGAGGGCAGCTGGATGGCTTGGTTACTTGGCCCTATGGGACACATTAAGGTTCAATCATAGGATTCCAGCAAAGGTAGTTGGTTACCATTCTTGTTATGTTTATGCAAACAATCAGGCCAAAATGAATACAATAGACAAATTAGTCTTAATTTGGCTCTTTAATAAACATAAGGGTAATTTTAAGGAAAAAAATTCTATTTCAATAGAAATTATTAGAACTTAAATGTTTTCTTTCCCTTCCACCAGGCCATTTGTTGTAACTCTTGCTATTCTAATTGCTCAATAATACTAAATTTTATAATACAGTTTGTCTCCACCAGGTTGCAAGCCCACCTCCTTCTGTGCCTAGGTCTCACCATCCCTTTGACAGACAGCAAGAATATCTTGGCTCTGAAAGAAAGCTCTGTCCCCCTTCAGCATGGAAGTAGTCAGAAGAGCCCACCGACGTTCATTTCCCCTAAAAGAATTCAGAGCCAGGATCCTTGAGGGGATATATTAGGCAGTAAGACAGACATGAGCAAGGATGATGGGCCAACTAAAGAAGAAATAGATAAATAGATGGGACCCTGAGACATGCTTCTCACCACTCCAACTGCTCTGAAGCCATAAATGAAGAAACCTGTGCAGACTCCCTCTCCCTTCCTCTAAGAAAGCAAACAGGTTAGAACAGCTAATAGAGATAAAATCAGTAAGTCCTAAAGCCCCAATATTACTCCAGATCAGGTCTCTGGACTGCCATTACAATTCCTTAGGTAATAAAGATAAATACTCGAGCTGCTGAACACCCTACTCCATAGCTTTGAGTCTTCTATTGAATCCCCAAGGCTGAAAATCAGCTTGAGGATCAAAGAGAGGGAATGATGGGAAAAATGAGACATTTTGGGGGGGCTAGTAATCTGAATCTGTGCCATTAACCTAATGCACATTCTTATTAACCTATAGCCTATCTATTGCCCCTTTAATTGTCTGGTCCTGCAAGACCTGTTTAGTCGCATTTTAGAGAGGCCATATACTATCCCCAGATGGAGATATCAGTGCTGGTACCAGGCCAGGCTTTTAGTTGTAGTCTCAAGGCCCCAGAATATGGGGCTTTTAAGAACTTGCAAAGGGGACCAGAAAAGCCCTTATTTGGAAGACAAAGGGCTGGAAAGATATAAAAGGGGTGGGCTTCCTCCATGTTTTGGCTCAGAATTTGAAATCTTTCTCTGAACCTGCATGTGTAATAAACAGTGTAACTCCATTTCTCTGGGCTTTTCTTCATTTTTCTCTGGTCTTCTGTAACATCTGGGTCTCAGCGTGGCTCCTCATAGGGTAGGGCTTCCCGTGCCCAGGCCTCTATGTCTAAATGTCCAGCTGGTGCCTGAGTTTGGAGCCATTTCCTGGGTTCAGTGACAATTCTCTGGCATTCTTCTGTGTTGAACAAGGTAAGGAGGAGCTGTTTACAGTTAACCCCGGTAGGGCGATGAGTCTGAAATATGGATTCCAGGAGATCTACCATTGCCTGGGGTTTTTAGAATATGGCGGCATGTGATGTTTCCAGTTGAGGAGGTCAATGGTGGAGAATGGCTGATAGAAGACTAATCCCCCCTCTTGTAGGGCCCTGTCAGGATCTACTTTTGGGGGACCCCTTGTTTCCTGCAGTGGCATCTGCATTGCCGCTGGGGGTCTTGGTCCTTGGGCTGCTGACCTAAGACATCTTTCTATAGGATCAGGTGTCTCTGGTGGTGATAGTGGTGGGCTGGCTTCCTCAGAATTCCCTTGCAATATGGGAGGCTGCTGTACTTTTCGTGAAGTTTTCCTTTCACTTTGTGCCATGAGGACCTTACACTGTCCCTAACCAGTAACGCAGAATCGGATTAGGAAGGCTTGACCTGAGCTATTTTTAACTCTTGATCTATATAAGGAAACTGGTCAGGGTAGCCAGGGCTTCTAGTGACTACCTTATATACAGCCCGGACCATGAGGACATCAAGGGAGTCTTAATTAGTCCCAGCATGTGGGATCCTGGTCCTGGGCAGCGTGGGGATGGGGTGGAGAACTGGGCCAGAGAGACGAGGGCCCAGGGCCCAGGGCCCAGGGGTACTCCAGGCTCTTACTCTCCCTCTACTCCCCTGCAGTGTGTTCACGCACAGTGCATACGCATAAGTGAGCACCCACCCTGCAGGCGGGG
>NW_006285939.1:234607-243301 GCF_000327345.1 Myotis davidii
CGGTTCAGCGGTGTGAAATGGCATCCCCCTTACCTCTGCTTTCTCCAAGCCTTTCTTTCCCTGCTCATGTCCTTGGCTCAGGTCTCCAGCTTTACCTTGACCCTGGTCTATTTAAGGACCTATTTCTGGTTCTGTTTCCCCTGATTTTTATCTTTGCCCTATCTCGTCTTTAACCCAGCCTATTTCCATTTCTATTTCCAAATCTATCTCTGCCCCTTTCCTTGTTTTGCTCTTTAAGCCTCTTCTTGCCTTAGTTTCTAACTTTAACTAGATATGTAGTTGCAACAGTGTCTCTGGCCACCTTTGTCTCCAGGTTTCTGTCTCACTCTGTTTCTCTCCTACGGAGTCCTGACAAGGACTCCTACTGCTGCAGTTCTGGTGGCTCTGTCTCTCAGTGGTTCAGCCCTAAGCCAGGGCCCGAGTGCTGTGCCTCCAGCCCTGATACAGAACCCAGTTTTCCAGTGACTCCAGCCGGGCCAACGCCATGGGACTAGGAACTGGGAGGTGCGCAGGGTAGGAGACCCAGGGGCTGGTCAGGCAGTTCAGGGCTGCAAGGGCAGGACCAAACCCAGCCCCGCCCGCTTAGCCCCATCTTGCTGCTATTCCCTTGTGGGGCTGGCCACTCTTTGTGCAAGCTCAGGCCTACAAAAGCTTTGGGCTCTTTACTCAACCACTTGGCGCTTATCTTGGGACTGGCCCACTCTGCTCTCTGGGGCTGGAGGCCAGGACAAAGAGGCAGAGGTCAGAACACAGTGGGAGCAGAGAAAGAACCAGAGAGAATAGGACAGTGCTGCATTGGATGGCTGTGCACCCCCTCCTGTCATACCAGAAGGAGAGGGGAAAGGGTTTGGGCCCTCAGACTCCAGGGCACTTCTGCGCCCAGTGGGGTGGCTGGACCCTGGCACCCAGTGATTGGGGCATGGAAGCTGGCATCCAGAAGTCAGGGATGGCTGCAGCTTTCCATGCTGGGGGCCCTTCAACAGCTCAGACCACAGCCCAGCAGAGGAGACCCCATCTGCTCCTCCCTCCCCAAGGCCCTGGCATAAGTTTCTTCCCAGGGATAGAGGTCAACAGGGCCATGTTTCTTTTACCAAATCAATGTGAGGGTCAGGTGCACCATGCAAGCACAGTCACCAGCAGACAGCCTTTTACACACACACACACACACACACACACAGATTCAGACAGGGTTCCAGACTCCAACCCAGGAATTCCCTGTCCTCTGTGGTGACTATGCTGCTCAGGAGGTGATCAAACTTCACTACTGCCTTAAAGGCGGGCCTGAACTGGTCCTGGGTCCCCGGGGACACTTGGCGGTCTGAAGTCCTGGCAGGACTGTCCTCCCTGGGCACAGTGGTGGCTGGCTACAGTCGGGCCTGGCGAGGGTTGGATTCAGTGAAATTACCAGTGGCACTCCTCACTTTCTGTTGTGGGGGCCAAAATTAGCACCCCCTCTCACTGGCTTCTGATAATGGTGGCTCAAAGACCCAGCGTGGCTGTTGGCTTCACGGTCAGAGGACCAAATGTTATGGCAGAAATCACTCTGGGAGGAAGCGACAAACCAAATGCATCAGAGGTTCAGAAAAGGACTGTTTATTTGCACCAGGGCTAGCTCAGCAGAGTCCTCTCCAGCGACGGGGTTTTTGCCTTATACACATTCCTAGGTTCTTTGTCTCCCATACATACACATTCTAGGCATTCTTTCTATCTTACATGCTAAGCTTCTGGGTATCTGATGCAGTGTGGGGAGCAAGGGGTGGGCGCCACAATCAAGCAGAACTTGGACCCTCCTCAGGCAGCCCCCTGTAGAGACCCAGGGCAGGCGGCCTGCCTCTCCCATTTCTATGCCCCCACTGCCCGCCATCCCATGGATGCCTGTGCTCTGGGTTGCTTCTCCCACCACATTGCACCCACAGACACTTAGAGCCTGCTGCCAGGGCCTTGGGGTGAGCACGGGTCTCAGTAGGGCCCAGTGCCCCAGCCAGGGATGATGCAGCACAGGGATAGCCGGGGAGCTGAGCAGCACCCCCACCCCGTCCTCCCATCCCCCCTCCTTTGGGCCAACCCTCTGGGGCCCTGGCCTCCAGAGCCACCACTGCCCAGCCCCCAGTAGGCATGACTTCCCAGCCACATCTCACTGCAGGTCTGTTGCCTAGGCTACAGGGGGTGGGCTCGGTTCCTTACCTGCGCCTAAGAGGAAGCCCTCAGACTGTGGCCAGAGAGTGCCACGTGCACACACACTTAGCCTCCCTCTCCCCTGCTTCTCACTGACACTCCACCAAAAAGCAATCGAGATTACAGAAGCCAGGGGAGTAGTTATGGTGATGCAAGTAGAGAGGGGGCTTGCCATTTCACCCCAAGCTGTCCTGATGCCCTTTAGCATTGGGCTGACCTGCCTGGAAGGGAGTGGACACAGGCAAGAGGCCCTGCCATGGCTCTTCTGCCCTGTGACTTTGAAACTGATGGGCCTTGCTCAGGCCTGCTCTGTCACCCATCTGGTGAGCACTGGGTGGGGCTGGGAGATGATGCTCTCCTGGTTCCAGGGCTGGCTCTCTCTGAGCTCATCCCTGTCTCAGGCACATGGATGTCAGGGATGTCACCAAGGGCCCTGCCTGGACCGTCTGTGGTCAGAGGGGAGCATCCAGGCATGTGCAGTGTCAACTCTGCACCTCCAACATGACTGGCAGTGTGTGAAGCTTCTGAGATGTCCCTCAGGGAACACACTTTCCTCCAACAGGAAAGGCTGAGTTGGAAAAGGCCATCCTGCTAAGGCCCTGCCTGTGCCCACCTCCCTTGCCACAGACCCTGAGGTAGACTGGCTCCTCCCAAGCTCTGCCCCTCTGGGTCCGTGTTCCAGGAAGTAGTCAAGATACTTAGTGCGAGTGAGAGGGTTCCAGCCTCCAAGTGCTCCTACGAACAAGAGCACCGCTGGGAAGAGACCCTGGGGCTGCTGTGCAGGGAAGAGCAGTCCTCTGCAGGCTGCCTGGGCGGTGCAGTGCCTGTCCGCACTGTTAGTGCAGGGAGCAGGGCACGGCCTGGGGCATGCGCTGGGGGCTAAGGTTCAGGCTAATCCAAGGGGACTGCCACAGAAGGCAGAGTGGAGCCCGGATCCCAAGGCTAATGTCTCCCTGCAAGCAGAAGAGATGCTGCCCTGGGGGCGAGCAGGCACAGCCCAGAGGGGAGGGGAAGGACCCTATCCAGCGCAGCACAAACACCCTCCCCTGAGCTCAGAACACTACGCTGCCATGCCAGCCAGCCCTTCCCAGCTCTGGCTCAGGACGCAGCTAGCCTGGCGTTGCTCTCCTGAGTTGGTTCTCCCTGGCGCTGCCCTGCCAGCCCCCTTCTAAGCTCTGCTCCTGAAGAAGCCCTGGCTCCTGCTGCCTCTGGAAGACCTCCTGTTCCAGTGACCTCTCCCACGCCCAGGATTTCACACTCTTGGCACCACCCCTGGGAGATGGCCCCGCCTTCACCTTCCAGAGAGGACCCAGGACATCCTCTAGGTCCCCGCCCCCGACAGCTCATCTAGGTCAGGCCCTGAGCCCCAGCTGTTGAAGGAGGCAGTGGTCTCCGGTCTCCCTGCCCCCCAGGGGGTGCTCTTCCACCAGAGGCCCAGGCCCAACCCCCATTGCCACTCTCCCTGCCCTCTCCAGAGTCCCTGCCCATGGACTTGACTTGCACAGCACCGTGTGCCACAAATCTGGGGCTGCGGCCCCTCCTAAGCATCCTTCACTGTCTGTGGCGCCTCACTCACTCTGAATTGGGTTCCACTCTGGTGTGTCCATGGGAATCTCGGCCTCCCAGCTGCTCAGAAGCTCCAAAACTTCCCACCGTCAGGCGTGGGCACCATGATGGGGCTGCTGACGGCCCACCTGAGGTGCAGGGGTGGCTGTCTTTCTCAAACACCCAGCCCACCTGCTGCTCACAACTCAGGGCCTCTGGTCTCAGACGCACCACGGGACACAGCTCCCCTCTATTGAAGCCTGTCCCTTCAATCAGAAATCACTTCCTTTCTGGTTCTGTCTCTGTCCTGGCCCCAAGCCCACTCGCCCAGGGCAGAGAGTGAGAGAGCACAGCAGGTGCCAGACACGGACCATATGCATAAAGGACCACACCTCTGTGGTACCAGATCCCAGGACTGCTTACAGCCAGCCTGTGCTAAGAAAACGGGAGGGAGGATTCAGGGCAGAGATGGTCTAGAACAGTGGTTCTCAACCTTCCTAATGCCGCGACCCTTTAATATAGTTCCTCATGTTGTGGTGGCCCCAATTTCATTGTTACAAATTGAACATAATTAAAGCACAGTGATTAATCACAAAAATAATATGTAATTATATATTTGTTTTCTGATAGTTTTAGGCGGCCCTTGTGAAAGGGTTGTCCGACCCCCAAAGGGGTCATGACCCACAGGTTGAGAACCGCTGGTCTAGAGGGACAGGGGCGGTCAGGGCCAGTACAGCCAGGTGCAGAGGGGCTGGGGGCTGGGGCTGGGGTCAGGGTGGGCACAGCTGAGAGGGTAGCTCAGGCCAGCCCAAACTGCACCCCAGTGTGCTCCCCCTTCTGCCTCTCCCTTCAGCCTGGCCCACGGAGCCTGCCTAAGGACTTAAGCAGCACTTACCTGTCTGAGGTGGGCATCATGAGGGTTTCGCCATCTGAAGTGATGAAGGACATCCTCAGTTTGGGGCTGGGGATGAAGCACTCGTTGTGAGAGAATATACACATGGAGTTAGAGTGACCCTAAGGAGCAGCCAGAGGGGGTGCATGATGCCTACGAATTTCTCCATTTTGGGAGGCCTAGTTCACATTTTTGAGGAGACTTGCTTTTTACGTTGCCCTTTTCCTTTGGCCCTCGACACCATTTGTCCGTGTTCAGTTACCCTGTTTGCCTGTTTCCTAATCTTGAGACCCTTAAGCACCGGCTGTTTCCCTTGTCCCATGGCCTGTCCTCCAGGAAGGAGCCGCACAAAACCTCCCCTAGCTGATGGCACTAGTGTGACTTTCCTTCCTGCTCAAAATGCTGCCCTGGGTTCTGTGCTCCTGACTAGAAGGCTCCCCATGCCCACGGAGTCAAACCGCTGTGGACTCTGCGGGGGAGGAAAGTACCAACCGTACTTTGTGTACTTCTTCACCATTTTCTCCACAATGCTGTAAATTTCTTCCCATCTGTTTTTCATGTTGTTTGATCTGAAAACAAAGGAACTGGAGATAGAGAGATGACAGGACTCCATCAAGCAGGCAAACTTCTGCCTCCCAACCTTCCAGCAGGCCCTTTAGTAATGTACTCCCCACCTCATGTAGCTGAAGCCAGGCACACACCCTCAGAGACTTCATTCACTACGTCTTCCTGTGGTGACTTTCCGCAATGTGAGTTGTGGGGAGCATGACCAACCACACCTATGTGCTGGGGGATGAGAAGCTTGGGTGGCAAACCTGATGGTTGGTCACATTAGGTGGGACCACTTGGTAAGGGATGAGGGAGGATGGGTTGATTGGAAAGCACATTCTGATTCTAATACATTGGCTCTCTTGGCCCTCATTTACTGACATCCCAACAGGGT
Source organism: Myotis davidii (assembly GCF_000327345.1). Taxonomy (NCBI): domain Eukaryota; kingdom Metazoa; phylum Chordata; class Mammalia; order Chiroptera; family Vespertilionidae; genus Myotis; species Myotis davidii. Next base: position 240,163 of record NW_006285939.1, read on the forward strand.
CCTTGGCAGGAAGGATGTGCTCTCAGAACGTTTTATTTCCATCCTTTCTTATCGGCCCACAAAGCTGAGACACCTGGGACATGAAAGGCCTTTCCAGCACTCCTGCCAGAGGGCAGCCACAGTCAGGACATCTCTGTGCTGCTCTCATGGAGTCCTGAGCAGCAGGAAACTGCAGGCCTTTGTTGTCCCTCCCTTCAGGTCTTCACGCTGATTGCTCATACTTCAGTCACTAAATGGCAAGCAAGGAGGCTGAAGGGTGATGGGGTCGTGACCTCATCGTGTCTGTCTCAGTAGGAAACACTTACATGTGTCCTATCTGCCCAGAGTTCAGAAGTCTTAGCAATCCCCGCATCTCTGTGGGTTGGCGTACTTCCAGATTAGGGAAGGCAAATATGAGGTTCACTGACTACATACATTTGAAGGTCTTACAGATGGGAAAGGGTGAAACTGAGGCTAGTACTCTGCCCTGGGCTCTTTTACTATAAAATCTGGCTTACACATTTTTTATGGCATGTGAATCAGAAGGACCTACCAACGAGGCCCTTCCCCTCACCTCCAGTGATCACCATGCTCATAAATAATTTTAATGTCATGTTTATATGTGTGATTCCCACTTACCCTATAGCATCCTTTCCCTCTATAATATTCCTCCTACCTCCTCCAGGCTGCATCTAAAACTGTCACCGATGGTGAGGAAACTAAGGAAAGGGTATTCTAATAATATCAGGATTATCATTTATGAAGCATCTATGTACCATACACTTTACAAACATGATTTCCAATGCCAAAACAACCCTATGTTATTAGCATTATTTCTATTTTTTTACAATTAGAAAACCGAGGCTCTAACATGTCAAGGATTTTGTCAAAATTTCCTTGGCTAACATGAATCTAAATCTTGATGTAGCTGTAAAATCCTTGCTCTCCCCACTTTACTCAACAGATCAGGGACACCGCTGTAGCCAACATTGTTGGATAGCAAAGTACTAGACTCTGTCAATCCATTCACAATACAGACTTCCTCTCAGAATCTCCACATTTATGTGCAAGGCAACTCCTTTCTTCACTATTGGTAACATTTCCAACTCTATTTTGTATTACCCCTCTCCGTTGTTTTCTCCTTGAGTGAAGAGGGTTTTCCAGAAAAGATGTACAGAAAACATGAGTCTTCAACCCACCCACCTATTCTGGGATTATTTTGGAGGAAAGTCTAGATTCTAGAACACAAGTTCTCATGGGCAGTGGAAGGAGGCAATATGGGACAGAACAATCACATGATCTTCTGGCAGAAAGCACTCCAAAGCACCCCACTCTTAAAAGAGAATGGAGAGATGAGAATCTTCAGACATTTGGGGACATCTCTACTATTAAAGCTTGAGGCCAATAAAATCTAGTGCTATAACTATTCTGGGGAAAGTGAAGCATGTGGGGAAGAATTATATAGGTTAATCAAGCTATAAGAAAGCTAAATTTTCCTCCCCCTTAGTATGAACTCAATAGAAAATTTGTAAACCTCAAACAATAAGAAATATCTGTCAGTATAACCATCTATAAAAATAAAAGCATAATATGCTAATTAGACCAGGCGTCCTTCCAGACGTCCTTCCAGATGACCTTCTGGGCGAAGCAGGGCTTGAGAGAAGCCTCTGTCCCAGGTGTCTGCCTTTGGCTGGAGGGAAACCTGGGTCCCAGATGCCAGAGGGAATCTGGTGCCGGCAGCCAGGGGAAGGAAAGCCTACTCTTGCATGAATTTCTTGCATTGGGCCTCTAGTAGTATTATAAACATGGTCAAAATTTCCTTGGCTAACATGAATCTAATATAAAATTATTATAAGTATAAAAGATTATTTAAATATTTTATGAATATAAAATATAAAAGATTAGTCAGTAACTACCTTTGGGGAGTGAAATAAGACGTGGGGAGGTCTCAGGAAGATGGCAACTGGCAGGAAGGTAGGGAGGGAGAGAATGTGAGAGTGTGAGGGAGCAATAGATGAGTATGTGGACATGTGTGGTGTGTGTGTATGAGCTAGGGACAGTTAGATTCTGCAGGTCTTCCAAGGGGCTGCCAAATCAGGCAGTCTTAAATGGCGTAGCCCCACTACAAGCGCGGACACTCCGGAGCAGCCAGGGTGGGCACAGAGACCATGCCATCTTGAAAAACAGAGCTGCACCTGTTTTTCTGGCCTCAGCACCACCCAGTCTGGTCTCAGATGCAAACCAGGACCCTGCAGCCAATGGGGACAGAGACCTGCAACCACAGCTACAGACCTGTGGACACCAAGAATCCAGACATCCCCACAGCAGATCTCTGTGAGTAACAGAGCCCATCCCGCTCCCCGCAGGCTCGAGGGCAGCACCATAGTAACTGATAGACCCACCCCTCCCCCAGGTCTCAGTGCTGCTACAGGAACCTTAGCCTGGGACCTAACACGCGAACACTGGGAACTTGGTCCCCGCAGCATGGAGCCCGAGACCCTGATTCTCCTAGCAGGAGGCAGCACCAAGCATCAGTGACTTGACTGTGTTTCTTATCACCTGCCCCTGGGATCCCTGATTTCCTGTGCATTCACACTAAGAGCCAGTGACTCCAATTCTTCGTGCATGTGCACACAGGGACCCTGATTCTCAATGTGAGGCCGTGCAAAGCAACAGAGACTCTGATACTGGATTCTTGGGGAACTCTGACTTTTGGCACACGCTAGGGGGCTCTGATTTTTCAACACACTCCAGGAGGGTCTCTGTTTCAGCACGGTGTAGGTGGGGTCCCTGATTCTAAGTGCACACATGAGAACACATTGAGTGCTGGTAATGCTGATTCTGAGCGAGCCTGGTTCCCACCAACCCACCACAACCACACATCTTAGTGTCAAAGCTCTTCAGTGACACTAGGGTGGTGTGAAGCTCCCACTGCACACAGCCCAGGCCCATGCAACTCAACATTTGAACCATCTGGAGATAGTCAGAATGGGGAGACGACACAATCCCCAGAGGAAAGAAAATGAGGAGTCACCAAGGAAGGAAATTAATGAAACTGAAGCATGCAACATGACAGAAAAAGAATTCAGAGTAATGGTTGTACAATTCATTCACCGGCTGGATGAGAAAATCAACCTATGCAAGAATCAGGCAGAAAAGA
>NW_006285939.1:246364-252759 GCF_000327345.1 Myotis davidii
GTGTTCCAAAAATTTATCCGGAATAAAAAAGACCTCAAATAGCTGCAGCAATCCTGAGAAAGAAGAGCAAAGTAGGTGGGATCTCAATACCAGATATCAAACTGTATTAAAAAGCCACTGTTCTAAAACAGCTTGTTACTGGAACAAGAACAGACATATAGATCAATGGAATAGAATAGAGAACCCAGAAATCTACCCAAACCACTATGCCCAATTAATATTCAACAAAGGAGGCAAGAGCATACAATGGGTCAAGACAGTTTCTTCAATAAATGGTGTTGGGAGAATTGGTCAGATATATGCAAAAAAATGAAACTAGACCACCAACTCACACCATACACAAAAATAAACTCAAAATGGATAAAGGACTTAAACATAAGATGGGAAACCATAAAAATACTAGAGGAATCCATAGACAGCAATATCGCAAACATATGCCGAAGCAATTTCTTCTCTGATGCTGCTCCTAGGACAATGGAATCTAAAGAGAAAATAAACAAATGCCTTGTCTTCTAATTCACTAATTCGGTCCTCCGCTTCTCCTAGTCTACTGTTGATACTTTCAATGGTGTTTTTTATTGCAGCTATATCACTCTTCATTTCTTCTTGGGTCTTACTTAAGTTGTTGATTTTTTCATGTGTTTCTTCTAGCTTCTTCCATATGTTATTGACTTTTTCATCTGTTTCTTCTTGCTTCTTGCAGAGGTTGTCGATTTTTTCCTCCATCCAGTGTATGCACTCTAGGACCCCTATTCTGAATTCTTTTTCTGTCATGCTGCATGCCTCTGTATTACTTAGCTGCTTTTCTGGAGAGTCCTCCTTCTCTTTCCTTTGCCTAAGTGCCCATCAACAGATGAGTGGATTAAAAAACTGTGGTACATATACACAATGGAATACTACTCTGCTGTAAAAAAGAAGGAATTCTTGCCATTTGCAACAGCATGCATGGAACTGGAGAGCATTATGCTAAGTGAAATAAGCCAGTCAGAGAAAGATAAATACCACATGATCTGACTCATTTGTGGAATATAGAGAACAACATAGACTGATGAACAGGGACAGATCCAAAGACAGAGAAACAGCGATCAGACTTTCAAACCCCAGAGGGAAAGTAGAGGAGGTTGGGGGTAAGGGGAAGAGATGAACCAAAGGACTTGTATGCATGCATATAAGCCAAACCAATGGACATGGACAACAGGGGGATGAGAGCATGAGTGGCCGGGGAGAGGTTGGGAGTTAATGGGGAGATGAGGACACATTTGTAATACCTCAACCAATAAATAAATTAAAGATAAAAAAAGTGGAGAGGTCAGGGGCAAGAGCCTCAAGTTTTTCTTATGTACTTTGTAATTGTGCTTGATTTTAAATGTATTGTCAAGCATTTTCTCTTAAATTTAAAAATAAAATTGAGAAAAATAGTAGCAATAGCATAGATTTCAAAATTGTGCCAGATTAAGTGGAAGGTACACTGACATTCTCCCAGAACCAAACTGGAATTACAATTAAAATATAGACAAATGACCCTGAATAACTAATTGAAGACTAGCTCGAGAGAATCCTTATCATCAAAGACATAAATAGGAGACCACATTAAAACTAGTAGGAAGTGAGGAGGCACAAAATCGCTTGCTGGGCTCCCACAGGAGCAGCTGAAGTTCTGGAAGGATATCTCAGGTATGGGGGTTCCCACTGAGAAGTCTTGGCTCTAAACCCCAAGCTGGGCTCCCCAAACCAGAGTAAAAGAACTGGAAAAGGTGCCAACATAACATCTGCCTGTAAAAAGCACCAGAGGTTCTGTTGGGCAGGGAGAGATGGCTAGAAAGACAGGCCCCTTAAAGAGGCATTGCACTAAATTTTGTTTATAGACACTCACCTTGGACTCCCCCAGAGGGAGGATTAGAGTGACATAAGGAGAATCTGGGGTTGGTGGCTCTGGAGATAGAGCTGAGAAGACAGCCACCAGAATTCCTGTGCTGACTCATTTCCCCATGCTACAGAAGCCCTCTTTCTCAGAACTTTCTCATCAGGGCAGCTTTTGCCTGAGAGGCATAAATTGCCGCACTCATTGGAAACCCTTTCACCCCAGAATGTGGATTTTATGCCCTGCTGAGGTCTACAGCTTGAGGCTTACTAAGCAACTGAGGCTACCAATCAGCCTGCAGACAGAGGCAGAACTCTGGGTGCCTCAAGTCTCTGCCTGATCTTCTTCTGGGCATGGGGCTAGAAAAAGCAGACTTTGATGCTCAGCTCAGTCCTTTCCACACACACTCAGTCCCCCAGAGGGAGCCACAAGCTGCATATCATTGGTAGCTCCAAACAGGATACCCAAGGACAGTCACAAACAGCAAATAGCACCTGTCATTGGTCTGCACCATAGACCCTCCAAAGAGGCCCAAATCCAATAAACATAGTGGCCATCTCCAGGCAAAAACAGAGCGGGATCCAATAAGCTTCACAAGCAGTGTATCCACAGGGAGATATTGGCATCTCCAAACCCTGCTGAGGTAAATTCCACTTAATGTGATAAACACCTGCACAGCAGCCTACACACTATGTTGGGTATTGAGCCTCTCTGTCAGCTAGCCTGAGGGTTGAGCCCATGCATGAATGAGCCAATAGTAAGCAAGGCACAATTACAACAGGAGGGCCCACACAACACATGCAAGGTACATTATTAGGGCACTCAAGTCTGGTGATCACAGGTCACCTGCTACATAAGGCCAACTTACAAAGACTTGGAGTCATAGCTAATCTACCTAATAGATAGACACAAACATAAACAAGCAGCCAATGGGGAGTCAAAGAAACAAGCCCCAAATGAAAGAATGAGAAAATTCTTCAGAAAAGCTAAATGAAATGGAGATAAAGTTTATCAGATATTAAAATAAGATATAGAAACTATGATTAACAACCAGTCAGAAATGAAGAATGACATGGCAGAAATAAAGGATACACTGGAAGGAATAAACAGCATATTAGAGGAAGCTGAGGATTGGATCAGCAAATTAGAAGACAGGGGAGGGAAAAAAAAATCACTCACTCAGAGAACCAAAAAGAAAAAACCATTAAAAAAACAGAAGGACAGTTTAAGGGAGCTGTGGAACAACACGAAATGTAACAATATACACACCATAGGCGTATCAGAAGGAGAGAACGTGAGCAAGTAATACAGAACCTCTTTGAAGAAATAATGGCAGAAAATTTCCCTAACCTGGTGAAGGAAAACATCACACAAGTTCAGGAAGCACAGAGAGTCCCAAGCAACAAAAACCAAAAGAGGCTTACACCCAGACACATCATAGTTAAAATGAGAAAAATTAAAGAAAAGGAATCTTGAAGGCAGCAAGAGAAAAACAATTTGTTACCTATAAAGGGGATCCCATAAGGCCAGATTTCTGATTTCTCAACAGAAACTCTACAGGCCAGAAGGAATGATGTGAAGTATTCAAAGTAATGGAAAGCAAGGATCCAAAACCAAGACTACTCTATCCAGCAAGGCTATCATTCAAAATAAAGAACTTCATAGACAAAAAAAAAAAAAAAAAAGCTAAAGGAGTTTACCAACAAACCAAGTTTACCAACAAACCATGATTACAAGAAATGTTAAAGGGACTGTTGTAATAATAATAAGAAATAGACAGAGAATATGAGCATAAAGAATAAAAATGGCAATAAATACCTATCAATGATAACCTTAAGTGTAAATGGCTTAAATGTTCCAATCAAAATACCTAGGGTAGCTGAATGGATAAGAAAACATGATCCATATATATGCTGTTTATAAGAGACCCATCTCAGAACAAAGTACTCACACAAGTTGAAAGTCTTCGAAGGGATAAAAAAAAATTAGGAATATATTCAAAGAGTCCCAAAACACAAATCAGAAATAATATATACACCCTATGTTCATAGTAGCACTATTTATAATAGCTAAGATCTGGAAATAGCCCAAGTGTCCATAAGTAGAGAGTGGATAAAGAAAATTTGGTATATTTCACACAATTAATTACTATGTAGTTGCAAAAAAGGAAAGATCTCTTAATTTTTGAGACAGCATGGAAGGATCTGAAGAATATTATGCTAAGTGAAATAAGCTAGTCAGAGAATGTCATGTATCACATGATCTCACTTATATGTGGAATCTAATGCACAAAATAAATCCAGAGACATGGAAACATGGAACAGACTGATGGATCTCAGAGGTAAGGAGGGTGGGGGTTTGGAAGGAATTAACCAAAGAACTTATATCCATATATACATAACCCATGCACACAGACAGTGTGGTGAAGGCCGGGGGTGTGTGTGGGAGGGCGATTAGGAAAGGGGTAGAGGCAGTCAATGAGGGAATTAGGGAATTAGGGAATCTGGGAATCTGTAATCTATATATATAAAAGGCTAAGTGACTGTCTAACCATCCTACCATCCACTACATGTGACGCGCACTGACTACCAGGGGGAAGATGCTCAACACAGGAGCTGCTGAGTGGGGTGACTTGGCAGCAGCAGTTCTCAGGTGATGCACCCCAGAACCAGAAAAGAGGGAGCCCAATTCCTCACGGGGCCACACGATTCCACCTTCAGCAATGGGTTATGTTATTGCTGGGCCACTGTCGGCCCCAAATCTGGTTTATTGCCAAGCTGCAGTTCTTCTAATTAATATTCTTTCAATGTACATTAATCTGTACACTGGGCCATTAGTACTTTTAATAATAAATATAAATTAAAAACATAAAATATATAGCAAAAGAAAACAACTAGTAGCATAAATGATGTCAGAAAAATGGAAGATTCTGAAACTGTAAGCCCTCGTTCCCTCACTGATACATTGGACAAACACCTATGTGCTGTGTGCACTAACTTTGTAGGACCTCTAGAAAACAATAAAAGCTTTAAAACAATAAAGCAAATGCACAATTAAGAAATAGGCATTTCAGAATGGTAGAAAAGTTTTGTGGCATTTTTTTATACCCCTTCCTCCACTCTTTTCCTGACATGGTGGCAGTTTGAGTATTGATCCGTGGCCCAGAACCCTGTTCTTGAACTAGACAGAACAGTGTAGACCTTACTAAAAATTATTGTGTACACCTCATCCAACTTGGTTGGAGTCAGTTAGGATGAACAGAAGCTGATGTAAACAAAGGTGTATTTAGAAAACCACACACACGCCCAGGCCAAAAGCATGCTCAGAAAAGTCCTGAGATTCCTTCAGTTTTCACTTTTGGCTGATCCCTAGGCTCTGAGCAAGCCTAGCTAAGTGGTAAATAAACACATATCCAATAAACATTCTTCATTTATTTTTTAAATGTGCCCTTGACGTGCTCGCTTCGGCAGCACATATACTAAATGTGCCCTTGACTGGAGTCAATCCTGGGACACTTCAGTCCTTGAGCTGACACTCTATCCACTGAGCCAAACCAGTTATGACATCAATAAACTTTCTGCAAAATTGGAAGTGGTGCCTGCTACAAGTAATTAATTTTTTTGTGGTGTGTTTTTACATTTGTTTCAGCTCTAGGTATTCAGGGAAATCTCTATTGAAACATTAGCTGAGTGTGGGATAAAGGATCAGAAACACCAATAATTATATATGACAAGAAATATTCTTTGCAAAAGTAGTTTGGAAAGCCAAAAAAAATTAATTACTACACACTTTTAAAATAACAAACAAAAGTAAAAACTGCCTTAGTAATCTGTATGGTATTCTGATTTCTAGAGTTACCACATTATGCTAATAAAAAACCCAATTTTCAGCAAAAGAAATCAGAAAAGATAAAAATTTACGGGAAAGCATTGCTCATTCAAAGGAACTAAATGAGTTTACAGAAACCATGCTTGAGAAAGTCAAAGCACCAGACTTACTAGACAGAGACTTTAAAGCAACTATCTTAAATTTTCTCAGAGGAAAGGGAAAATACAGACACACAAATGTTGGACATTGTGAAAAAGATATAGGAACAAAAAGACAATACCAACAAAGAAGCATAAATTATTAAAAAAAACAAATAGAAATTCTGGAGCTTAAAAGTGCAATAATTAAATTTAAAAATTCATTGTATGCCGGGAGCCGGTCCATCCTTGCTGTTTCAAGGGACCTGGCATATATGGCATACTGTTCTTAATATATTTGCTCACCTTCTTGGCACTATGTGTTTTAACCAAGGTCACCTCTCCGAGAAAGGTTGTTTCCCCAGGTAGAGATTTTCCCCTGAAGTTAGGGAAGGAATAAAACCCCTTCACTAAGTGCCAGGTGGGTAATTAATCTCTTTAACTACGAACAATCATGCTTAAGCTACATAATCTTTCCTCCCTGGAATGGAGATAAGAAATGCCCTAACCTTTGGAATAGAGATTGATAGGATTGGAATCAACTGGTATAAATACAGATGTAACCAGGA
>NW_006285939.1:253137-259112 GCF_000327345.1 Myotis davidii
AATTAAGGATTTTCATCCCCTCCCTGACTTCAGGGAAAAATCCCTACCTGGGGAAACAACCTTTCTTGGAGAGGTGACCTTGGTTAAAATACATAGCACTAAGGGGAGCAAACATATTAAGAACAGTATGCTATATACGCCAGGTCCCTTGAAACATATGCTGTGCAGATGTTTCTTTCCTGCAGCGACTGTGTCAAGCACCCAGGATGGACCGGCTTCCAGCAATTGTAATGGTTCAGTAGTAGATTTGAGCAGTAAGAAAAAAGAATCCATGAAGTTGAGAATAGGAAAATTGACATTATTGAATGTCAGGAGCAGAAACAACACAAATAAAAACAAAATAATTGGCATCTAGGGAACCTGTGGCACACCCTTAAGTAGACCAACATACACATTGTGAAAATCCTAGGAGATAAGTGAAAAAAGCAGAAACTTTATTTGAATAAATAGCAGTTCTAAATGTGCAAAATTGGATGAAAGACATGGATCTATAAATGCAAGAACTGTAATTAATCCAATTGCAATTAACTAAAGAGACCCACACCAAGCTACATTAGTCAAACTGTTGAAAAACAAGGACAAAGAAATCTTAAAAGCAGGAAGAGAGAAGAGACTTGTCACATACAAGCAATCCTCAATAAGACTATTTCTCATCAGAAACCTTGGAGGTCAGAAAGCAGTAAAATAAATATTTAAAGTGCTGAAAGAAGAAAAAAGTCAAGTGATCATATCATACTCTGAAAAATTGTCCTTTGTAAGTGAGGGGGAAATTGAGGTTTTTCACAGATACACAGAATCTGCAGTTCATTTCTACTGGACCTGCCTTACAGAAATGGTAAATGGAGTCCCTTTGACTAAAACAGAAGGGCATTAGATAATAACTTGAAGCCATATGAACATAAAAAAATTTCTGGTAAAGATAAATAAAAAATCTGCTTTTAAAATATTGCTTTGTAACATGAGCTTTTATTTTCAATGAATTTTAAAAACTGCATTATAGTCAGAAATCTATGTTATTGGGCACTTATTTGTAAAGATGAAATTTCTGACACAGATGACTTAAAGCAGTGGGGTTGAAGCAGCATAGAAGTAGAGTTTATGTATGTTACTCAAGTTAAGATGATATAAATTCTAATTAGAGTGCTATGACTTTGACATGTGACAGCTAATGTCTAATAATTATTTTAAAAGTATCTATAATAGAATATACATAAACAAAATAAAAAGAAAAGCAAACCTTTTATTACAAAAAATCAAGTAAGCACATAAGTAGGCAGGAATGAATAAGGTAAGGAGGGAAAAGCTAGAATACATACAAAAAATACAATGGGAGAAGTAAGTCCTTCCAGATGGTAATTACTTTAAGTGTAAATAGATTAAACCATCCAGACAAAAGGTATAATTCAGAAGGATGGATGTTTAAAAATGATCTAAGTGTATGCTGTCTTCAGGAGACTCACTTTTGATGTAAGGGCACAAATACATTGAAAGTGAAAAGATGGAAAGATATTCCAGACAACTAAAAACCCAGAGAGAGCTGGGGTGACTATATTAGACAAATATACTTTAAGTAAAAACTATTATAAAATGTAAAAAGGGCTCTGGCCAGTGTGGCTCAGTTGGTTGGAGTATTGTCCCATGCACCAAAGGGTTGTAGGTTTGATTCCTGGTCAGGGCACATACCAAGATTGTGGGTTCAATCCCTATTCAGGGCATGTACTGAAAGCAACCAATTTCTCTCTCTCTCTCTCTCTCTCTCTCTCTCTCTCTCTCTCTCTCTCTCTCTCTCTCTCTCTCTCTCTCTCTCTCTCTCTCTCTCTCTCTCTCTCTCTCTCTCTCTCTCTCTCTCCCTCTCTCTCTCTCTTTCCTTTCCTGTCTCTCTAAAATCACTGAAAAACATATCCTCAGATGAGGATTTAAAAAAAAAAGGTGAAAAGGGACATTGTATATTCATAAAAAGGTCAATTAATCAAGAAAATAAAATTATTGTAAACAGATACGCACCAAACATTAGAGTTCCAAAACTTTGAATGTGCCAAAAACATTGACATAATTTAAGAGAGAAATGGAGAGCTGTACAATAAAGGTTGGAGATGTCAATACCCTACTTTCAATAATGGATAGAACACTCAAATACTATATAAGATAATGGAGAAATGAAAATTGAAGGCATAACTACAATATCAACCAATATCACCTAAAAGATAGGTGCAGAACAATATACCTGACAACAACAGAACTCCCCCTTTCCTCAAATGCATATGGAGTATTCTACAGTATAGATCATGTTGGGCCACAAAATTCTCAACTAATTTTGAAAGATGGAAGTCATCTGAGTTAATTTTCCAATCACAAAAGTATGAAAATAGAAATTAATAGTAGAAGGAAGTTGGAAAATGTAAAATTAAACAATACAATTTTAAACAACAATGGGTCAAAAAAGAAATTACAAGAGAATTTAGAAAATACCGTGAGACAAATGATAATGAAAACTCAACATAACAAAACATATGGAATGCAGTGAAAGTAGTGCCAAGGGAAAAGTTTATAGCTCTAAACAATACATTTAAAAAGAAGAAATACTAATAAAGTTAAAAATTGGTTCTTTGCAAAGATCAACAAAGTTGACAAATTATGTGACTGACTTACAAATGGAAGACTCAAATTACTAAAATAAAAAAAATAAACACAACACACTTTATGATTTTATAGGAATAAAAAAGATTATAAAAGAATACTATGAACATTTGTATGTCAACAAATTATATAAAAAGCCCACCTAGAGTCCTTTAAAAACTAACCTAGATGAAATGGGCAAATTCTTATAATACATAACCAAATAAAATTAAATCATGATGAAATAACTAAAATATAAATGGGCCTATAAGTAGCAAAGAGATTGAATCAATAATCAAAAATATTTCAATAATTAAAGCTACAATGGTAATTCCTATCAAATTTGAAAGGAAATGATAATGACAATCCTTTTCAAGCTTTTAAAACACTGAAGGTGAGGAAACTCCCAAATTCATTCTATGAGGCCTGTATTACCCTGATATCAAAACCAAACAATATAAGTAAAGTACTTACAATACTCCTTAAGAATATTGAAGCAAAAATCTTCAATAAAATACTTGCAAACTGAATTTAGCAGACTATTATAATGTTTATACACTATGAACAAGTAGAATTCATTTCCACAATGCAAAGATTGTTCAAATACAAAAGTCACATAATGTAATATCTCACACATCCTATATAATAAAGAGCTAATATGCTAATTAGACCAGATGGCAGAATGACCTTCCAGAACCACCTCGAGGCAGCCAGGGCTGTGAGGGCCAAGTCCCTTGCACGAATTTCGTGCATTGGGCCTGTAGTTAATAGAATAAAGAAGCCAAAAGACTGGTCATGTCAACTGATGTAAAGCAAGTGTTTGATAAAAACCAGCAACTTTACTTGATAAAAACCCTCTAATTATGAATAGAGAAAAGTTTCTCAATATGAGAAAGGCTGTGCCTGAAAAAAAAAAAAGCACTACTAACATACTGATAGTGAAAGACTAAAAGTTTTTCCTTTAGATCAAGAGAAAAAGAGGAATACCACTTTCTAATCAACATAGTATTGGGAGCCCTAGCCAAAACAATTAGGTAAAAAAAGAAAGACAAGGTATCCAAATTGAAAAGTATTAGGTCTGATCAAATAATTGAATTGATATCCCCTCCCCTGGAAACTGACCTTTAGGCCACTTCACAATGGACATTCCACTTGCTTAGACCACATTCCACTTGCTAAGACCATTCTCTCTCCCCTCTGGAGTTCCCCAGAATCCAGACCGGCACAGAGAAGTCTCCGCCCAGAGAAAGCCCACCTAGAGTCCTTTAAAAACTACTGACTCTCCATCTTTTGGGGTTGATGCCACGTTGGGGCTCAGCCCATCGGGTTTTTAGATGACCTAATCCTATATAATAAAAGCCTAATATACTAAGTGTTTGGTCATCTGGTCATCCAATTCAACCAATCAAAGCATAATATGCTAATGATATGCTAACCGCTCAACCACTTGCTATGATGTGCACTGACCACCAGGGGGAAGATGCTCAAACCAGTAGGTTAGCTTGCCCCTGAGGTCCAGCCGATCGAGACTGAGCCAGAAGGGCTGGACATACCCTGGAGCTCTCCCACAGTCCCTCCCGGCTGGCCAAGCTCCCATGTCCCTCCTGGTCCCTTATCATGCACTGGTGGGGTCCCTCAGCCTGGCCTGTGCCCTCTCGCAATCCAGGACCCTTCAGCGGATGTCAGAGAGCCAGCTTCAGTTCTATCCTGCTCAACACAAGAGCTGCCCCCTGGTGGTCAGTGTACTCCCACAGTGGGAGCGCCACTCACCCAGAGCCAGGCTCACAGCTGGCGAGCATAGCAGCTGTGGCAGGAGCCTCTCCCACCTCTGCGGCAGCACTAAGGATGTCCGACTGACAGCTTAGGCCTGGGGAGTGGGCCTAAGCCATCAGTTGGACATCCCCTGAGGGTTCCCGGACTGTGAGAGGGTGCATGCCAGGCTGAGGAACCTCCCTCTCTGAGTGCATGAATTTTGTACCCTGGGCCTCTAGTAAATTCATAATTCTTTACCCCTTTTGGCCTTGTGCTTTCTTCCTTTGGCAACCCTAACAAAAAGGAAGAAATGAAATTTCTTTCTCTTCTTCAACAATATGATCTTACATATAAAAATTCCTAAAGATTCACCCTTACCCCAAAATTAGAAGTACTAGATATTATCAGCAAAGTTTCATAAAACAAAATCAACATATAAAAATCAGTTGTATTTCTATATACAAATATGAACATTCCCAAAAGGAAATGGAAACAATTCCATTTAGTAACATCAAACAGACCAAAATGCTTATGAATAAATTTAACCAAGAAGAAAAAAGACTTGTACACTGAAAACTACAGTACATTACTAAAAAAAAATTAAAGACACCACATATTCATGTATTATATAGTATTGGTTAGTTTATAATATGACCAAGGCTATCTACAGATTCAATACAATATCTGCTGCAATCTCAATAGCTTTATATTTGCAGAAATTGAACAATTCATCCTGGATGTCCACAAGTAACAAAATACAGTAGTACTGTTAACTTACACCATATACAAAAATAAACTATAAATTGATCAGACATAAATATATTTTAAAAAACTATTAATCTCTTAGAAGAAAATAGGGGAAATACTTTATGACATTGAATTTGGTAATGCTAGTTTTAAAAATATAAAACCAACAGCACAGCAATCAAAGAAAAAATAGAAAAACCAAACTCCATGAAAATTAAAAACTTTTGTGCAAAAGACACTATTGAGAAAGTGAAAAGATAATCCAGATTGAGAGATAGTATTTTCAAATCAAATGTATGATTAGAAATTGATATACAGATATGAAAAAGAACACCTTTATCTCTATGACAAAAAACAAACAACTCAATTCAATAATGAGAAAAGAGCTTGAATAGACAGTTCTCCAAAGACCATATATACAAATGATATACAAATGCCCAATGCTCAACATCACTAGCCATTAGGGAAATGCAAATCAAAATGACAATGAGATACCACTTCATACCCATTAGTATGGCTATTATCAAAAACAGAACAAAATAAAACAAAGAAAACTTGGAAAATAACAAGTCTTAGATAGCATGTTTCAATTGGAACCTTTGTTCATTGTGGAAATATAGAATGATGCAGCCACTAGGAAAATAGTATGACATATTAACGAAGTTAAATAGAATTTTTGTGTGATTCAGCAATTCCACTCCTAGGTTTATGCCCAAAAGTAATGAAAGCACGGACACAAACTCATACATATGCACCAATGTTTACAAAAACACCATTTTAAAAATAGCTCAAGGGTTAAAACAGGTCACAAATGAATAAAGAAAATGTGTTATCTAATCTAATAAAAGAGAAACATACAA
>NW_006285939.1:259615-267460 GCF_000327345.1 Myotis davidii
ACCAGAAGAGCAGTGGTGGTGGGAGCCTCTCCCACCTCCTCAGCAGCACTAAGGATGTCCAACTGCAGCTTAGGCCTGCTCCCCGCTGGCAAGTGGACATCCCCCAAGGGATCCCGAGCTGCCAGAGGGATGTCTGCCAGCTTAGGCTCAATTCTCCGGGGAGCAGGCCTAAGCCATCAGGTGGACACCCCCAAGTGGTCCCAGATTGCAAGAGGGCACAGGCCGGGGTGAGGGGACCCCTCCCACAGTGCACAAATTTTTGTTCACTAGGCCTCTAGTATATATATAATAGCCTTAGCAACCATCACAACTGAATAGACGACTGAACAGGTTGATGGAATATTACTTGGTCTTATAAAATCATGAAATTCTTATATACACTACAACATGGATAGAGCTTGAAAAGATTTTGCTATTAAAATAGCCAGATGCCAAAGACCAAATATTATATAATTCTACTTCTCTGAGTTACCTAAGATAGGCAAATTTACAGATACAGAAAATAGAATAAAAGTTACCAGAGGTTGGGAAGGGATGAATGGGAATTTATTGTTTAATGTGCACAGTTTCAATATGCGATGATGAGAAAGCTTTGGGATGTACAGTGGGGATGATTGCACAATACTATAAATGCATTTAATGCCACTGAATATATGCTTAAAATGGTTAATATATATTTTTATGTTTGTATATTTTACCTCTTAAAAAACAATGAAAACGAATACCATGGACTGGGCAGCCAGGTAGCCAGGACTTGGAAGGCCCAAGTATGCAGTGCTGCTTAGTCTCTGGGATTTACTGCTTACCTCCCTCTGGGGCTAACTGCTTAATGCTCACTTTTCTCCTTTTCTAAGAGCTAAACAGCTCACCGCACGAGGCGGATTGTGAAGATAAAGGGAAGGAGGGCTGGTGCAGTTAGCATACTGGGCAGGCTCCCATTGTCCACATCAAAGGTGGACAAAAGGAGTGGAGTGGGGCAAGAAGCACAGGAATAAAAAGCATAGAGATGGGGGCCTTTCAGCCTGGAGCAGAAAGTATTCCTGGGGAGCATAGCAATATTTAAAAAAGCAAAACAAAAAGATACAAAAAAACAAAACCACAAAACATCTTACTGCATTGTTAAGATACTTCAGAGTCATTTATTCTGGTGGGGCCATTTTTGAGATGTATAATAACGTTGCTCTATGCAAGAAAGTATTACCTAAAATTCAGAGACACTCCAAAAAGATTGGGCTGGATCTGCAGGAGTGTGCCCCTGGCCCGTGGTACACGTGAGCAGAGAGTAACAGGTCCCTGTCCTGCGTGGGAACAGATGGAGCTTGTGCTCAGTGACGTATGAGTTCCTCATGGTCTAAAGTTTCTACCCACTCTTTGGTCTGTGAAACCAGAAACCCAAGGAAACAAGACAAAGCAGAGGAATTATCTTCGTGCCAAACCTACAGCTTCCACACTCCATTCCCCATTATCTGTGTTTACTGAGGTCAGATCATAAGAGCTGTCTGGGGCTTCCATCCAGCAAAAGCATCCAGTGTCTGCTGGGGTCCAGATCATTTTGGAGAGAGATCCTGAAACCTCTTGGGCAGCAACATCTTGAGGCAGCAGGTGCTGCACTGGCAGTGAGCTGGCATGGTCCATCCAGTAGGGCAGACCGTGAATGCTGAAGACAAAAGAACAATAGGGCTCCAGGCGAGACCCAGGATCACACTACCCATGGTTAAGTACATGAGGGGTTGTGAGGGGTTCGAAGAAGAAGAAAACAAGATACATGGGATAACCCACCAAAAGGGAACAGAGATCATGGTCTGGTCTGCAAATCCCTGTTCTGTTTAGCAAGGGTAGGGGGACGTTGTGAAAGATGCTAACATGCTGAGTCCAAATCCTCTTTCCAGGTTGCTTTTTCAGTTGTCATCCCCTCTGGGAATGACTCATTGCAGAACTGACTTGCCAAGGTCACACCCGTCCTAAGGCAACTACCTGCTTTGACAGAGGCCAAATCACTTTGACCAACTTGGTATAATCCCAAGGGGTTCCTTCCAACCCCAAAGGTCGGCATGGTCAGCTGCGACTATCTGCCCACTCCTTTACATAGGTATTGATGCCAAGGCATTCTCTAAGGAGCATCCTGCACAGGCTCCACCCCAGATGGACCACTGGTAGAAGCCCATTTGTTCTAGATCTACCAGCCTGTCCTCCTGAAGCCTGAGTGCAGGGAATATCCTCTAGCCTTCCCCAGAGGTATGGTGGATGGGGTGGGGGGTGGGGGTGTTCAGGTTCCCTGGCTCAATCCAGCAACACATCAGGATTTGAAGGATGCCAAGAAGGGAGAGCACTTCATAGAAAATTCATAGGGATATGCTTCTTGGGGTAGCCTCTTTCTTGTTATGAGACTCGGAGTTAGTCCTTAGAGTGACAATACCATGGGGAGCCATATGCTGGGATTTGTATGGAATGGAGGGTCTAGGTCAGTGATGGCAAACCTTTTGAGCTTGGTGTGCCAGCATTTTGAAAAACCCTAACTTAACTCTGGTGCTGTGTCACATATAGAAATTTTTTGATATTTGCAACCATAGTAAAACGAAGATTTATATTTTTGATATTTATTTTATATATTTAAATGCCATTTAACAAAGAAAAATCAACCAAAAAAATGAGTTCGAGATCATGTGGTATTTTTCCTTCACTGACTGGCTTATTTCACTTAGCATAAGATTTATATTTTTATTTGATATGTATTTTATATATTTAAATGCCATTTAACAAAGAAAAATCAACCAAAAAAATGAGTTCGCGTGTCACCTCTGACACGTGTGTCATAGGTTTGCCATCACTGGTCTAGGTCATAGTTTTTTTGGTGAAGTGTATAGAATCCCCCAAAATAGATGGGTTAAGGGTACTTAATAGGCCAAGGGAATCTAGGGGAAGCTTGGAGTTGCCCAGGAAAGTGGCAAGACAGATGGTTCCTTTCTTCTTTTGGAGGAGGGTCTACACCAAGTTGTAGGTCTGGCAGAAGCCTGTTTGAGGTTATTCCTCACTTGCTCTGAACCAGGAATAATAAAGACTGTGAGATGCTCAGGCCCTCGCTCCCAGACAAACCATCCCTGATTCTGGCTTCAGATCCCAGAGAGCAAGATGCAGGACCGGGGAAATGTAGAGCAATGATGGGAGGCTCCATGGAGAGGAGTTGAGATGAAAGAGTCCTGAGTGCTTCTTAAGTCTTGCCTCCAAGACACATGAGCCCACAGAAAGATACCTCCAGTGTCACAGAGCCAGGCCTAGTGCCCAGTCTAGATAGCTGGCCAGCGCTGTGTCTCCTGTGTGTTGCTGTGACTAAGCCAGTATAGATAAGCCTGAGGAGAGAGGATGAGTATGAGAACTCTCGACACTACAGGATTTGGTGGCTTGGGTTGGCTGTCTGGCAATCCTTCTCTCCTCCCTGTAGCTATAGTGTTGACTTGCATGTTCACCCTGATCCAGCAGCACCAACCCTAGAAGACTGCTAAGGATAGGTTATGGCATAGCCAGGAACGACCTACACTCCTACTGCCACTGCTAGGCAATGGATTTCTCATTCAGCCAATTCTTTTCATTTTTTTAAGGAAAAAAATATGGAACTGCTTTTTCTGGTTTGGATGAAGCACCTTTCTAAGGAAGCCACAATTTGAGAAGTAAAGTGTCTACATTTATTTCCAGAGTTTATAGATCCTGTCTTTGTTTTTTTCATCAGGTACTAAAGCAACAATGTCACCTAATGGACTAAGAAGAGCAGCCAAATAGGAACATAAACAGCATCAAAGCATTAAAACAAGGAGATCGTTAGCCCGAGGTGACTCAAATGCCATGGGAGCCTATGGCAGTGGTCGGCAAATTCATTAGTCAACAGAGCCAAATATCAACAGTACAACGATTGAAATTTCTTTTGAGAGCCAAATTTTTTAAACTTAAACTATATAGGTAGGTACATTATTAACTTAATTAGGGTACTCCTAAGGCTTAGGAAGAGCCACACTCAAGGGGCCAAAGAGCTGCATGTGGCTCGCGAGCTGCAGTTTGCCGACCACGGGCCTATGGGAACAAGCAAATCACTACCAGTCTATTAGGCTTTCTTAACTAAGGTAACTGCTGAGCTATAACGAATAAAACAAAAATTCTTTTCTTTGAACCTCATATACTTTACACAAATCTTTCCCCTAGCTTCTCTTGATAGGGTGCTTCAAACCACATTTGGCATGCTGCTATCTAACTCAAATCGATGGATGTTCAAATAAACTTTGAAAATTATAGTGTGCCCTTGTTTATCTTTTAAGAATTATTTTAAATTAAATTTATTGGGGTGACATTGATCAATAAAATTATATAGGTTTCAAGTGCACACTTCTATGATATGTCATCTGTATATTGCATTTGTGTTCACCACCCAAAGTCAAATCTTCTTCTATCACCATATATTTGACTCCCTTCACCTTTTACTACCACCACTCTCTTCCCTCTGACCACCATACTCTTGTTTATGTGCATGAGGTGTTTTTTTTTCCATTTGTTAGTTTCAGTTTTATATCCCACGTGAGTAAAATCATATGATTCTTAACCTTATTTGTCTGACATATTTCACTTAGCATGATATTCTCAAGATACATCCATGTTGTAGCAAAAAGCAGTAGTTCATCTTTTTAAAATAAACTTTTTATTGTTAATAGTATTACAGGTATCTCCCCTTATCTCCCCCCTCACCCTTTATCCTATCCTCCCAGTCCCTATCAGCCCCCCCCACCTCCCAGGTCTTCATCACCCTACTGCCCCTGTCCATGGACCATGCCTATAAGTATGTAAGTCCTTAGGCTTATCTCTTTTCATCCTCCCAACCCCATATTGAGGTATGTCATCTGTTTCATGCCTCCATGCTTTAGGTCTTATTTTGTTGGTCAATTCATTTTACTCATTAGATTCCACAAATAAGTGAGATCATGTTATATTTTTCTTTCTTAGATTGGCTTATTTCACTTAGCATAATATTTTACAAGTTCATTATGCTGTACTAAAGGGTAAGAGATTCCTCTTTTTTTTACAGCTGCATAGTATTCCACCATGTAAATGTCCCACAGCTTTTTTTTTTATCCATTCACCTACTGATGGGCACTTGGGCTGTTTCCAAATCTAAGCTATTGTAAATAACACTGCTATGAGCATAGGGGTGCATATGTTCTTTCTGGTTGGAGTTTTGGGGTTTTTAGGGCATATTCCCAGAAGTAGGATTGCTGGGACAAAAGAAAGTTCCATTGTTGATTTTTTGAGGAAACTCCATACTGTTTCCCATAGTGGTTGCACCAGTCTGCATTCTCACCAGCAGTGAATGAGTGTTCCCTATCTTCACTTCTCGCCAGAATTTGTCATTTGTTGATTTGTTGATGATAGCCATTCTGACAGGTATGAGGTGATATCTCATTGTGGTTTTAATTTGCATCTCTCTGATGATTAGTGACTGAGCATTTTTTCATGTCTCTTGGCCATTTGTATGTCCTCTTTGGAAAAATGTCTTTTCAGGTCTTCTGCCCATTTTTAATTGGATTGTTTATCTTCTTTTTGTTGAGTTGTATGAGTACATTATATATTTTGGATATTAACCCCTTATCAGATTTATCATTGGAAAATATGTTCTCCCATATTTCTTTTGCTGTGTAGAAGCTTTTTATTTTGATGTAATCCATTTTGTATATTTTCTCCTTAGTTTCCTTTGCCTTAGGAGCTGTTTCCATAAACATACTGCTATGTGAAATGTCTGAGATTTTATTGCCTATGTTCTCCTCTAATATTTGTATAGTTTCATGCCTCACATTTAAGTCTTTCATCCATTTTGAGTTTCTTTTTGTGTATGGTGTAAGTTTGTGGTCTAGTTTCATCTCTTTGCATGTGTTTGTCCAGTTTTCCCAGCACCACTTGTTGAAGAGACTGTCTTAACTCCATTGTATGCTCTTGCCTCCTTTGCTGTGGGTCAATTTCTGGGGTCTTTGCTCTGATCCATTGGTTTATATGCCTGCTATTGTGCCAGTACCAGCCTGTTTTGGTTACAATAGCTTTTTAGTATAATTTGATATCTGGTATTGTGATTCCTCCTACTTCATACTTCTTTCTCAAGAGTGCTGCAGTTATTTGGTGTCTTTTATGGTTCCATAAAAATTTTTTTGAAGTATTTGTTCTTGGTCTGTGAAGTATGCCTTTGGTATTTTAGTAGGGATTGCATTGAATTTATAGATTTCTTTGGGTAGTATATACATTTTAATGACATTAATTCTCCCAACTCATGAACATGGTATATGTTTTCACTTATTTGTATCTTTATTTATTTTTTCAATGTCCTATAATTTTCCAAGTACAGGTCTTTTACCTCCTTGGTTAAGTGTATTCCTAGGTATCTTTTTGTTGTTGTTGCAGTGGTAAGTGGGATTGCTTTTTTAGTTTCTCTTTCTGAGAGTTCATTATTGGTGTATAAAAATGCCATCTATTTCTGGATGTTGATTTTGTATCCTGCTACCTTGATGAATTCATTTGTTAAGTCTGGTCATTTTCTGATGGAGTCTTTAGGGTTTTCTATGTATAACATCATGTCATCTGTGAATATTGACAGTTTTCCTTCTTCCTTTCCTATTTGGATGCCTTTTATCTTTTCTTCTTGTCCAATCGCTGTGGCTAGGACTGCCAGTACTATATAGAACAAAAGTGGTGAAAGCAGACATCCTTTTCTCCACTACCTCTATTATACTTGTTGTTACTTGTCTTGTTGATAATAGCCATTCTATTGAGGGGGTATCTCATTGTAGTTTTATTTGCATTTTCCCAATAGCTAGTAAAGTTGAGCATCTTTTCATATATTTGTCTTCTGGGGAAAAGTGTATTTTTAGGTCCCCTGCCCATTTTTAATTGGATTTCTTGTTTGTGTTGAGCTGTATTAGGTCTTCATATATTTTGGATACTAACCCTTTGTTGGGACTGTCATTTGCAAATATCTTCTCCTATTCAGTAAGTAGTCTTTTTGTTTTGTTGTCAAGTGCTTTTGCTCTGCAGAAGCTTTTTAGTTAGATATAGTGCCATTCATTTATTTTTGCCTTTACTTCCCTTGCTTTTGGGTTAAAATTCACAAAATCTTTTCTAAGACCAAGGTACCTAAGTGTAGTATCTATGTTTTCTTCTATGTAATTTATTGTTTCAGGTCTTATATTTAGGTCTTTGATCCATTTTGAGTTATTTTTTGTATATAGGGACAAACACTAGTCTAGTTTCATTCTTTTGCATGTGGCTTTCCAATTTTCTAAGCACCATTTATTGAAAAGGTTTTCTTTTATCCATTGTATGCAGTGACGCATTGACTTCTTTGTCAACAATTATATATATATGATTTCTTTCTGGGCTTTCAACTCTGTTGGATTAGTCTATGTGTCTGCTTTTCTGCCAATACCATGCTGTTTTGATTACCATTGCTCTGTAGTAACAGTTGAAGTCAGGGAGTGTGATACCTCTGGTTTCATTCTTTTTTCTCAGGATTGTTTTGTCTAGTCAGTGTCTTTTGTGGTTCCATACAAATCTGATAATTTTTTGCTTCATTAAAAAAAAATTCAATAGGATTTTAATGGGAATTGCATTAAATCTGCATATTGTTTGGGCAATATAATCATTTTATTTTATTTTATTTTTTTAATTAAATCTTTATTGTTCAGATTATTACATTTGTTCCTCTTTTTTCCCCCCATAATTCCCCTCCTCCCAGTTCCCGCCCCACCCCTGCCCTCACGCCCCACCCACTGTCCTCATCCATAGATGCACGATTTCTGTCCAGTCTCTTCCCGCATCTCCCAC
>NW_006285939.1:268712-270537 GCF_000327345.1 Myotis davidii
TCTGTGTCTCAATGCGTTACTCTTTCCTCCTAGTTGTAGGACTTCCACTCAGCCACCGTTCCTGTGGTTCTGGATGATGTCCCTTCCGTCTTTTAGTTTCACTTTTGAAATGGTTGTTCGAGGCGGCAAACTCCGGCGTTAACCTATGCTGCCATCTTGGTTCTCAATATAATCATTTTAACTATATTGATTCTTCAAGTTTATGAACACAGAATTTTTTTATTTCATTGTGTCTTTTTCAATCTCTTTTAATAATGCTTTGTAGTTTTCAGTACATAGGTACTTCACATCCTTTCTTAAGTTTATTACTAGGTATTTTATTATTTTGTTGCAATTGAAAAATTTTATTCTATTTCTTTTTCTGAAATTTTTGTTAGTATATAGGAGATCAATGATTTTTGTACATTGATTTTGTATCCTACAACTTTACTGTATTTGTTTATTGTTTCTAATAGGTTTTTTTTTTTGGTGGAGTCTTTAAGGTTTTCTATGTACAGAATCATGTCATCTGTAAAAAGTGACACTTTTACTTCTTCCACCCCAATTTGAATGCTTTTTATTTATTTCTTGTGTCTGATGGTTCTGTTTAAAATATAGGACTTCCAGCACTATGTTGAATAGGAGTGGTGAGAGTGGGCATCCTTGTCTTTTTCCTGATCTTAGAGGAAAAGCTTTCAGTTTTTCTCCATTGAGTATGATATTAGCTGAAGGTATGTCATATGTGGCTTTTATTATGCTGAGGTATTTTCCTTGTATGTCCATGTTATTGAGTGTTTTAATCATATATGGATGCTGCATCTTATCAAATGATTTTCTGCACCTATCGATACGATCATATGATTTTTTAAAAATATATTTTATTGATTTTTTTACAGAGAGGAAGGGAGAGGGATAGAGAGTTAGAAACATCGATGAGAGAGAACATCCATCAGCTGCCTCCTGCATACCCCCTACTGGGGATGTGCCCACAACCAAGGTACATGCCCTTGACCAGAATCGAACCTGGGACCCTTCAGTCCACAGGCCGATGCTCTATCCACTGAGACAAACCGGTTAAGGCCGATCATATGATTTTTATTCCATTTTGATTATAGAGTGGGATCTGAAGAAGAGCCCCAATTAATCCCAAGAGCAATAAGCAACCAGGCATATGTATCTTATGTGCCCATTGTACTCACTACTTTCTTGCTGCACCTAAGCATTATGGGTAAATGCCTCTTGGACATCTGAACCTCAGATATTTTGCAATATGAGCTCTCTGATTTCATTTGAAAATTTCTTTTTTGGGGGATGAGTCCAGAGTGAGTCAGGGTCTGACAAATTTACTAGTTCTCTTACTTAAACCAGACTGGGTCCAACTTAAAAATAGTTTGGGTCCAGTGTAAAATGTAATATAGATAAAATTTTGTTTTAATATATGAACAAACAAAAAAAATAAACGAAAATAAAACACACCTACAGGGAAAAAGAAGATGTCGGCGATATAGGCAGACGCGTCCCAGGTCGTGTCCCAATGCAAATGGAGTGAGCAGCTGAAACTAATAGCACCCACCCCGAGTTGGCGAAAGGGCTCAGCTGGTGAGACGGTTTGCAGCCAGGAAGAGCAGAACTCCCCTGGAAAGGTAAAAGGAACCCAGGGATTTGGGCAGGAAAGTTTGCCGGACCTCTGAGCCCAGACGGTTGGAGGGAGACCGCGTGGCAGACAGCCGCGTCCCTTGGGACAGGCACAGCCACTGACTGGGGAGGGGAGATCCGCGGGATTCCTGGCGCCGCCCGGGGGATTTGAGAGCTGGGTTCTGTGAGCACGGAGGACTGAGCCTAACAG
>NW_006285939.1:275598-279083 GCF_000327345.1 Myotis davidii
CTGCCCCCCGGGTGCACAAATTTTTGTGCCCCGGGCCTCTAGTATATATATAAAAGCCTCAGTGACTGAATGACTGGTTGAATGCTTGTCACTATGATGCGTACGGACCACCAGGGGGCAGACACTCAATGCAGGAGCTGCCCCCTGGTGGTCAGTGTGCTCCCACAGAGGGAGCTCTGCTCAGCCACAAGCCAGGCTGATGGCTGCCATTACAGCAGTGGTGGTGGGAGCCTCTTCCGCCTCCTCAGCAGCACTAAGGATGTCCGACTGCAGCTTAGGCTTGCTTCTCACTGGAAAGTGGACATCTCCCTAGGGCTGCCGGGCTGCCAGAGGGATGTCTGACTGCCAGCTTGGCCCAATCCCCCAGGGAACGTGCCTAAGTCAGCAGGTGGATATCCTCCGAGGGGTTCCAGACTGCAAGAGGGCATAGGCAGGGCTGAGGGACTGCCCCCCCCCCCAAGTGCACAAATTTTTGTGCACTGGGCCTCTAGTCAATAATAACTTTAAATACAAGTGGATTAAATGCAACAATCAAAAGACATATGGTAGCTGAATGGATAAGAAAACATGATCTATATATATACTGTCTACAAGAGACCAACCACACTACAAAAGACTCACACAGAATGAAAGTGAAGAGAAATAGAAATGAAAAAAGCTGGGGTAATAATACTCATATGTGACAAAATAGACTTAAAAGTGAAGACCAGAACAAGAGATAAAGAAGGCCATTTCATAATACTAAAGGGATTGATACAACAAGAAGATATAACTTTGGTAAACATATATGCACCTAATATTGGAGCATATATATATATATTTCTAGAGAATTTCAATGGAGATATCAATAGCAATACAATCATAGTAGGGAAATTTAACACTTCACTTACATCACTGGATAGATCTTCTAGACAAAAAATCAACAAGGAAATAACAATCCTAAATGACACGTAGATCAGATGGAATTAACTGACATTTTCAGAACATGTCACCCCAAAGCTACAGAATATACATTCTTCTCAAGTGCACCTGGTATATTTTCAAACATGGACCACATATTAGGACACAAACTAAATCTCTGCAAGTTTAAGAAGATTGAAGTCATATCAACCTTCTCCTCAGATAACAATGGCATGAAGTTAGAAATCAACTAAATTAAAATACTCAAGAACATTTAAACACATGGAGGCTAAATACATTGCTATTAAACAATGAATAGGTTACCAAAGAGATCAAAGAAGAAATAAAAACATCCTGGAAACAAATTAAATAAACACATACCAACCCCAAGTCTATGGGACACATTGAATGCAGTCCTAAGAGGGAAGTTCATAGCATTACAGGCCTACCTCAAAAAACAAGAAAAACTTTTAATAAGTTATCTAACCCTAAACATAAAGAATTAGAAAGAGAACATCAAGAAAAGTCCAGAATAAGTAGAAAGAAGGAAATAATAAAGATCAGAGTGGAAATAAATGACATAGAGACTAAAACAAAACAATATTAATAAAAAGTTCAATAAAACCAAGAGCTCGTTCTTTGAAAAGAGGAACAAGATTGATGAACCTTTAGTCAGACTCATCAAGTAACAAAGAGAGAGGACCCAAATAAGCAAAATCAGAAATGAAAGAGGTGAAGTAACAACTGACTCCACAGAAATAAAAAATATAAAAAATACTGTTAGTGACTATAAACCAACAAAGTGGACAACCTGAATAAAATGGATATAATCCTAGAAAAATACAATCTTCAAAAACTTAATCTTGAAGAATCAGAAAACTTGAATAGGCTGATAACTACTGATGAAATTGAAGCAGTAATAATAACAATAAAAAAATCTCCTACCAAACAAAAACTCTGGTCCAGCTGGATTCACAGGGGAGTTTTACCAAACATTTAAAGAGGAACTAACACCTGTTCCAAAAAATTTAAGAGGAAGTATGTCTTCCAAGCTCTTTTCATGAGGCCAGCATTATCCTAATTCAAAAACCTGAAAAAGACACCACAAAGAAAGAGAATTACAGGCCAATATCCCTAATGAACATAGATGCTAAAATCCTCAACAAAATATTAGCAAATCGGATCCAGCAAATACATAAAAAGATCATACATCATGACCAAGTGGGATTTATTCCAGGGATGCAAGGATGGTACAATATTCACAGATCAATAACTGTGATACATCAGATGAACAAATTGAAAAATAAAAATCACATGATCATATCAATAGATGGAGAAAAAGCATTCCGCAAAACTAAAACCATTCCCCCTAAGAACAGGAACAAAACAGGAACATCTGCTTTCACCACTCTTGTTCAACATAGTACTGGAAGTCCTAGCCACAGTGATCAGACAAGAAGAAAAAATAAACAGCATCCAAATTGGAAAGGGAGAAGTAAAACTGTCATTATTCGCTGATGACATGATATTGTACATAGAAAACCCTAAGACTTCATTAAAAACTATTAGATTTAGTAAGTGAATTTGGTTAAGTAGCACGATACAAAATCAATACCCAGAAATCTATGGCTTTTTATACACCACTAATGAACCCTCATAAAGAGAAAGTAAAAAAAGAAAATACCATTTTCAATTGCAACAAAAAATTATGATTCTTAGGAATAAACTTAACCAAGGAATAAAGACCTATACTTGGAAAACTATAGGACAGTGAAAAAAGAGATAGAGGAAAATATTAACAAGTGGAAGAATATAGCATGTTTATGGACTGGTAGAATCAACATCATTAAAATGTCCATACTACCCAAAGCAATCTACAGATACAATGTAATCCCTATTAAAATACCAAAGACATATTTCACAAACCTAGAACCAACAATCCAAAAAATTATATAGAACCAAAAAAGACCCCGAATAGCCACAGCAATCTAGAGAAAGAAGAACAAATTTAGAAGAATCACAATACCAGATATCAAGTAATACTATAAAGCCAGGTGCTCAAAACAGCATGGTACTGGCACAAGAACAGGCATGTAGTTCAATAGGAGAGAACAAGAACCCAGAAATAGACCCACACCATTGTGCTCAATTAATATATGACAAAGGAGGCAAGAGTATACATTAGAGTCAAGACAGTCTCTTTAATAAATGGTGCTGGGGAAATTGTAAAGGTACATGCAAAAAAAATGAAACTAGACCACCAACTTACACCATACACAATAATAAACTCAAAGTGAATAAAAGACTTTAATGCAAGTCATGAAACCATAAAAATCTTTGAATTAACCATAGTATGCAAAATCTCAGACATTGTGTGTAACAGTATGTTTGCTGATATACTGATATGCTGATATCCTAGAGCAAAGGAAACTAAGGAGAAAATAAACAAATAGGACTACATCAAAATTAAAAGCTTTTGTACAGCAAAAGAATCATCAACAAATTGAGAAGATCCAATAAGGGGTTAATTTCCAAAATATATAGAGAACTCATACAACTTAACTAAAGGAAGACAAATAATCCAA
>NW_006285939.1:279150-289063 GCF_000327345.1 Myotis davidii
AAAGGGAACCCTAGTACACTGCTGGTGGGAATGCAGACTGGTGCAGCCACTGTGGAGAACAGTATGGAGTCTCCTAAAAAAAATAAAAATGGAACTCCCATTTGACCCAGTGATCCCACATCTAGGAATATATCCTAAGAAACCTGAAACACCAATCAGAAAGAATATATGCACTCCTATGTTCATAGCAGTTTAATTTACAATAAATAAGATTTGGAAATAGCTCAAATGCTCATCATCACATGAGTAGATAAAAAAGCCATGGTACATCTACACAGTGGAATGCTATGCATCTATAAAAAAGAAAGAACTCTTACTATTTGTAACAACATGGATGCACCTGGAGAGTATTATGCTAAGTGAAATAAGCCAGTCAGAGAAAGATAAGTACCACATAATCTTACTCTTATGTAGAATCTAATGAACAAAATATACTGATGCATAAAATACAACCAGAGACATAGAAGCATGGAGCAGACTGACGAATTTCAGAAGTAGGATGAAGATTAGGGGGTGGGAAGGAAATTATTAACCAGGGAACTTACATGCATATATGCATAGCCTATGGACACAGACAATAAAGTGGTGAAGGCCTGGGAGGGGCAGGTATGGGATGGATGGGGGACAATGGGGGGGGGGAAGCAAACAAAAAAAGGGGACATTTGTAATGCTTGCAATAATAAACATTTTTTAAAAAGTAATGCTAAAACTTCTTTAGTTACATTTATATGGATATATGTTATTGAAATGTGTTATAGAAATTTTATGAAACTTTTAGAACTCTAATATGTCATATAATGTTAGTAGTCATAATTTTAATTATTATCTTAAAATGTTATATGTTACAATAAAGGAAATTTCCTTGTCAATTGTATTGTGATCGACCTTCCTCACATTTTTAACCTTGGCCACTTTGAAGTATTTTGACATTTAGAATTAGTTACTGTTTTACTCTAATGCTATTACAAAAGTACTTATTCTTTAAAGTGTTTCATGGGTGGGACTCAGACAAGCAAAATGTGACAGACTTGAAATCACAGGACTAAACTGGGTCACAATGTGCTGATGTCCAAGGGTCAACCTGACATTTCTAAATAATCTAAAATTACCTTCATGAGGCCAAGATAAACTGGTGAAGATAATTTTATTATTCTATTAGATATTTCTGGTTCTTCTGTGGTTACCCGCAGATTTAAAGAAAATTTTCTCCTTTCTTTTAATTTATCCATAATTTACAGCAATTTGTTAATGCAAACTTCTATAAAGAAAAATGAAATAGTCATATATTTCACCCTCCCTGATCTCTCTAGTATTCAAAAATTCTTACTGAAAATGTTTTCTTATTTTTCATGACAATATAGGTATTTGTATAAGTTCAATAAGAATAAGCTCTTCTTGTAACAGGATGAAATTAGGAAATGCTTGGCTTGCCTTCTTAGACTAAAGAAGCTTTTAAAAATCTAGTCTGAGATTATTTTTTTACCAATTTTAAGTTTTATTAATGTGAACTTCATGACACAATAAGTCGTCATAGATATCACCAAAACTTTAACAAAGGTATCATATTCAAGAATGTACTTGAAATCACTATTCTTGCTGCACTTACATAATAAGGCCAAGTTTAATGAGACTAAATTTATTTTGCAAACAAATTATTCTTATTATGATTACTTTTGCTAGAAATTGAGATAATTATAGTGAAAAATTATGTTTCAGTAGGAAACTCTAACACACCCGAGCAGACTTCAGCTTCTAGTCCTGTTCATTGTCTTTTGTTATCTACTTGTAAGATGGATTGGATCCTAAATACCTGACTACAACCCTCCAAACTAATGTTTCCAATTGTTTCCCACCCCTGCCACATGATACCACTATGAGCAAAAACTGGCTTTTCCCTCAAAGCCTGCAAATGGAAACTGGACGACTCAATATAAACAGAGAAAAGCACCACAAAGGCTCATGCACAGACAACCTAGTGCCTGATGTTGTGTGGGCCGCCCAGGACGCTCACCAGAACACCCAATGTAACCAGACACTGAAACTACAAAAGATGCTTTGAGCCCAATGTCGAAGAATCCAATGCCTGGAAGTCTTCTCAGCTGGGTGCCCTCTGATACAGTCTGCTCCAACGATTACCTTTTCTTTCATTTCCATAGAAATGCCTCTTATCAAGTACCTGGTTGCTCATATCATGTAGCTCTAACTTTGAGAGCCCCCTGCAGCACTGCCTACTGAACTAAGGTACATCTATTTAATGCAACTGACCTTTTCTCAGGACTGAGAGATGGACTCAAAGAGATCAAGTGATCTACCAACTCAACTTCTGGACAACGAAGCTTGTGAGGAAAATTTTAAAGGTGGTGAATAGGGGGTAGCAAAATATGCCATTCCAAAAAAATGCCTCTTTGGTTCCTTTGAGCTGATGGGATGGTTTAGATGACTTGTTGGCTGAACAAGGAAGAGTCTATGCTATAGCATTGCCTCCTGTTGTGCCTGGATCAACACCTTCTAAACATGAAGAAACTCAAATATAAGAACTAACAAACAAACCACTTGGTTAAAACAGGTTGATGCCACTCAGGTACATTTTTTTATTCATTTGACGTGAATTGGTTTGGGCTATGGGGCCATGATTAAGAAATTACCTTTTGTGTCTCTATTATATTCCTGATAGTCATCACTGTAGTCTCCCTATGTGCTGTGTTCTCTTGGGCTCTTAGCTACATGCTCACAGCCATCAGCAGTGCACCAGGTGGTCTCAGTGCACGTGGAGAAATAGAAAGAAACAAGATGACAAAGAGGGAGAGCCAGATAGTCCTCCCAATGGCCTGACATCACAACCTGTAAGTTTTGGGCCTGGACAAGAACAGCATCACTCTAATGGTAACTGAGAAATCTAATGACAAATTGTTGGTCTATTTCTCATGTATGAGAGGATGACCAAAGTGGGGCAATTGTTATGCTTCATCGACAAGGAGGCCATTCGACTGAGGCTGCTCTAATGCCACTGGCCTACATAAGCAAACCAGAAACAAACAGCAAACTAGCCTTTCCCAAATGCCTCAGCTGTTTAAGCTGCAATCGTTCATATCATTCTCTGCCTTCCTTCGGTACCATCTCTATAAAAACCTTGGCTCTGGGTCCTGTCGTGGAGTGCTCCCAACAGCACTGGCTAGATGTAGTCCGATATTGCGCCATGCATGCGGCAGTACATTCTCACATTTTAACACTATGAGTGGCAGCTCTAAGTCCCTATCCACCCACAGCATAGCCATAGAGATACATCCCATCCCTGCATGTTCCTGCATAGATGGACCCTGAAGATCTGCTTTTATCCTTTATATCAGAGCCTCTTCCTCCACCTGTGCCACTCCTGTGGTTCCTCCCAGAGTTCAGACTCCCCATTCTCCTTCCATTGGGCACACCTGCCTGGGCTCCTACCTGCCTTTCTCCATCTTTGAAGGCCTCCTGGGACCTCCTGGGACCTTTTCCCTTTTCACTCTAGCCACATCTCCATTTTTCCCACTTCTAATCCATTCTCCCAAGGAGGACAGGGCTCTTTCAAAAACACAGGTCTGACCCATCTCTCCTTTGGTAAAAGCATGTCTTTCAGTGACCCACAAATGTACCAGAGGCTAAAAACTTATCTCCTAAATGCATCCCAGGGCCCACAGTGGGCCTATCCCCTCATCTTCACACTCTGATTTGCTGGGATCACCAGAGGACCTCATTGTTGAGGGCATAGCACAGGCCACTTCCTTAGCCAGAGGCTTCTGGGCCTTCATAGGCAACTGGACAATACTGTGGGCACATGGGAGAGCTATTCATTATCATTAAATTAAATGCAATGAAAAAAAAGAAATATAAACAGTGACCTGGAAGTGAAACCACTCAAGACTTTCCTGCAGGTGATGGATAACCCACAACCACTGGTTCAGCCTCAGAGGTTTTGAGATTTGGTTTGGTATCAGACACTCCAGACTTTTAGCTCCTGACCCATCCCCCTTCTGTAGACTTTGGTGGGTCATTCTCTGGTCCTGAGCCCCCTCCTGCCCTCATCTGTAAAAAAAGGTGCTGACATTTCCCCGCAGTTGTGAGGAAGACAGTGATGAGCCTGCTCCTCCACCTCCTCTTATCCCGGGCTGTGGCAACACCAGGCCTCCCCATCCAATCTGTTTGGTAGCCTGTGGCCTGGACCTTCAAATGAGGCCCAGCACCTGACCCCTCATCATCTCCCTACCCCGCAATTCCACACCACAACCTCTTCCTCCTGAGACCCTGTGCCAACCCTCCTGGTCTATCCAGATCTGGCCCCTCATCATCTCCCTACCCTGCAATTCCACACCGAGACCCTGTGCCAACCCTCCTGGTCTATCCAGAAACACACCACTTCCTGTCCTCTTTCATTTAGGTCCTGTCTCTCCAATAACATGGAAGCTCCAGGAAAGCGGGGTTTTGTCTAGCTTGTTTTCTGTCTTATCCCCACTGTGCAAATAGTGGCACAGACCGGGCAGCAGCTCGGGCCTGGTGTGTGAGTGGCTGACTGATAAGGGAAGAAAGGAATGAACAGGACTGCTCATCACGTGGGGGAAAGGTCCAGAGAGCCACGAGAGAGCTACCAGCACAGGAGTCTGACCAGCACCCCACTTCAACCCAAAGGGCCCTGGGAACAGAACTGAGCCAGGGTCAGGGCTGGCTGTGGCCCCTGGAGTGCAGGGAGTTCCCAGAGGGTGTGACTGCCTTCCCTCCCATTTCATTTCATCCTCTTCCTCAAGGTTGCAACTGACACTGTGCTGAGAAAACTACCTACACTTCCCTTCACTCTCACCCCAACGTGGAGAGGGGGTGCAAAGGGTCCCTGCAGAGATGGGGACACCAGGGCACAGGAGGTGAGGTGACTTGCCCAGGGCCACCTGACTGGTGAGTGGTGTCTGCCTGGTGCAAAGCTGGGGCCCCTCCTCAGTGATCATTACTCCCCTTTCTCCAGAGCCACAGGCACAGCCACAGGAGGGAGACAGTCACCCTCCAAGAACTTGTCATCAAGCCTGCCCTGGAGGGCAGCAAGGCCTTCTTCCAGCCCCTGGGTGAGCAGAGCTCCAGGGAGAAGGGGCTGTTCCCTGGGGCTAGAAGCATGCTGTGGTGTCAGACTCTCCACTGGCCTCACTGATGGCCTGGGGCTGGGACATGGGTGTGTGAGCGCTCCCTCTGGGACACCCTCAGCTCTTCCTTCCATTCTCAGAATCCAGCAGGATTCTGTCCTGCCCCATGGATGGCAAGAGTCAAGGCTGACAGTGCCTGGTGTGATGTGGAGGAACCTGTATCCTGGAGCCAGAAAAAGGGTCCGGGGGCCTGAGTTGCTTCCCTTGTTCCCCTGCCCTCCCAGTCTTCAGGTGGAGCTCCAGCCACAACTGGCTATGGTCAGAGGGACCAATGCTGCCTCCCAGCCCTTTAAGAAGCCAAAGGAGCAAGAGGTGGGGTTGGGTGATGAAAGGGGCAAGAAGTAAGAATACCCTGGCCCCTGGCTCAGCAATCCATTCAATGGCACCTTTCTAGTTTCCCCAAGTACCACCCTCCCTGGGAGAGACAACAGGGAGCACTCTGCCACCATCTAAAGGTTTGCAGGAAGCAAGCTTTGATTGACATTGAGCAAATCCCTAGCCCCCCAATCCTGGGTATCAACACCCTAAAACAGGGACATAGAACCACCCCTCAGCTCCTGGGAGTGCATAGTGGGCAGCACATTGCATGACACATGCTGCATGTTCATTCACTGCTCTTCCCTGGCCCACCTCCACCTTGCGGCCTCCCTCATCCATCCAGGCTGGGCTGTGCCCACATTGGTCCTGTGAGCAGAGATCAGGGGTGTGGCCAGGGCACCTTCAGAGGATGGCAGCTGAGACCCTTTGAGGTCACTAGTGCACTCTGCACAGACTGACGCAAGAAGCAGCGTGGCTCTCAGCTCTGCTGACTTTTCTCAGCAACTGGTAGGCTGAGCATGATCCCTCCCCCACCCCAACCATCAGTCTCCATGGAGAATCAGAGGAATCGGAGAAGGCACCACCTGGATGCTGAAATGATGGCAGCACAGGAAGCCTGAGTCTTGTGACCCCCAACAGCCTCTGGGCGCCTGCATCCAACCTCTAGGAGTGGCCCCTTTGCAGGCAATTGCACCTGGAAACACCTTCGCTGCTCTGCATGCCAGGATGGTTTAGAGCAGTGATGGCGAACCTTTTGAGCTCGGCCTGTCAGCATTTTGAAAAACCCTCATTTAACTCTGGTGCCGTGTCACATATAGAAATTTTTTGATATTTGCAACCATAGTAAAACAAAGATTTATATTTTTCATATTTATTTTATATGCCATTTAACAAAGAAAAATCAACCGAAGTAATGAGTTCGCGTGTCACCTCTGACACGCGTGTCATAGGTTAGCCATCACTAGTTTAGAGGGTGACAGAAGCGCCGGGACCGGCCTTGGGCACTGGCTAGTGCCTCAGGATGCTAGTGGCTGCCCTGCCACTACGCCATTGAACAATCAGGAGCATTCTCAGCCCCACAGAGGAGTTGGGAATGGAGCTGAGGCAATCTCTCCAGGGCCACAGCACTGCTCCTCCCCTCCTTCTTTGAGGGCCAGACAGTGCCTGATACACAGCCCAGCCTCCGAGGGACACACCAGACACCTACACTGTTCTGAGTGTGCACACAAACTGCGGGATGGTGGTCCAGGAGGAAGGAGAGACACGCAAAACACTTAGAAGCAGCAAAGCAGAGACCCTTCTAAGCAGTGACACTGAGCGAATGCCCCGCAGAAGCACACAGCAGTCTCTCTGGGGCCCAGTAATCATGGAAGTCATTGGGTGTAAACACAATGAAACAAAGAAAACCCATAACCCATGGGGTGAGCTTCTGACAACTGCTGGGAGGAGGCTCCTAGCAATCCCTGTCCCTCCAGCTCCTTCAGGGGAATGTGGGTCACAGCTGCTGCCATAGTGATAGAGGACTGAGCCATCCAGAAACCCATCTGGAGAGGTGTCCTTTTAGCCTTTCCTAAAGAAACCGTCCGGGAGACAAAGGCCTGGGATGTTTCTTCTGCTTTAGCAACAAAGAGGCCAGAGGGACCTCATTCCTTTGGTCTCACCAACATTGGTCCTCTTTCCACTCTAAGGCGCTGGAGTCCCCTTGTGCTACTTCCTGCCCACTGAACCATGGCTAAAATGACGCACTTAGGGACATCCATGGCCATGACAGGAAGGCCACTCACCTGTCCACTACAAAGTAGAGGTCAAACTTGCCCTTGCAGTATCTGAACTTGTCTTGCTCACTCCTGTGATATCTGGCTCTCTGGTTGAAGCCTTCCCATTCTTGGCCAAGGTGGCGATTTAAATGTCTCCAGCTCAGGACTCTGGGCCAGGAGCTCCCTGCACTCAGGGGAGGAGGCATCACCAGCAGCAAGAAAAGCATGGGGCCCAGCACCCTGCGGTCATCGCTCTCCATTTTCTTGACCATCCCTGTGACTTCACTGGATGCCAGGCCAACTTCAGGTTACTTTAGGCCACCACCTTTGCTGCCTCTGCCTTGCCCGGGGGCCTTGGCCACTCAGCTGTTTCACCAATTCACCGGTGAGCCTACACCTGGTACCTGCCTTGTGGGCAGAAGAGGCCAGAATCTAACTTAGGGCAAGTGCCCTCACCACTTGCTGAGCCCTTACCCCGCCTTGTGGAGGCAGAATGCCCTGTTATGATGGCCATAAAGGTTGGCATGGTGACTGTCACCTGCAGCTCTGCTCAGTGACCTGTCTATTGACAACCCCGGTGGGAGTCTGGGATCTTTGGAGGGACAGTAAGAGGAGGCCTTCGTTTGTGCCTTAACTCAACACCCCCGCCCCGACCTGGTGGTCATTAGGGTTCTGAGAACTGTCTTTCTGTAAACTGAGAGGGCAGCCGAGGTGACTTAGATAAGCTCATCGCTGCGGGTGAGGAGCTGAAGGAATTGGGAGGCCAGAGTGTTGTAACGGTCACACGTGTGGACAATGCAGGCACCAGGGGAAGTAAGGGTCGTGCAAGGAAGCCAAGTCCTTTGTGCGTGCAGGACCGTCCAGTTGTCTACTCTTGTGCA
This sequence comes from Myotis davidii, assembly GCF_000327345.1. Lineage (NCBI taxonomy): Eukaryota > Metazoa > Chordata > Mammalia > Chiroptera > Vespertilionidae > Myotis > Myotis davidii. Next base: position 287,266 of record NW_006285939.1, read on the forward strand.
ACAAACCACCCCAATCTCAATGACATAAACGAGAACCAGAAATTCAGAGAGGGCTGAGTGGGATGGCTTGTCTCTGCCTCCTGGGAAACATGGGCATAGAAACTGTGAGAAAGGGCTGGAGGAAGGTCAGCCAAAGGCACTATCAAGTGGGGAAGCGCCAGCTGTCCATTGGATTCTGTTTGGGAGCTTCTTTTGCTTTAACAGCATGCTGGCTTAACATTTTGTAGTTCTGTGGAAAATGAACCTGTCCCATTAAGAAACCACCCACTTTAACCCTAACCTGTTTCATTTTCTGTGTTGAAGACCCAGCCTTTGCTTGCTTTGCCCAGCATCTCTGGCATGTCTTTTAATTCTTTTACAGTCAACTTTTCTATTTCCTTAGGTATTAAATATGACTCCTTTAAAAACATATAGCTAGATTCAAAGCAAACTTGACAGATTCTGTGTTTATCTTTTTATTTTTAAGTATATATTTTATTGGTTTTTTACAGAGAGGAAGGGAGAGGGATAGAGAGTTGGAAACATCGATGAGAGAGAAACATCAATCAGCTGCCTCCTGCACACTCCCTACTGGGGATGTGTCCACAACCAAGATACTTGCCCTTGACCGGAATCGAACCTGGGACCCTTGAGTCCACAGGCCAACGTTCCATCCACTGAGCCAAACTGGTTAGGGCCTGTGTTTATAAGTCAAGTCCATTTACATTGTGGGGACCAAGGAGATGCCCACTTAGGTCTCTGGCAGTAGGGAGTGTACTATAGCTATTCCGTATTCCTTAGGTTGTGTTTTTCAGTTCCTTTGCTCACCCTTGTTCCTTGAAACCCTCTTCATTCATCTGAGTTCAGTTTCCTTCATCCTGAAGCACATTCTTTAGTAACTCTTCGGTTAAGGCTGTGGGGGTGATAACCTTAAGCTTTGTACAACTGTTTTGTCCTTCCTCTTTTCTAAAAATTTGTGTTTTTATTTTTCAGTTACCATGATATTCAATATCAGCTGAGATTCAATACGATTTCGTGCTGGTTTCAGGGGTACAGCACAGTGGTTTGACATGCCATTTATGAAGTGGTCCCCGATGAGTCCAGTCCCCACCTGGCATGGCTCTCTCTTGAATAGCAGTTCAGTTCCATTCTGAAGGCTGGGCGCGCAGATTTTTCCCAGGTGGCTCTGGGCGCTCTGCGACATCACTAAGACTGCAAGACCCACCTTGGGGTTTGGTGCCGCACCCCATCTTCAGCAATGGGCTCTCTTCATAAAAGAAAAGTCATGCTTTGGGGACCAGTCGCACATTTCTAATGTATGTTCTGAACCTTGTTTACCCGCCGCCTCCGATTGACCATTGTTGTCCTTCACAGTCTATTGTTCTAACCTTTGTGATAGATGCTCTAAAGCCGCGGGAAGCAGAGCCTGTCTCCTAGGCGTCTGCGCCCCTAGCCAGGCGTCCAGCATTGATTGACCGAATGAAGGAGCAGGGGCTCAGGGCGTTCCCCTGCCGTCCCTCAAGCCTTCCCAAATCTAACCTGCCTGCACCCCTGGGCTCACATAAGGTGCCCCCCACACCTGGCTGCAGTTGCAAGCATCCTGTGCTGCCCCAGGCTTGACTGCCATCTCCTCTCGCCCCTCACTGCAAGGCGTGCTCAAGGACGCATAAGCCCTGGAATACCGCGCACTCAGCTGCCACCCCTCCGCGGAGGGTCCCCGGCTGCCCCCCTCCCTGGCGCTCCAGCTTCTGCCCCTGGGTGTTCCCAGGTCTCAGAGCTCGCTGTTCCCTGCCCCGGGGGCAGGGGTCGGGGGAGCTGG
>NW_006285939.1:289511-289890 GCF_000327345.1 Myotis davidii
TGGTTTCCTCGCCCCCTCCTCGCCTGTCCCTGCGACCTGCCGTCCTGCCCGACGGTCGCGTCTGCCCAGCCAGGCCCGGCTCCTCTGGCCCCTTTCCTCCTGGCCACCCTTCCGCCACTTCCATCTCCTCCTCTCCTGTCTCTTCCCGTTTCTCTCCTGTCTTCTCACTTTCTCTTCTCTGCTGCCCCTTCCCTGTCCTGCTTCTCTTTCCCCCTCTGCTCCCTGTTCCCCTCCCGCAGCTGGTCTGCCCTGGACCTTCCCCCTGGGTGGCTCTTTGGGCTGCAGTTTTCATCCTCCCTCCACCCATCACCCTCCACCCCTCCACCCTCCACCCTTCACCCTCCACCCCTCTACCCTCCACCCTTCACCCTCCACCCCT
>NW_006285939.1:289925-307775 GCF_000327345.1 Myotis davidii
ACCCTTCCACCCATCCACACATCCACTCATCCACTCATGCACTCATTCTGTGTTGCTCCATTATTCTCAGCCAGGGCTTGTGCTGGGCTCCAGGCTAATAAAGATGCATTGGCCCCAGATCCTTTCTCCAACAGATTCTATCCAAAGATCTGGGCATGTAACTTGTTCAGTGCCTGTTGGGTGGAAAACACACAAATGTTTAAGTTACAAATCTCTGAATTTTCAGGGTGAGCTGAAAAAATACTTGGCTTTACACACAAAGTGTTGATTTAATCCTTTTCTTGAATTTTCCTTTAGCACTGGGCACAGATAGTTCCCCACAGCATAACCCTTGCGTGCACATTAGGGGATCTTGAGGCTCACATCGTCTTTGTGTGAAGACAGTGCAAGGCCGGGTAGATGGGGAGAGGGGTTGGATGCAGAGTTCAGTTGTGGGGACACAATAGGAAGGCCAGGGCTTTGCATGTGAAATATTTGGGTGAGAGTTGAAGTAAGAAATTCACTGTATATTTTGAAAATATATACTTGTCAATGCTGCTGATGTGAAGAAATTAAGCTACATAATTAATGTTGAATGAGACAGACATTTTATAGCAATTATTATGGCATTTGAAACTAATGTTTTTAACATTAGGTAGGGCCATGGAGGAGGTATTTTATCTTAACATAAAAGATTGTCTTAGACCAGGGGTGGGCAAACTTTTTGACCCGAGGGCCAGAATGTGTTCTTAAACTGGACCTGAGGCCGGAACAAAAGCATGGATGGAGTGTTTGTGGGAACTAATATAAATTCAAAGTAAACATCATTACATAAAAGGGTACGGTCTTTTTTTTTAGTTTTATTCATTTCAAACAGGCTGGATCTGGCCCGTGGGCCGTAGTTTGCCCACAGCTGTCTTAGACACTTTCTAAGTGAAGAAATCTAGATAAACAAATCTGAGTCATTTTAAGGAATAAAATAGAAGTATTGTATATCAAAGTAATTTTTTGCTTTTCATTAAACATTTTTATTTTGTTAGAGAGACATGATTTCATTATTTCATATTTTATAACATAGCTATCTATATATGTTCAAACATATACAATAAAAGTAATATATATATTAATAGATATGTATATTAAGTTATAAAAAACTTGCTTGTTTTTAAAGCTACCATCTAATATCTGAAGCTTTGGGTTCTTATAAGGAATTTAACCTCTCTTTAGTTTATTATGATTTTTAGTAATAATTATGCTTATTTTTAAAAAATATATTTTATTGATTTTTTACAAAGAGGAAGGGAGAGAGATAGAGAGTTAGAAACATCGATGGGAGAGAAACATCAATCAGCTGCCTCCTGCACATCTCCTACTGGGGGTGTGCCCGCAACCCAGGTACATGCCCTTGCCCGGAATCGAACCTGGGACCTTTTAGTCCTCAGGCCGACGCTCTATCCACTGAGCCAAACCGGTTTTGGCTTTTAAAATATGTCTTACTGATTTTTTACAGAGAGGGAGGGAGAGGGATAGAGAGTAATTATGCTTATTTATAGCTGTTCCGTTGATATAGGAAGGGAAATTTATTAGTAGGTAAGGCACACAGAAGTGAACAAAACTAAATATGATGGAAGACAATTGCAATGTGTTTACTGAAAGAATCTTTGATTTTAGATAGAAGATGTTGGACAAATTCATAGGCATATGCATGGAATTTTGATTTGTGAGACTATTTTCTTGATTGGACAAATCATACTTTAAGTTGTTTTAACCACTGATTTCCAATGTTTTTAAATTCTGGGGTGGGGTGAAATGGATGCTTTTCAAATGATTTAGAATTATCATGTGTGCTTTCCTTAGATTTCTTTTTTCATAAACCCAGGAAATGACACCTTTTCTTTAAAACAGATAATTATGCCATATTTTTAAATTCAAGGTGAAATCTTTACCTAAATCTATCTATATATATATAAAAGCCTAAGTGACTGTTTGACTGGTAGCTATGATGCACACTGACCACCAGGGGGAAGACACTCAATGCACAGGCATGGAAACATGGAACAGACTGATGAATCTCAGAGGGAAGCAGGGAAGGAGGAGGCGGGGAAGAGATTAACCAAAGATCTTATATGCATACTAGAGACCCTGGTCTGCAGGAATGGGGCCGAAACTGGCACTCCAACATTCCCTGAGGGGTCCCAGATTGTGAGAGTGCACAGGCCAGGCTGAGGGACCCCACGGGTGCACGAATCTGTGCACCAGGCCTCTGGTGCTTTAAAATGTTTTCTCTAAGTAGGCTGTAACTCTCCTTTCTATTGTTGGCATCAGGTAGAGTCTGGCTGGGAAATATGATGTGCAAACCATGGAGTTTTCCCCTGAAGGCAGCCACTGGGATTGGTCCACAGGTCAAGTTAGGTCTCTAGCTGATCTCACTGTGGCCTGGTGGCTGGCTGTATCCTGGGAATCTTACATTTGGTTTTGATTGAACACAGCAGGCATTGATGCTGGAGGCATGTAAGGCCTAACTGGACATGGAGCCTGTGGGGGCTGATAGGGAAGCCCTCCTGTCTCCCAGCTCCATGGCCCTGCCAGCCAGCTCCAGAAAGCCTGGGTAACTCTTCAGTTTCTAATTTTCTCAGGGTTTCAGGGCTAAAAAGATGCCTAAAAAGCATATGTGTTTTTCTGCTCAGAAAATCCCAGGATCTCACAATCCATATGTAGAAGAGGTTGATAGAAAATTATCCTCTGGAATATTCCAAAAGGGTCTGAGAAGCATCTTTGGAGCCCAGAGAACTGAAGGATAGAAGCACAAGAGATATTTTCTGCACTCATTTGTTTTAGCTGAAAAGAAAGACTGACACAGGACAGCCCTGGCTGACCGTGTAGATGGTGGCACTGAATATCTAATTTCTGATCTGCAGCTTGGAACTACTGGAGGCTAGGTAGCTGACTCAGGGTGAGTACCTTCAGGTACCTCAAGAGAATGAGGTCACCCAGTTGGTTGCCAGCAGATCTTTCTTCTGTAAGTGGAGTGGGAAGAAGAAAACTGCTTGGTCATTGGTCACTCATTTTTATACACTAGTCCCTGGATGCATATGGATAGAGGGAAGGTGGCCATGACTTTGACTCTGACCCTTGCACTAGTCTATATATATAAAAGCCTAAGTGATGAGCCGCTCAGCAGACCGGCCGGTAGCAATGACATGCAATGACCACCAGGGGGCAGATGCTCAATGCAGGAGCTGCTGAGCTGCAGTGACTTGGCAGCTGCAGTCTTGGGTGATACACCCGTAACCAGAGAGGAGGGAGCCCAATTCTGGTGTGTGTCACCTGAGAACTGCCCTCTCGCAATCTGGGACCCTTTGGGGGATATCAGAGAGCTAGTTGTGGCTCAATTCCCGCAACTAGCCAGGCCGAGGGACCCACCAGTGCACGAATCCATGCACCTGGCCTCTAGTGTCATAATAAATTGATAAATTGATACTACCTAACAGTTATTGAGCTAGGTTCTTTAGCACTCAGATATATCAATCCATCTAATCTTTACAACCACCTAATGAAGTGGGCACCAAGGTGATCCCTTTTTCACAAATGAGAAAACAGAGGCAGAGAAAAGATCAGCACCTTAACTAGGATCACAGGTTTGCTAAGCGCAGAGCCAGGTTTGATCCAAGCATCTGACCCAGGAGTCTGCTTCTATGTGATGTAGGGCTCAATGGTCACATGGGAGGGGCTGGGAGAGCATGAAAAGGAAAGTAATTCTCAGACGAAGGAATGGGCAGAGTCTGCGATCATTGCCCGGGGAATGGGTAATAAATAAAGAAAAACACGTGTTTTTTACCAGTGTAGGTTTGCTGAGGCCTCATCTTTTAGAATTAGCACTTCCCATGTTGGTCAGTGGAACCTTGGTTGGCGGCCCAGGAGGGTTGAGAGTGTGAGGGAGAAGCATCGTCCTGGTGGGGATGGTTGGATGTGGTCGGACATCCTGTGGCCTTGACAACTCAGTTTCAGGTGGCTTCAAAGATCATCACTTAGTAATCCCATGATCTAAGCAAAGGCTCAGAAACTGTTGGAGTCTGAAATTAAAATCCAGTCCTTTTAATAGGAAGAACACGGGTGGAACTGAAGATGTCTGTGTGGTTCAGAGGATATGTTACTGAGTTCAGGCTGAAAGGACCAAGGAGGACAAGAAAAACATCTTCTCAGGACACACATGATAGAGAGTGATGAGGACCAGTAGTAAATAGTGTTAGGGAATGATACCCCGGCATAAACTGAGGCTATTGAAGGGAGCAGAGGAGAACGAAGGGCTCATGTTGGTTGGGAGCACGGAGAACAAAGGCTGCATAGACCCACTGGCTGCCAGGGCAGCTTGTCATGGAAGAAGAAAGAGGAAGGCGCAGCTTCACTTTGCCAGGGACAGAGACCCATCTCCCAGTTTGAAAGGGCATTGGTGGGTCCAGGTGGGAAAGGAGGAGTGAGGCAGTGCATGTGGTCTGTGCATGTGGTCGCCTTACCCAGAACTCGCTGGCCAGAGCATGGAGTGACCCTAGAGATGACATCACATTTCTGCAGAGGTCATCTGAGAGGCCTTGGGGTACAAGACAGAGGTGCATGGAGCCTGGAGCTGGATGAGACTCAGTGTCTGATGCTGACTTGGAAAAGCACCTGGGAGTCTGTCACCAAGAAGAGATGAGCAGTAGAGGTTAGCAGGGGCTCACTGGACAAGCCATGTCAGACTCACATCACTTTCCATCTGAGAAGCTCAGATCTGGTGACTGTGGCACACAGAGTGTCCTGGGCTTAGATGGGGCCGCAGCAGATTTTGGCAGGACATTCTCTGCACTTGCCTGAGTGATATTACCCAGCAGCACAGACACATGGGAGAGTGGTGACCCTCGGGGGGGCTGAGTCATGCCAAAAGTCCCCGTCAGCATCTTCATTTGCCTTTTTGCTTCCTCCTCCTTTTCCTGCTCTTCCTCCTTATTATTATTTTTATGTTATATCATCTTTTCTTCTTCTCCTCCTCATTAGTAAGATTTTTCTTGTAGCACTGATGAAAGTGAAACTGGTTGGATATCTAACACAGCAGTGAGCAGAGTCCGGATCCACAGTGTCTCAAAAAGCTGGAGGTGCAGTGCTGAGCTTAGCAGCCTGGTATTGGGCAGATTGAAGATGAACGCAGTTGAGTTGAGACAATGCAACTTTCCTCAGATGGTTGCTGTGAAAAGTCCATGAAGTAAGGTGATTGAGCCTCTGGCACGGAGACCCTTATGTAGCCAATAAACAATGACGTCTATTTTTATATCATGAAGAATCCTGGTAGCAAAATATTCCGTCCTGCAGTCAGGCCACATATCCAAAAGTTCAGGGCTGAGGAGAGGGTTGTTACGTCCGTGTCTCAGGGCACTCTGGACAAGTCTGGCAACAGAGTCCACACATCTGTGGTTGGCAGAGGCCACCTGAGTGGCGAAGGAGCCCAGTGGGGGTGTCTGCAGAGGAATACGAGGTGCAGCAGGACCACAGGGAGGCATTGATAATACTGTCCACAACAAAATAAAATTAAGTTAATTAAAAAAAGAAGGGCTCAGATCCCCTGGAAGCACAGTTTGGGGCATGTGAGGCTGACATGGGTAGTGCAGCCAAAGCGGGGTTTGGGGACACACTCTTGGGTTTCAACCCCAGCTGCACCTCCTACTTTCAGGGAACTTTGGGCAGGGTGTGTAGCTTTCCAAAACTCGAGTCCACTTGTCTGTGAAAAGGGTGAGGATGGAAGGAGGTGACACGTGCAAAGCACCTATCGTGGACTCCTGCCCCCAAGATGGAGGGAGGAGAGAGTGCCCGCGCTTCCTTTCCATGTGGGCATGAGGCAGGGCCGGAGGAAGCAGCTGACATGAGCCCACATGCTATTGATACGTAACAAGCCCTCGCCAGTGCCCGTGAGGAAGCTCAGCGCCTGCGGTCAGGTCCTCCTGGGCCTGCGGAAATCGTTTCTAATACGGAAACTTGGAGTGTGGCCCAGCAGCACTGCTTGCTGGCTGAGCGGGTGTTGAAGATGGGTTTCCCCATTTCTCGAACTTGCTGGTGGAGCTGATGAGGGAAAGGCAGGGAAGAGTGCCTCCCCAGCCGGGCTGAGGGCACCCTCTCCTCTTCAATGCCATCCTCACATATGCCACCGCATACGTCCCCTCAAAGCCTCGAGAGCCTGCAGAAGCTGGTCCATCTGAGCATGCCCAGTGAGTGGGCACAAGAGGACAGCTGCCAGTTGCCAGATGAGCAGAAGAAAAGTAAGTGGATTAAGGTGAGAAGAACCCAGTGTTGGCACTTTCAGCGAGAGGAGACAGACGGGAGAGACTCCCACTAGTTCCAGGAGAGGGACCAAGCCCAGAAGTGGCTGACCCCCAGGTGTAGTAGTGGAAGCCAGATACAGCCCCACGCTCTCCCTGCCATGCCTGGGTATTTATTGCTTCAGCCTTTATCTCTCTGGACGCCTGTACCCGCAGGAGCTCCTGTCCCTAGGTGCTTAAAGTTCTTGGCATTTCTGAGGATTTGGGGGGGATTGGCATGCTGTGTAGCAAGAAATGCAAACTGCCCTAAATCAGCATGCAAACATGTTGGAGCTGCCCACAAAGTCAGAGCTGGCTGGTGGATGCCTTGTGTGCTCGGTTAATGCAGTCCTTGCTGCCTGGATGCTGACAGGTGTGGAAGCAGTACTGAGTCACGCCTCTGGGTGGCAGCATTGTGCAGTATTTTCCTTCCCTGATGGAGAACTGGAGGTGAAAGCAGGTGGCATAAAGCTCTGAGACTGGGTGAGTGCGGCATCTATGGTAGTCGGGATTCTTTGGATGCGAACAACTGCCTGTTGCTTCCTCTCTCTGCAGAGGCCTGTGGTCCAAGTGTGGCTGGCCCACCCATCGGGAAGCTCTCCAATCTCATAGCTCTTCCCTGAAGACGATACCTGTGGGAGTGTCCACCTTGCTGAGCTGTCCCAGGTCCCACTAGTCCGCATGGCTGCTGGAGAGGGGGTCCTGCAAACCCGGGGCTGCAAGCCAGTGCTGCTGGAGCAAACAGAGCACCCAGGCTCCAAGGCTGCCCTCAGCAGTGGTGGCCAGGAGGAGGCCGGCGCAGAGCTGGCACGATCAACACCCCCGGGCGAGCTGAGACTGGGAAAAGCACTGGCCCGGACGGTGGGCTGGGAACAAGAGCAGAGCGCCTTCATGGAGATGCCTCATCTCAAGGAAAGGCTACAGGGCATGTGGGCCAAGGAGAGGGAGCATGATGACTCCACAGGCCAGCCTGGCCCTCGGCAGCTGACGCAGGGCATCCCTAGGGACCCAGCTGGCAGCACAGTCTTCTCTGCGTGGCCCAGCAGCGCCAGAAGGGAGCAGAGAAGTGCCTTCAGCAAACCAGCCAGGTGCACATCAGGGAGACCTGGGCTGGCCTCTCTCTTCCAGGCAGGCAGACCTGCAGATGCCCTGGGGGAGCTGGTGGGACCCAGGCAAATAGTAGACATCCCTTCCTGGCCTAGATGTTCCAATTCCAAGGTTTCGGTGAGTGATTTCTGGAACCTGCAGATGCTGCCACAAAATGCTGCTCTCAGCAATGCTTCCGCGGGTGCCCCCATGCTGTGGCTAAAGCATGCCATGGCCCAGATACCCACAGCCTCCGCTCCCTCCTCGGTCTCCTGGGCCCTCCTACCATCCGCGTTCACGTCCCTGGGCTTGGCCACCCGGAACTGGTGTGCAAAGTGCAACCTCTCCTTTCGCCTGACTTCTGACCTGGTTTTTCATATGCGGTCCCACCACAGAAAGGGGCATGCGGGGCCGGACCTGCATTCGAAGAAGCTGAGAGAAGAAGCACTCATGTGCCCCGTCTGCCGTGAGTCCTTCCGGGAGTGCCACCACCTCTCCCGGCACATGACTTCTCACCGCTGACAGGTGGCTGTGGGCTGGGCGTGGCGAGGAGCGCAGCTCCCCGGGCGCCAAGCAGAAAGCTGTCCGCAGTGTCTGCAGGGCGTCTGCTTTGGGATGCGCCCACCAACGGCTCTGTCATAGCTGAAAGAGGGAGTCCTTGGCTGGGATGTGTTTTGAAGTAAATAAACTCATGAAATAAAGTGATGTGCTTTGCTAACCCAGGGTGTTGGGACTACTGGGCGCAAAGTGCTTCACCATCTTCCAGAGGGGCGCCGCCCTGGCACCACGCCCGGGCTCCATGGAGCCGCGTTTGGCTGGCAGCACAGGCTTTGGAGACAGACAAGCCTGGATTTGAGTCTCGGCCCTTTTACATACCAGACCTGCCCTTGAACAAACTGCTCTATCTGCCTGGGACCCAGTTTTCTTATCTGTGAAATGGAGATACGACACGTGTGTTTTCGGGTGTTGTCAGGGTTACATGGAAAGACGTGAGGAAACAGGCCAGCACAGCCTGGAACAGTGTGATCACTGTGTGAAGGATGCTTATTATCATTGTCCGGATTAGTCAGCTGTTGCTACGTAACAAAATCGAAGTGGCCAACAACTCAGAGATTCGATTTCCCACCCACGGGTCTGTGGGTTGGTGGGGTTGGGCTGGTCTTTTCCGGGCTGTGTCTCTGGAACTGATGGGCTACCCAGGTCATGCTTCTCTCGTGGTCACACCAGAGCACAAGAGGGCATGTCCACTTCCTGGGTCACTTCTGAGAACATCTCTTTGCCAAAGCAAGTCAGTGGCCAAGTTCAAGGTTAAGGAGTGAAATGTGCATGCTGCCATGTGGAGCCAGGCGGAGCGAGTGGGTGTGTCACCGACCACAGGAGCGTGAAGACTGGGGTCAGTAGTTCAGCCATGGTTCTCCATGTTCTGCATCTGTGGCTCTCAGGAAGGGAGCGTGTGCCAAAGCTCAAGGCTTAACATGTTGTGAGCAGCGGGAGGGTTCTGGGTCCCATTATCTCTTCTGCATTTCTATGTTCGTCCTTGCAAACACCAGGCCACCAGGCCATAAACCCTGATGGCATGCAGGCTGGTTTCCACTTCACTTTCCGGATTTCTTCATTTGAGCTGCAGCTTGCAGCCCTCTGGTGGGGCCTCCATCACAGAGCTCAGGCTTGTGGTTGGAAGGATCTAGTGGGGGTACCATGGGGAGCACGCCTAAATCAGACCTGTGGGAAGCGGGGTGTGGCATCCCTGGAGGCCTTCTGAGGAGTGGGGGGCGGGGGAGGAGCATGAACTGAGCCTGAAAGTCAGCAGTGCTGGTGATTTAGACAGGGAGGGCAGTGGCTGGAAGGAGGGTGGTCAGAGCGCAGAGGCGCCAGGGTGCCATAAGGCAGGCAGGAGGACTGCATGGGGGAGGCAGCCTTCAGGGAAGATGGAGATGCACGAGGGCCTTGAAAGAGAAGAGTCTGGACCAGACGTAGAGGTTCGACTCCAAGAGGCACTTGGAGGGGGCCTCTGGCCTCAGTTGGAAGGAAGGATGGGCTGGAGGAGAGGAGAGTCCCCCCCCCCCCCAGGCCTTTCCTTTGCATCTGAAAGGAGCCCTGTGCTCCCTACAGGCACCAACAGAAACCTCCTTTCTCACGGGGAGGCTTGGAAGAAAGGTCTGCAGGCCAGCCCCTTGGACGGCCAGCCATGTGGGGGCAGAATTTGCCCAGAGAGACTGACGCTGCAAGTAGCCCCCTCTGCTGTCTCAGGTGGGCAGAAGGGGCCCCCTGCAGGTTTGGACCTGAGGCTCCACACTGTCATTCCAGACATCATTTCATCCACATGAGGTACCCAGGTGGGAGATATTTAATACCCATTTTACTGCAGAAGAAACTAAACTGCAGGAGGTTAACTGACTTTCCTAAGACCATGGGTGCAAGGACAAGACCCCAGGACCTCCTCACGCTGAGCTCACATCCTTCCTCGCCTGCCACACATCTGCTCCGAGAGCTCATATGTCCTTGAGGATGCTTTACAAACTAGGACCAGACATTGACTTCAGCTTGCCCCCTGCCTGCCCCCACTCACCTTCCTGTTGCCTTTCTCTTTAGTGCGTTTCACCAGCTTGCATGTGATCTGTCTTGCTGACTGTGTCCTATCCATAGAGTGTGAGTTCCATGAGTGCTTTGGGCACTGCTGTTTCCCCAGAGCAGAGCGAGACAGGCTGCTTCCGCCTCACTGCTCACAAGGCTACATCAGCTTCTCACTGCGTTTGGACCTCTGTCAAATGGCATGCACAGCCATCCTCCTCTGGCTACTGGATTGGTCCATCATTTCTGTGAAATCACTTTGAAAGGCATACATTCATTATAGGAAGATAAAATAGACATTTGGAATCAAGAGTGTAGAATTCTCATCCATTCCCTCGCTTCACAGCAGCAAGCACTGTCGTCTGTGCATAAGCTGGCTGCAAAGTATTGCAGGGCACGTACGTGGTGGTGAGGGGTTCCCAAGGCCAGGGTTCCCGCGGCAGCAGGGAGGCCCAGTCTGACATCTTCCTGGCTGGCTGGACTCAAGGAGCCACGGCTGTGGCCTCCAAGGGAATCATTACTAAGAGTGGCCGCACCACTCACAAGCAAGGGAGGCATTTTGAAAAAAAGTAAATTAATTAAAGCAAATTAGCTTAATTAAGCTTAGGAAGAAGCACAATAAAACACCTTTCTCCAACTCAGTTTTTAAGATGGAATTCAGTTTGATAAAAATTGACTTTGAAGATGGACTTTATTTTGGTAAAAATTGATGTTAATGCAAGTTGCTTTGCCGACACTTAAATTGACAAATTGGAAGAAGACTTAGAGAGGTGATGACTTACAGTTTATGAAAGTGGCAGTTACTACTCGTCACCAGCTGGGCTCCCAAAGTCCTCTTGACAGTTGAATCTTGTCTCCTCCATTCTTGTCTCCTGCTTTCCTTCATCTACTGGAGAGGAGTCACTTTTAATCGTGACATTGCCCAAGCGCCTCTGACACCTTCTGGACCATTAAGTGTTGGCTGGTGATATTGCCACAAAACATCACATCAGCAGGTATGACTTTTCTCCACAAGCCTTGGGTGAAAATGGCTAAATTCCTTAAATTCTCTAAGTCAAATTTAATCTCTGCACCCCAACCTGCTGTCTGTGGTGGGATATGCAATCTGTCTTCTGGAACTCCCTCTCCAGCCTCTCAAGTTCAGAGAAAGTTCCCCCCCACCTGCACCTAAGCAGGCAGCTCTTTTAATATCATGCCGTCTCCCCACACTGCTTGGTGCCTTTGCCACTATTTCCCAGTGTGCTCTGTCTTTTCTCCGCCTCCCTTGCCCCCCGGGTCCTGGGTCTTGGTGGTTTCCTGGCAATGCTGTCATTAGATAACACAGAAGCCACCAAGTCAATGAATAGAAAAGCTTGGCCAACTTCTTAGGCAAGGAGAAGGAAAATAGCTACAGTGGCTAGAAAAATGGCTAGTTATATTCTAGTAAAGTACCTCCCAGCAGCCATTCAGTTATGATTTATCAAAGTCCAGAAATGTGCAAATGAGGCTAAAATAAGACATTTTGAATTCAGACCCATTTTATTTCTCAATTTTAACCAAGATCTGCTTTTCTTCCTGTTTTTATCTAGAAGAGAAGTAAAACCTTTATAAGTCTGGGATCCTGGATTTCAGCTTTTGGCCAATTTCTGGCTGTGGATTCTCTTTAAATGACTATATATTAGGTTACTGAAAGTGAGTGAGTCTTGCCTGAGTTGGGGAAAGAGTGGGGGAAAGTGAGGAAAGGCAGTCCCGACAGCCTGCGGCTCAGATGTCCTGGGTAAAGGCTCAGCACCAGGCCAAGTGCACGCCAGAATCGGCACTGCTTGTGAAGTTAGAGGTCAGCCAATGCAGGTGGCCTCTAAACTGATGGCCGAAATGGGGTGCAGGGACTCGAGGAAGCATGGTGTGGTGGTGGTGGTGGTGAGAGGCAGGAACCACCTGGAGACCCCTCCTCACTCTGCTATGGTCCCAGTCTCCGCACAGGCCTGGTGCTGGGCCTGGCGCTGCCAGCCTCCTCCATACTGCCTGACTCCTCTGTGCACATTGCCTTCTGCTAGCCACTCTTATGGCGTATCCAGTAACGCTAGGTATTGTTTATTGAGCACTTACTACCTTCCTCATTTTGGAAGGTGCTTGCACCCCCTGGAGGCAGCAGGCCTTCCCTGCAGGCCACTTATTTCAGAGAAATGGCTAACACCCTGCTATTTGCATGTGTTTGTTTTTTGTACTAGAATTATTGTGGGGTAAACATCATATAGCAAGATATAAACCCCATAGAAAATAAACCTCTTATTTAAAAAGTAAGTCACTTTCTGATGTGTTTTGATTTGTGCCATTTCTTAGGAGAAAGTAATTTTTTTAAACCATTTTTGAATGGGGACTAAGGTGTCAGTGCATGCTGAGGAAAGGGTTGGGGTTCTTTAACTCCAACTCTTTCTTCCCCGACCATCTGTGCTTTCCCAGGGCAGGAGACAGGACGCCAGTGGTCTCTGCTGCCCTTGCTATTCTAAAGGACCTGGACTAGGTGGCTATTTTTAGCACTGGCTGGACTGGTGAGCCTGGCAGTGAATAGGCCTGTAGGCCAAGTGGCACTAATCCTATGGGGACCAGCAGGTGGAGAAGGTGGAGATGGGCCCCTTCCAGTGGGGGCCTCAGAGGAAGTTTTCCTTGTCCAGCGGTCTACCATGGATTGTATAACTTTCCTTTTTGAGCTGTGTCCTCTCCTTGCATAAAAGCTGTGTGGATAGCCCTAGCTGGTTTGGCTCACTGGATATAGCGTCGGCCTGCGGACTGAAGGGTCCCAGGTTCGATTCCAGTCAAGGGCATGTACCTTGGTTGCAGGCACATCCCCAGTAGGTTGTGTGCAGGAGGCAGCTGATCTATGCTTCTCTCTCATCGATGTTTCTAACTCTCTATCCCTCTCCCTTCTTCTCTGTAAAAAATCAATAAAATATATTTGAAAAAAAAAAAGCTGTGTGGATAATCAGGGCCCCCAAGTGCGGCTGCTGGCCGTGTCGGGCTGTGTGGGCAGATGCAGGGGCACGGGAAGCAGGAGGGTGCTGGGAGGAGAGCTGGGTTTCCCCTCTGGGCTCCAGCCCTCTCTGAAGAGGGAGCACCTATGCGGGTCTCAGGCGCCTTCTTCACACTCCTCCTGGAGAGGTCCCCGGCCCTGCTTCCCAGGTGGGGCTGAGCCAAGCCTCAGGACCCTGACAGTGAAGGCCACCTTTCCTTTCCTCTTCTAACTGCAGAGCCTGGCAGGGTGTGGCCTGGTGTGGGTCCTGGAACCCAGAGCCACTGAGGCAGGTCAGTGAGCCAGGACAAGTGGAACAGGGAAACTGAGACAGACAGATGAACAAACCAGAAAAGCAACCACGGCCGATCAGAAGTCACCTGGAGATAACATCGGCTTCAGCTGTATTTCAGCTCCAGGCTCAGAGAAGCAGCAAACCCAGGTGGGTGGCACCAGGGCCACCTGCAATCACTAAGGACCTCCTGTCCTGGTGCTGGGAGACCAAGACCCCGAAAGAACACCCCTGGAAAACTGGGGAATATTTTGCTGACCATCTCCCCTAGGACTCCCCTAAGATTCCCAAAGCAACGAGACAGATGTGGGTTCACCTCTTGCCTATTCCCTACCCAGCTGCCCGTGACAGTGACGTCTGTTGTCAGGGAGCAGAGACATGGCTGACTGAAGCAGAAAGGGATATATTGAGAGGAGCCTGAGCTTCCCCCAAGGTTGGGTAGGAAGGTTGGGGACCCCAGGCTGGACTAGGGGCAGGGACAAAGAGCTACTCAGCAGAGCCAAGGCCATGGTCAGGCAGGAGGACGGCTGAGGATGCTGAGCAGCACAAATGTGCTGCTTTGCACACTGGGTATCTGGCCGGTGCCGCTCAGATGAAACATCCTACAAGAGCCTCTGATTGGCTGAGGAAGGACCATGAGCCTAAGCTCAGCCGTCAGGGGGCTGGGAGAGTAGGCTTCTGGGTGTACAGCTTCAGAGTGGGGAGATGGTGCCAGCTCACATTGGCTGGGCACCAAATTAATTCCTTTCATCTCTAGAACCCGAAGGTGCTATTATCTCTGCCACTGTAGAGAGGAGCAGATGGAGGCCCAAGGAGGTGAAGTAAATTGCCCGGAGTTACCCAGCGGAGACGTGGCTGGGCTGAAGCGAACCTGGGTCCCAACCATGCACTGCTCCTCAGCGGTCTGTTTCCCACAGGCTCATCTGGGGAGCGATTCTCTGAACCCCAAAGGGGGTGCAAGTGCTGGGTGGCAAATGCCGGACAAACGTGCGCGGTGCTGGATGGTGACCTCCTGCGGCTTCCTGAGCTCCGGGTCTCCGCTGACTCCAGTGCACATGCTGATGATGCTGGCCCAGGTGCTGTGACCTCGGGAGAGAGGACTGTGCACACCCCAGCCTCAGAGCTGCTCTGCGCCTCCCCCTGCTTAACAGCCGCCAGAATCTCGTCACCTGTGAACCCCACAGCATCTAGCCCGACACCTTAAATGAAATAAACTCAATAAATGCCAGTAGCGCGGAAATCCAAATGATATCGAAAGTAAAGCCCAACTTTTAACCACTAGTGATTACTAAGGCATGGTTACTGACTCAATTCTATAATTTATTTGCTCTTATATATTTTATTTTTTGGAATAATGATTGCTGCATTTGAAAATAATCTGATGTACTCATTATAAGGATTTAAGAAAAAAGAAAGGTATAGAGAAGAAACTTAAAATATCATCCTTGGTTCAACCACCTAGAAGAAATCATGTAGGTTTGAAGGAGGTGATCACCTGATAGCCATATATATAGGGTGTCCCCAAAAATGTATACACACACTCTGAATAATGATAAAGGCAGTGTTTATTAAAATATATTTCATTTTCAAAATGGAGCTATCAGGTGTTAAAATGTGTATACATTTTTGGGGACATCCTGTATATATTCTGTGTGTGTGTGTGTGTGTGTGTGCGCGCCCGCACCCACGTGTGACAGAGAGAACCCCTATAATGTAAGCCTATCAGGGGGCCACACATACATTCTCGACATGAACAAGGTACTAAAATTCAACCATGCTCTGACTCTCATTTGAATGTAGCAGAAGGAAAAGGAACTGGAGTGACCCTTTCCTCCCATCTGGACTTTCCTGTTCAGATAGGGATGGCTCTGTTTTCCAGTGGCAACTCCTTAGTATTGGTGGTGGCCCAGCAGCGTGCCCAGATTCCACAGCTCTGGAGTTGGGGGAGGGTGCTGGTGAGGTCAGGGTTGTGTTGCAGCTAGCCCAGTGCCCTAGGGACGTGGCCTGTGGCATCTGCTGCCCGGGTCAGCAGGCAGCCAGGCCAGAGGCACCAGCACTCTCCTCACTCAGACGTCTTGGCCTGGGTGCCCCTCTCTGCCAGCCTCACCCCCTCCACGACTTTGGACAGAGTCCTAAAGGCTTCTCACTTTTGGATCCCTGGTGACTCCAGTAGGCTAGGGGTACATGGCCCCTTATCTCACACGGGAGCCACCAGCTACAGATGTCCATTGAGCACACTAGACAAGTGACACATGAGCATGGGATCGTGCTGTAAGATTTTAAAGACTTTGTATAAAACATCTCATTCACAATAATTTTTATATTGAGCATGTGTTGAAATGATACGACTATGAATATAGAGGGTTACATAAGATATAATATTGCATCCACCCAGCAGCAAACTCCTCAGCACTGATTCGCCCGCTCAGTGTTTCACTAACTTACTGACTCTTCCCAGCACTGACAATGAGAAGCCCCGCAAACACCTGTTTTCACCCAGACAAGAGAGTAGCACCTTCTATACCCTGGATTTCCAAACCGAGTCCCTGTGGGTACCAATGCTCCCAGAGGTGCTCAGGGACCCCCGAACATGGGAGTGGATGGGATGCAGAGGGAGAGAGAACAAGATGTGGCTGGTAAGAGCTCAAAGGTGAAAATAAGTCTGGAAGCCGTCACCTAGCACCTCGAACAGAACCTGGGCGTGCAGTCAGTCAGCCCCCTAATGGAACTGTGCTCAGCCCAGCCCAGCCCAGCCCCCCCATGCCTCTCACCTGCATGGGCACGATCCTCAGGAATCTGGGCTGATTTCAGGTGTGGGCCCCCAGACAGCACCTGCAGGTCAGCCCCAGCATCTCAGCCAGCGCCCCTTCAGAGGTCACCCTCGAATAACAGCTCTCCAGATGGCTCGGTTTGGCAGCCACCTCAGGGGAGGCATAGTTATCCATGACCGGCTTCCGGCGGTCTGCAGCACAGGGGGCACCTTGGCGTGCAGGCCCGCTATGTCCCGGGCATGGAGAGGGCCTCGCTCATGGGCACGGTGATGTCAGGCTCTCCTCCTGCCAGTCCCAGGTCTCGCCAGTGCTGGCGCTCAGGGCCATTGGCGTGGGCATGGAGGCATATAAGGGACTTCTGCCCACCTGGGAGATGCCCACAGAGAGAGCCCCTCCAGCTGTGGGCTCCCTATGACGGTGGCCTGCCACAGGTCCTGCATGGTGTGAGCAAAAGCCTTCGTTGCTGACCTGCTGGTGTGGCTCATCAGGATGTGCAGGTCCTTGTGGGGCTGTAACGCTGACCAGTCACCTGGGGAAGGGCCGCACCTCTGTGACCCTGGAGGTGGCCCTGCCAAAGACAGAGTAGAGGTACTGGCGGGGCTCTGCCTCAGGAAAATAGGAACAGAGCAGGGCCCCTCCGTGGAGTAGCTGCCAGGGTTGTAGCGCAGATCGATGACCAGCATGGCTGGCCGTGCCCACCAGCCTTGCCACACCAGCAGCATCAGCTGAGGCCTGATGCCTTCATGGTCTCCAGCTCAGCCATGGCTCAAAGCGCAAGTAGCCCAGCGGGCTGGCAGCACCTGGTCTTGCACAGGGCCCGATGAGGTAGGAGGGCTCCTGAGGGAGGAGCTGGCAGGAGAGGGGGCGCCTCCTCTGGTGCCAGCCCCTGAGGCTGTGCAGCACCAGAGCATGGTAGTCTCCAGACAGACACCTCTTACAGGTCAGCCGTGAGCTGGGAAGCCATGGACTCCAGGTCCATGGCTGTGCGGTAGGCCCTCTGGCCAGCTTGGCTCATAGCAGGTCTATCTGCCCGACAGGCTGTGCTTAGTGAGCCTCCAGCAGACACACGTGCCCTTTACCAAGGCCCCAGGCCCCGGTGGAATGCCAGCACCTCCTGGGCCCTGTGCAGGGCCTCCTCGGCCAGCCCGATGCCATCGGGGCCTCGCCGCACCCCAGCCAGAGCTCACTGCGGTTGTTGATGAGGGTGCGCAGGGGCACGGTGAGCGCCAGGCCGCCCTCAGGTCTGCAGCAGGGGCAGTGTGCTATGCAGCGGGGCCCACGGTGACAGGGATCTCGCCCAGCAGCGTGGCCCAGCCTGGCGACTGCAGGACGGCCAGCTCCTTGGTGGCCCTGGCCAGGCAGGTGGCTGGTGAGCAGTTACACCTCGCGCCTGGAGCCCAGGAGCCCCCGGAGGGAGGCGGAAGTGCTCCCGAGTGATGATGGTGTTGCGGTCCTGGGTGGTGAAGAGGCCCTGGGGAAGGGCCCCGCGCAGGACAGTGCTCCCGGCGGGGTCCCTGTGCAGGTCCTCCATCAGGGGCTCCGCGGCCTGCAGAGCCCCCCACTCCTGGCTCAGGACACACGGCCCAGCGCCCCAGCACAGGCAGACCTCATGGCCCCGCAGCATGGACCCCTGGGACCCGGAGTCCTCCAGGGCCGCCGGGAAACTTCTCCGGCATCGCTGCGGGCAGCGCGGGGGCAGAGCGGGGACAGCCCCAGGCTCAGGCCCCGCGGAGGTGTTTGGGGCCCCAGGGCCGCACCCGGAGCCTGGGGTCCTGGGACACAGCCTGCAGACCGGCGCTGAGCAACCCGGCCCTCCTGGGAGCCACAGGGGAGCAGGCC
>NW_006285939.1:309019-313919 GCF_000327345.1 Myotis davidii
GTGTGTGGGGCCAGGGCCGCACCCGGAGCCTGGGGTCCTGGGACACAGCCTGCAGACCGGCGCTGAGCAACCCGGCCCTCCTGGGAGCCACAGTGGAGAACTCCACGCGGTCGCAGGGCCGGCACGCGGTCCCCAGCGCTATTTCCCGCAGGGCCTCCTCTAGGGCCTGCCCAGCTGGCGTGTCCACACAGGCAGCACCCACTGCCTTCCCACAGCGGGCTACCCCCGCCCAGGGCCCCCGGGGCCAGGACACGGGCACAGCGAGGAGAAAATGGGGCTGCCCTAGCCTCCGGGTCAGGAGGCCTAGGTCCCGGTTTGCTTGCCCACCACGATGGCCCCGCGCCGCTGAGGATGTGCGCGGTGTCCTCCCTACTCGGGCGGTGCAGCCGCTGGTGAGGACCACCACGTCCTTGTGGGCAGTGTACCTGCTCCCCCCCACCCCCAGGACCTGGGGCAGGTCCCGATCTCGGTGGTTGTATTGGGGGGGGGGGTGTGGTGGTCATAGATGGCGTCCAGGTGCAGGGCCGGGTTTCCTGGGTGCAGGTAGGAGATGGTGTAGGGGATGCCAGAAATGTGGCCCCCCCCTGCAGTGCCCCTGAGCTCCCTCCGGACGCCGGCCGCCAGGAAGCCCCCGAGCTTGCTCACCACCTCCTGGCTCGGGATGTCGTCCACCCGCAGGAGCCCACGTCGCCCTCCAGAACATCATGGCGGATGTCCTCTGTAGCCAGACAAGCAGTTCCTCTGTGTGAAGTTGGTGAGTACTGGGACTTGCCATGGGCTCATAGGAGGTGACCAGGCGGGGGTCCTTCAAGGAGCTCTACACTCCTGTCCGCCGTCAGGACGTGGGCAAGTGTCTGAGGTGCCCAGGCTCTCCCAACTCTTGATGGCCTGCTGATGGCTCCCTGCATCCCCATCAGGCTCTCCGGGAAGCAGTAGTTACCCGGCAGGATCTTGGCCATGTACAGCACCAGGCTGGGCAGGAAGAGGTGTGTGGGGCCAGCCAGGGCACAGAGCAGCTGGACAAAAGCAGAGCCCACCCCTCCTCATGGGGACCCAGAGCGGGGCCGGCTCCTGCACAGAGCTGCCTCCTGCACAGAGCTGCCTCCTGCACAGAGCTGCCTCCTGCACAGAGCTGCCTCCTGCCTTAACCCCTGCTGCCTGTGTGGCTGCCTTCCTTCCTTGGCCTTCTCAGCGGCAGACAGAATGTGGAGCTGAGGCTCAGCTTCCACCTCCAGTTTGCCTTTAATCCCAGCTAATTCGAGCTCCTCAGCCCCCGGCTGGCACAAGGCTGGTTCGATCCAGAAGGTATGCTGGATCTCATCTTGCTGTGTCACTTCAGTGCATAATTATGGGAATAATGACCATTTATTCTGAGTTCCTCCCACATGCAGGCTCCATGCTGTATAAGCCGACAGTCTCCCTGCAAGTGGAGTCATTAACTTGCAAGTAAATAGCATTTTCCATTGCTTCTGGAACTAGATAGAATTCACTGGAGGCCTGGTTCTGCCGCTCTTCTCTGTGGCCTTACGTCTCACTTATTGTGTAATTAAGTGAGAAAATAGGCGTAAAGCGCTTCACAGTATCTAGCAAGAAGGAAGCACCTAGCTACTGATATGTTCTCCCTGTTAGATATTATCCCTGTTTTTTAGCTAAAGAAACAATTAAGTAGGTGGAGGTGGGGTGGAGAGAAAGCCTGGGGTTCATCAGCTCACACAGTGCAGAAACCGAGTCCAAGGCCCCCAGCAACTTCAGAGCTTGACGCTTATTCCTAGGTCCTGACAGCTTCCAAATGACAGGAGTGGCATGTCTGGACCTCAGTGTGGGGCTCAGTAAGTGAGGAGGGGACCTGTCTTCCGACATCACAGAACCAGGGATTCCAGGTCAGAGGGAGTTAGCTCTGAGGCCTGAGGAGCATCCATTCTCCTGTTGGCTGAGAGCTCAGCCCCAGCCCACTGCTCACCTGAGTAGGACTTAGATCCCTGTGGTCCTAGGGTCCACAGGTAACCAGACCACTCCCTACCTGCATGGAGCACATGAGCCAGTCCCAGGTGATCCACTGCTGAACTGGCAGTTTCCCAGTTCCTGCTCCTTCACATGGAAGTGACATGGGTCCTGTCTAGGACTGAGAAGCCTGCTTTTTCTCTGCATCCCTCCAGGGGTGGGCATTTCCCTCACTTCACAGATGAGACAACGATGGCTCAGTTACAACCACCACCGAAAGCATGGGCACACAGCCAGGCAGAGCACTGGGGGAGTGGCCTGGCTCTACTCCTGTCACTTGGCCCGTTATCTCCAGCACACACGTGGGTTGTGCAGCCAGCAGGCAGGCGTGCATGTGGGCCTCAGCAGGCAGCCGGAGGAAGCGGCCATGGGGAGGGGTCGGGCTTTCTCAGCACACTTGACAGCCACAATCTACTCTCTGGAAACCGTTATCTGAGGATGTTTACCCAGCGGTTTATGAAGGCCAAAGTGGTCAATTAGCTAAAAGAAACATATTTTTAGCTCATTAGGATTTGTTTAATGCCCAAGTGACATATGGTCACACCACTCCACCATTTGCAGCCAATGAAGTGAGCCTTATTTATAATAATAGTAAGGCCTCCTGAGTCCCAGCTGGGAAGACTGGTCCTCCCGCTCCCCCTCCACTTGGGGAATCCCAGCTCTGAGCATGCATTCTGGTCTTCTGAGGACACATTTCCACATTGCCTGAGCCCAGGCACAGCCTCTGGACCAGGAAGGGTGGGGGCGAAGAACTGGAAGAAGCCTCTTTCTGGGGAAAGTGCTTCCCCTGGACTCTTATTAAAATGCAGGCTCAACCTGGGGTGCCTGGAGCGTTGCTGCACCTGGATTTAGGTGTATGGCCCAGAGCCTCACGGAGGAGAAACTGGAGTTTTGTTGTGAGTCTCTGGGGTGACTGAGTTAGAGAGAGCCTGCAGGAGGAGGCAACCTGCCCTCCTGGGGTGTGGCCTGAGCTCATTGGGAGGAAATTCTGTGTCTAGAGTTCTCTATGCTCTCCAGGTGCGAAGGGTATCTAGCGCTGAGGAGAGCATGTTGGGTGCAAGTCTCAGAATGAAAGCAGGAGATGCTATGCATCTCCCCACTCAGCCCTACCTGGCATGGCCCAGGGACTACAGGGACTTCCGTGTAATCTTGGGTATTGACTTTGGAATTGGGATGAAGTCGGAATCCTCGGTCTCCCTTCGCTTGTACAGACAACCACATGGGCAGAAGTGTCAAGAGTGTGAGCTTAGGAATGCCTCCAAAGCCTATGCCCTCTAGAGTAGAGACTTAGATTAGGTGACATGAGTGCCCTGTGCCTTGGCTTTCTGAAGGAGAACCTCACAGCACTGCTGCAACAGCGTTCACAGGTAGCCTGGAGAATCTGAGAACTCAGTAGGAGTTGGTGCGTGGCAGCCTGTGACCAGAGCTCCTCTGTGAAGTTGGGGAGAGATGCCCCAAGAGGCAGAGGTTGCCCTTAGAACCATGGAATACCAGGTACTTCTGAGGCCCCAAACCTTCCACAGACCTATGTATATCTAGAGTCTGTACACTTGGGAAATGCCCAGACTTGGGGTTCACTCCAGAGTGCATCCCACACTGACCACAGCAAAAGATTAAATGGCTCAGAAGGTGTGCTCTTGGGATGGTCAAAAAAAGCATGCCTGACCCTGGGCAACCCAGGAAGAAGCAAGTCACTTGTTACATCATGAATTCACTTTTGCAGTGGTCAGAGGCCTTATCTGTCTGGCTATTTATCCACCCACTCACATCTATATCTATCTATCTATCTATCTATCTATCTATCTATCTATCTATCATCTATCATCTATTTATCTACCTCATGTTATATCTCTTTAGTTTTTCCCTCAAAGGTCATTGTGGACATTGTCAAGTGATACAGCAAATATCCATGTGCTGTCTACCTAGATTCTACCATTGATGTGTTATTACTCTTTCTTTATCATACTTTTGTCTCTTGGGCTCCTTCTCTAATGCTCAAGCCAACCTATTTTTTGGGTTCATTTCAAAGAAAATTGAATCTTGCATTTATTTTAATCCTTTTTTTAATTTTTAAAGAATAAAAGTAAAACATATTTTTACAAGTTAAATAATTCATAAATATGTCAAATTTCCCCCCAAAGACTTTCATGCCCAGCAAATAGCAACAGATGAATGTGTTCATACATGGAAGTACATATGTAGAAAATCTACCTGCCCATCCATCCATGAATATCTACCCATCTGTCCATCTATCTCATGTCATTGCATAACAGTTTAAATGGTAATTTACATTTTGTTTTCATTTAGACATACAGCAGAAACATCCTTCCAAGTTGAAGTATATGCATAGAGTGTACCTTTTTAATGGCTGTGCAATAGTTCTTGATAATGTACTGATCCATCCCCCTGATGAGAGAAACTTTAAGTTGTTTCTGTGTTTTTTTTTTTTCTTTCAATCCTCACACAAGGACATGTTTTCATTAATTTTAGAGAGAAGAAAAGAGAAGAAGGGAGAGAGAGAAAGATCAATGGGAGAAAGAAACAATGATCCATTGCCTCCCATATGTGCCTTGACCTGCAACCTAGGTGTGTATATGCCCTGGCCTGGAATCGAACCTGACACCCTTTGGTGTACAGGACGATGCTACAACCAACCAAGTCACTCTGGCCAGGGCTCGTTGTTTCTGTTTTTGATTCTATAACAACATGGTGATAGATGTTCTCAAATACATTGGCACTTCTGTTTCTGTAGAATAAATTTCCAAACCTGGGCTTGCTGAATCAAAGGGAGCAATTATTTTATTTATTACTAGAGGCCGGGTGCATGAAATTTGTGCACTGGGGGTTGGGGGTCTCTCAGCCGAGCCTGCCCCCTCTCACAGTCTGGGAGCCCTCAGTG
>NW_006285939.1:314156-329875 GCF_000327345.1 Myotis davidii
CTGGGGGCCGCCCCCCAGCCACACCACGGAGGCTTGGAGCAGGTGCCCCTCTGGTTGATCTCTCAGGCTCCTGGCCACATCTGTGTGTTGTTCTCTCCCTTGAACGGTGGCCAGGGCAGGCTGAAAGCCTGGGTTGCCCAACCCAGGCCCCCAGCCACTCCTTGAGCAGTGGCCAGGGCGGGCAGGAAGCTTGGCTTCCTCCATTGCCAGAGGCAACCCAAGCCTCTAGCTTTGTGGCCGCTGCCATCTTTGTTGGGTTAGTTTGCATACTCGCCCTGATTGGCTGGTAGGTGTAGTGGAGTGACTAATTTGCATGTTTCTCTTTTATTAGTGTAGATATTTTTCAGTAACTTGTAAATTATATAATAAATGTATACTTTCTCTGTTGTTGGTCTTACAACTTGATGTATAATAAGCTGCCCATTTTGAAGTGTAGAATTTGGCGAGTTTTGACATACATTATACACTCATGAAACTATCACCACAATCATGATAATATACCTTGTCCTCATCCCCAAACACTATAGATTAGTTTGTATTTTCTATAATTTTATATAAATGGAATTATACAATACATACTAATTTTTGTCTTCTTTTATTCATGTCTTTTACTTCAAGGATTTTGAGATTCACTGATGTTGTTGAGCATACCATTAATTCCTTTATTTATTTATTTATTTGTTGTGGAGTAGTAGTTCATTCTATAGATATACCAAAATTTTTATCCACTCATATTTTGTTAGACTTACACGTGAATGACTCTTACAATAAGCTGCTGTGAAAGTGAGAGTATCAGTCTTTGTGTGGACATAGGCTTTTATTTTTGGTAGGACAGGACTGCATGCCTAATGTCCTAAGAGACTACCTAACTATTTTCTAAAATTTAAATTTCTGCCAGTCATATATGAGTCTTCCAGTTTTTCCACATCAATACCAACAATTGATATAGTCAGACTTTTTATTTTAGCCATTCAAATAGGCATATAGTGGCTTCTCACTGTGATTTTAATTTGTATTTCCTTGATGACTTATGGTGTTGAGCATCTTTTTATATACAAGGTATCCCCAAAAAATGTTTACACACTTTAACAGCTAATAGCTCAATTTTGAAAATGAAATGTATTTTAATAAACATTGTCTTTATAATTATTCAAAGTGTCTGTATACATTTTGGGGGAACACCCTATATTTATTGGCCATTTGTATATATTCTATGGCAAAATGTTTAAATCTTTTGCTCATTTGCTGGGGTTGGGAGGAGAGGGGAATTTTTTGCTTATTATTGATAAAGTAGGAGTTATTTTTATATTATGGAGATGAGTCTTTTGTCTAATACATGGTTTGCATATATACCAATCTGTGGCATGTCTTTTCATGCTCTTAATGAATTTTGAAGATCAAGTTTTTGTTTTGATAAATTCGAATTTATCAATTTTTCCTTTATAATTTATATTTTTGTCCCATATCTAATAAATCTTTGTCTATCTCAAGGCTACAAAGCTTGTCTTTAATGTCTTTTTCTAGAAGCCCTATAGCAGGGGTGGGGAACCTCTGTCCCATGGGCCATATAAGGCTCAAGAAATCATTTGGTCTGGCCCTACCAAGGCCTTAGGGGTGGTTTAATTAAATGTTTGACCAAATATAGCTGCTAATTTTTAAGTTAATAATTTTGTATGGTCTAATGATGATATTATAAATATCAAAATGACCCTTGGCAGAAAAAAGATTTCCCATCCCTGCCCCATAGTTTAGGTTTCACATATATAATCCATTTTGAGTTAACTTTTGTGTATGGTGTGCAGTAGAAGGTCAAGGGTTATTTTTTTCCATGGGACTATCCAGTTGATCCAGCACTAATTGTTGAAAAGATTTCCACTGAATTGCCTTGGCATTTGATCAAAAAGTGATTAACCACATATGTGTGGGGCTATTTCTGTACTCTCTGTTCTGTTACATTCATCTGTTTGTCTTTTCACCAATACCATACTGTTTTGGTCACTACAGTTTATAGTACGTCTTGAAATCACATAGTGTGAGTCTTCTAACTTTGTTATTCTTCATCAAAATTATTTTGACTTTTCTGGTTCCTTTGATTATCCATATAAATTTGAGATTCAGATAAAGGATTTTAGAATCTAACAATTGATTAGGAATGTGTTAAATCTATAGATCAGTTTGGAAGACAATTCATAATTTGCCTTCCAATTCATAAATATGGTATATCTCTTTATTATTTAAGTCTTCTTTGATTTATCAATGTTGTATGGTTTCAGTCTATGTATCATGTAAATATTTTGTTAAATGTATAACTAAGTACTTTTTGCATTTTGGGGTGCTATTGTAAATGATAGTTTTTCTTTAAATTTTCATTTCCAGTTACTCATTTTGTATTAATTTTATATACTGCAATAGGGTTAAATTTATTTATCCATCCTAGCATGTTTCTGGAGATTCCTAAGAATTTTCTAAGGGTGTATTCATATTGCATTGCTCTATTTCCCATCTACAGACTGCACTTCTTGTCCTTGCCTTGTTGCACTCATTAGGAACTCTGGTGCCGGGTCCTGATTTTAGGGGAAGATTCAGTCTTTCTCCATTAAGTATGATGTCAGCTATAGATTGCTTATTTTTCCATAGATGCTCTTTTTCAGTTTAACAAAAGTATCATCTATTCATAGTTGTTTTGGGAATGAATATTATTGTCAAGTGCATCCATTGAGATAATCATATATGTTTCTTCTCTAGTTTGTTAAGATGGTTGATTACACTGATTGGCTTCCTGCTTTTTAACCAGCCTATTTGTGTGGTAGATCTCACTTGGTCATGATGTATTATCCTTTTGATATGTTGTTGGATTCAATTGATGAGCATTTGGCTAAGGATTTGCAGTCTTCTTTTCTTTGGCTTTGGTATCAAGGCAATGCTGAACTCATATTTTATCTCCTACATATTCCTTCATTTTTCTATTTCATGGAATAGTTCATGTAGAATGAATATTATTTCAATTATCTGAGAAGCTGAGAAATATTGCTCTAGGCAAGGAAGGAAGGCTGGTTCTTTATTTCTTATTTCTTAACCAGGCATGTTAGCAGTTTTGTGCCATTTAAAAGGAAAACAATAACTTAAATCTAGAATGTAGATTATCCAGCATTAATTACTCATATTAGAAAGTATTCACAGCCCCAAAGCTGACACCATTTCCCTGATATGAAGGCAGAAAAGAACTAGAGTATCTGCGGGTGCAGCTCCACCAGGGGGCACGGTGTGCCAGGCAATGAGCCCAGTGGTGTCCAGGCCTTTTAACTTGGATCAGTTCTGAGATGTGTCAGGGGCTCAGAGGCAGAATAGTGATAAGGCCTATCACCTGGGAATAAGGCCCACCTGTTTTCTCTGCGGATGGAAATGTCTTTGCAGAACATGGTGGTCCTGCCCCTTTCTTGCACCAAACATTTTCTGTGCAGTGGGCCAGACATTCAAGCGTAGAGACAATGAATGAGGTTAAGTGATGCCCAGAGACACCTTAGAAGTGAAGCACAAGAACACAAGTCCCAATCCAAGTTCTGGATTTTCACAAATAAATGAGAAAGACATTTTGAATCTCGAGGGAATTCATGGCTAAGAAATCATTTTTACCAGGAAGGCAACACAGTAAGAATAGCAACCAAGGTCAAGTCAGTTTCCTGCTACTCCAGATCCAGGGCCTTGTACAATGTTGGTTCATGGATGATGCCTTCAGCAGAAAGAGGCTTCACTCACACCCCTTTCGAAGGTGGTTTCTCCTACACTTCTGGTCCTGTTTTGTGGGTGAGGAAGCTGAGGCTGGGGGAGTTTACAGAAGTCTCCCAAGACCACAGAGCTGAGGAGCATGGAGCAGCTGAAGGAAGGGAGGACATCACCGCCCTCTAGGGATTCTGCACCTGCTTACCTGGGCTTTAGCGCCTGGGTCTGTATCACAGCTCCAGGCATGACTTGTGGGGCTGAAGGGGGCAGCAAGAGCAGGGACTTGCATCCCTATGGCCTTATTAACCCCAGCAATGCCATGTCTCTGATAACTCCAGAGCATATGGTGTGCTGTATGCTGGGGTGAAGCCACCCCCTCCTGCCTCCGGGGGAGCCAGGCGATAACATGGGCTGACTTGGGTGGGGTCTGGGGGTGGCTGGGAGTGGTTAGTAAATCACAGTCTTGAGAATCTAAGAGCAGGAGCCACCTGGGAAGCCTGGGAGCCGGTAGGGGGCAGATACCAGAGGGCCTGGGGCCTAGGCATGGTTCAGGTCCAGGAAGTGAGGCTGGTACCACTGCCCAGGATGTCGCCTCAATGTGAGGACTGGCTCTGGGCCAAGGAAGAGGGATAGGGAATAGAGAAGGGAAGGGTCTGGGCCAAGAGGCAGACGTTGGCAGGCCTTCTCGATATCTCGTGTCCAAGGTGCCTGCTGGGGGACTGATCCCGAGAGGTGGGGACGCTGCCTGTGTCAGGACAAGGCTGTCTATAGTGACACTGAGCTTCCTAGCCCCTGTGTGTCTTCCATCAAGCATCCTGCGAGCTCTGTACGAAGGCCACTTGGGCTGTGTGTCCTGAGCCAGGCTGATGAGAGGGCTTGGTCTGCGGAGATTCTGGTCCCTGTTGGTGGGCCTGGCTCCACGGACAGGCTGGCTCAAGGTTCCGAGGGCAACCCAATCGGGAGGGCTTGGAGGAGACGCTTAGAGTCACACAAAGAAAAGGGCGCAGCGGATGGAGAGAGAGGCTTCGGAAAGCAGATGTATTTGGAAAATAATCCCATTTGCAACGTGTTAGATCACTTTTTTTGTACCTGTCTGTCTTAATGTTTTAAAAACACCTTTATTAAGATACAATTCACATGTGTACAGTTCACCCACTTAAAGCGCACGATTCAATGTTTTTAGTATCTTCACAGAACTGTACAGCCATGACATTTCCATCACCTCAGAAGGAAACCCAGCACTCTTCAGAGATTCCCCCATTGCCATCCCTCATCCCTGCTTCCTCACCCCAAGAAATCACTCTACTTACTGTCACTATTGAGTTCCCTGTTCTGGACTTTCACCTGTGTGGAATCATATAGTACGAAGTCTGTTGTAACTGCTTCTTTTACTCAGCATAATGTTCTCAAGATTTATCCAGGTTGTAGCATGTGCCAGTACTTCCTTTTTCATGTCTGAATAATATTCCACTGTGCGTATAGACCACATTTTGCTAATCCATTCAACACTTGACGGACATTTGGGTTGTTCCCACCTTTGGCTCTTGTGAATTATGCTGCCATAAACATTGGTGTGCAGTTTTTGTATGGACATACATTTTCATTTCTCTGGGGAATATGCCTAGGAGTGGACTGGTTGCATCATATGGTAACTCCATGTTTAACTTTTTGAGGAACTGCCAAATTGTTTTCCAAAGTGGCTGCACCACGTTACCTTCTCGCTAGCAACCTCTGGGGTCTCAGTTTTTGCACATCCTTGCCAGCACTCATTTTATCACTTCTATGGTTGAGTCTAGCCATTTTAGTGTGTATAGTGGTTTTCATGGGCAGTTTCTGAATGATTAAAGATATCAAGTATCTTTCAGGTGCTTATGTACCATTTATGTATCTTTCCTGGACCAACGTCCATTCCGATTCTTCACCCATTTTTAACTTGGGTCATTTGTCATTTCATTATTGAGCTGTAAGAGTTCTTTATATATTCTAGATATAAGTCCTTTATCAGATACATGATTTTCAAATATCCCTCCCATTCTGTGGGTTGTCTTTTCACTTTGTTGATGGTGTCCTTTGAAACACAAGGTTTTTAATTTCCATGATGTCCACTTAACCTAATTTTGTTTTGTTGGTCTTACTTGGGTTTTATACCTAAGAATCTTCTGCCAAATCCAAGTTTATGAAGACTTACCCTGATGTCCCTTAAGCATCTGCTCTCTAGCAGGCTTCCTCCTGCCTTTTCCTCTCTCTCTCTCTCTCTCTCTCCCCACTGAACAAAGACATTCTTTTTCTAGTGCCTAGCCCTCTTCCAGAAGAGCCTGCTATAATTCTACCAACGTTCCCTCTCAATGGTCCTCTCCCGCCAGCTCGCCATCATCATCTTTCCCTGGCTTGTCTTGTCTGGTGCGGCCTCACCCTGTGCCTTGAATCACCAAACTCCACTGCTTAGAAGAGCTTGCCTGTCCAACTCCATCCTCATTTATGATGATTCCCCCAACCCCCGCAAGACTTAGCTGTTCTTACTGCATGTTTTGGTCCACTTTCCCCAGGTCCATCAGACATATCTATATGTCTGAACCCCAATAGTGAAAAGGTACCAGGGTCTTGTCTGTGAGGCCCCTGGCCGAGGCAGAGCAAGGACGTGGAGCGTGTCTCTGCGAGCCCCAAGCGTGTGGCTAAGTTTCAGGTTTGGATACTGAGTGCACGGAGGAGCTCTGGTGCAAGTGCATGGGAGGCCCCTCACTTCCAAGCCAGGTACAGGGAGGGAAAATGGAGAGGAGGGAATGGGATATAGAAACGAAGGCTCAGAGCCAAAACGGTAACAGAAGATAAGGGTGGCTCTGATGCTTTCCTGAGCGTTACTCAGAAAATGGGAGGCCCTAGTGAACTTTCCCTGGGTAGCAAGTGGCTGTGCCATTTTTTGGAGTGATGTGCAAGGACATCAAGGCTCAGTGAGCCCATTGCCTTGAGGTCGCCATGAGCCAATAGGTGACGCCACACCCATGCCCTTCCCGCCACCCTGCTGCTCCCAACTGACCTCTGCTGTCCGCCTCTGAGCTATCTGTGACTATGGACACCACATACGTAACATGCTGTCAACAAGGGCCCTGATACTAATTATACAGGGAAGCAGGCAGAGACCAGGACCTTCCCTGGCAAATAAGACGGTCACAGAGCCCGAGGGAGAGGCTGGTCAAGCACTGCCCGGCAGAAGCATTGTCCAGGCAAAGGAAGGGCAGTTCGGGCACTGACATGGATGCCCTGGAGGGGGGCCCACGTGCCGCCGCAGTGTGATGCTGGGGTCCTGGGAAAGCACAGGGGGCACCACTCACTGTCCAGATCCGAAGACACAGGAAGGCTGCACCTTGGACGCTGTCAGGGATCCGAACAATGTCTGTGGCTCATGCTCTTTAGAGCTGGGTCTCCCTTCCTGCTGCGCTAGCTGTTTGGCCTGTGCAGTGGTGGCCTCTGTTTCCTGGCGCGAGGCCCCACTTGCCCGGCCCGGAGAGAGCGGGCAAGTGCATGCCAACTCCAGGCACCTGGGACTGCAAGTTCACGCTGACCTTGAAGTCTGTCTTCCCCACCTGTCCACCCAGTCAGCCTCATGGAGCTGACAGCGGGTCAGGGATACCTGGTGCCTGCACAGTGTGGACAAGGGAAGGGGCAGAAGCAGTGGGTGTTTTTCTAGCCTCATGCTGGCGTCCCCCCAGCCTCAGTTCTGGGGACCCCAAGACAAATCACGCTCCCAAGGGGGAGGACACATATATCAAGAAATGACTGCGAGGATGATTGTGGAGACATAGCTGCGGGCGTTCCTCGCCTGCCTGCCATGTGCTGTGTGCTTCTGGCGCTTTTATTAGCTGCTCCCTTCTGCGTAATTATCTTCCTTGGATGCACGCGTCTCGGTGTGGGGCTCGTTGATGTGGTGAACGTCACGCTGGGCATTCGCTGTGCTGCTTGCTTTTCCACTCAGCACTAGGTTCTAACAGCTAGACATGCTGCTGCACACGGGCCACAGGCTTTTTATTGGCTCTACGTTATTCCCCCAAACGCATGTACTGCCCTTTAGTCAGCTGTTCGCCCACCCATGGGGTTTGGTCCCTCACATCCCAGGGGTGAGGGGCGGGACGGGAGGCTGCACTGTCAGTTAGGGGCGGGCATTGCCCTGGGCAGAGGGAGAGGCTGAGGGCGACGCAGCTGTAGCAGGGGCCTCGGCCAATTCCAGGGAGCTCTGGAGCAGGAAGGGCCCTTCAGAATTCCCCTGAATTGAAGCCAGAGGCCTTTCCGCTTATAAAGGTTGGGGTATAAATGTCTGTTCTCATGCCTGGTCTGGGGGTGCCCCAGCCTCCCTCCTGGCTGTCCTCGCAGTCCCTCCTCTCCACTCGCATCCCGCTGTCCCTCTGTGTGGCCTGTGGCTTCTGCTCGCTGTCCCCGAGCCTCTCTCTCCGCTGCTCCGGTCAGGACAGCAGGTCATACGAGGGCTCAGGACAGCCCAGTCTTGCCAAGCCATCACTTTGCTGTGTGCGATGATGGCAATGCCACTGCTCTCACGTGACAAACAGCAACAGGGTTAGGAAACCACCCTGCAGGTGACAGGTGGTCCTCAGGCCCAGGGCAGGTGCTACACGGCAGGGACCACAGGGTGGCGCTGTTGCCTTTCCATCTGTGATGGGGTGACCTGCAAAAGGAAACCGTGAAGATGCGGCCAGAGCACACTTCTGGGGCTGCTCCTTGCATGTCCTATGTCCTGTCCCTGCACGGTCGCTCACGCCAGTCTGTCCTGAGCCACAGGCCGTGTCGGCCCTCCAGGATCGACAGAGACCAGAGGCTCTCGGGCCTTGTCCCCGGGGGACTTGCTGCCTCAGGAGGCTCAAGATGAGAGGCTGTCAGGTGTCCATCCCAGGCCAGTGACAGCTGTGACAGAGGCACTGGTGTTCCTCAGAGCCAGGAATATCAGGCCCAGAGGGTTGGGAAAGGTCCCAAGGGGTGACACCAGAGCAGGGTCCCAGCAGGTGGACTTGGGCTGTGGAGTGGGGGTGGGGTGGCTCAGCCAGTCACCTGAAGGCCAAGAACAGGGTGATTCTTGAGGGCATTTGGCTGGCGCTGGGCAGCTGAGCAGGGACATAGTGGAGTGGATGCTGGAACTGTGTGGCCCAGCATGCCAGGTGAAGGTGATGCAGGGCCAGATGTGTGTCTTAGCCTTTCTCCCCTGACACGTGTGGGGGGATGAAGATGGCACGGTGGCTAATTATCCTTGGTCTCTTACAAATATCTGCATTCATGCTCATGCCCATGCCCGCATAGTCACACATGCCCTTACACAGACATGTCCATCCCCCTCACATGGCAGCACCTCTCCATCCCCTCCCCTTCGCCCACCCACTGAAAGAAGGGCCTGTAGGCAGGGGTGGGCAGGGTGTGGGGCTGAGGGACCATCGGGCCCAGGTCTTATATCCACAAAAGGCCACAGATTAGACGTTTGGCTTTATTTCCAAGTAAAACTTTGATGCAGGCGTGGAAACACGCCATGGGGACAGGAAGACACCCACCACCCATCTTTATGGCTGAGCACATTGTCGTACCAGGAATTCGTGTTTTCTAAAACTCTAGTAATCAAACAATGATGTTTCATTGCAATTTTATGTTAAAGCTGTTCATTGGCTCCATGTAAACATTCAGCACAAACCTTTTTTTTGGTAACATACTGGGAGTTTCCACCAGTGGGCATGGCCCAGGTCTTTCTAGGCCTCTGCTGGGCTTGGCCCTGGCCAGTGGTCAGAAGGGCGATGGAGGGAATCTTCAC
The DNA here is from genome assembly GCF_000327345.1 of Myotis davidii. Taxonomy (NCBI): domain Eukaryota; kingdom Metazoa; phylum Chordata; class Mammalia; order Chiroptera; family Vespertilionidae; genus Myotis; species Myotis davidii. The sequence continues at coordinate 323,677 of NW_006285939.1, forward strand.
CACTTCTAGACTCTTTCTGACCCCGTCCTATTCCATGTGTGTCTCGAGTCAGAGGAGGAGGAAAAACAGAGGAAACAGAAACCGTGTCCTCCTGGGTCAGTGAGGGCTGGCGCAGCCCACGCCCAGACCACGGCCTAGATCACTGCTCCGGAAGCCAGATGCAGCACAGCCTGTGTGGGGAGCTGGTTATGCTGAGCGAGGAGCTGAGATGCAGGCCAGAGGCCCCGGCCATTAGGGTGACTGTGTCTGCCCCTCCCAAACCACCACACGGCCTGAATGCACGGGCAGCAAGTGGCCCGTGAGAACTGCTGGCCATACAAGCACTGTGCACACTGTGGCCGAGTGCCCCTGCCCCGCTCTCTCCCCTGCACTTGGTTTAGGCACACCTTCCCAGTGACTCTGGGGTGATGTTAAAAAGCACTGGCCACTGCGTCAGCACCGGCACGGAGCAGCCAGAACATGTCCTGGATATAACTGGCAAACCAGTCCCACTGGCGAATACTGGCCAGTCTCAGCCCAATGGCCCACGCTCCCCACCTCCCAGCATCTAACTGACCTGTAGCTACAAGGTGACCTGCCACACTGTGATGGGGCACCTGGGAGGGTCCTAGGCATGGGTGATAGATCGCCCTATGGAAACCTATGAGGTGGAGTCAGATGACTGATGGGTGCCACTTGACCTATCTGAGTTTGGGGTTCTGCGGATATAAGTTAGGGGTCAAAACGCCTGTCTCACTGGGTTGTGGGGATGTGAAATGACTGGTGTAAGCACATGGTCCATTTCTTCCCCTCACACGCCCCGAGGTTATTGGAATAAGCCCCAGTCCCTTCCACCCCTCTAATTTCTCTAAATCTCTACACATCACCTACCTGTCTAGACTCCTGTGGCTCACCTTGCTCAGTGTTCTGCTGACTCTGGATTATTTTTTTTTTCTTGTTCCCCTGTTGTCATCTCCCTTTCCACCCCAACAACCCTTACATCCATCATCCGCCCCCTGCACTTCCGCTAATGGGGATCAAGCCTCCAACACAGGCATGTGCCCTGGCCGGGCATCGAACTGGTTACTTCTTGGCTGGATTATTTTTTTTTTTCTTGTTCCCCTGTTGTCATCTCCCTTTCCACCCCAACAACCCTTTCGGGTGGCCCTGTTCTCTCCAGGCCCTTACCTCCCTGCCATTGCCTCCCCTGCGTGAAACCCAGCGGTGTGTGGGGGGCGGCCCTGAGAGGGAGAGCAGGCTCTACCTGGAGGGTGTGACAGTTCCCTTTCCTTCTCCAGGCTGGAATGCAAATGGACCTCATCCCTGTCGCAGGACCGCTCCTTACGCCCCTCCAACCTGGTCTCCCTGCCCGCAGGCGGCACTACCTGCACCCACACTCTGCCACACTCATCCCTTCATAGTGGTACTTGAGGGTGGGGACCCCCATGTCATCCTTGTAGAGGATGGAGATGGGGCTCAGTTTGGTGGGCACACAGCAAGCCTTGCCCACCTTCATGGGGAACTTGAGGTGAACCAGGGTCTGCACAATGGCGTGCTTGGTCGGGGTCACGTCATCGGCCAGCGGGAAGAAGCAGCCCCCCTTACACTCGTAGGCATCGTACTCCTTGGGCGCGATGATCCAGCTGTCCCAGCCGATGTCCTCGAAGTTCACTCGCAGGGAGGTCTTCTGACAGTGGTTGTTGGCCCCAGCGCTCCTCTTCCGTCTGGCTAAGGATGACCCCGTGGCCATGTGGCTTCCCACGCCCCCCTCGCCCTTGCTCCCCCCCGCCTCTGGGCTGTGGGTGGACAACTTCTTCAGCACACTCTCCTGCTCGTGGCCGATCATCTCCCTGAGCTCCAGCCGGGTCTCCTTGGTCCCATTGGTGCGGTCATTGGAGAAGACGACGAAGAAGGGCAGGTTCCTGGAGCCGGGGGGGACGCTGATATCCAGCTTGTGGCAGCCTTTCCTGTGACTCCGCACTGCCACTTCCAGTTTATTTTTGCTCTTGGTGGAGTCGGCCCTGACCCACCGCTTGACAGCCCTGGAGATCTCGAAGGTTGCCCAGCCCTCGTCCCGGATGTCCTGGGACAGCAGGAAGGCCTTGGTTCCTGCAGAAGCGTCCCCTGTGTCCGCTCCACCCAGAACATCATAAATGGCTACGTTTCCCTTCAGCTCATGAGACGGGCGCTCGTGGCTTTGGCAGGAGCTGTAGAGCCGGAGTTCTGCCCTGGTGATCTGCTCATGCCTGGGGATGGAGATGTTGAAAAGCAAGATGTGTTTCTGGAAGGGGAAGTCCTCTGTGGCAGCTACAGAGACAGCATCTGAAATGCAAATACACAGTGATGGGCACCTGCTGGGAGGGTCTGGCTCATGACACCAAGCTGAGCACATGGCTCCCATGAAAGGGCACCTGGGATGACATTGTCAAATCTCTATTTGGCTTCACTTAAGCCCTTAATGTAGAAGAGGTGTCTGAAAGGTGCACTTAGAATTGTGCAAAGAAAAGCAGATGCAGGAGATGCTGGCATGGGAGGGAACAGGCCCAGGTTCCACCAGGTGCCCCACAGTGCAGGAGGGACTTTGCACATACATTTCACATAACTCCTACAAGGATCTATTGTTATTTCAGTTTTACAGAAGTGGGAGTGGGTTTCGGATGTTTAACATCCAAAGTGCTCACATTCTGCAAAGATCCTCATTTTTTAAAAAAGAGATGGATACAATAAAACTGTCATCTTCTGAGAGCTGATCCTGAGTGTATGATTTTAAACAATGGTGCATGTAACTTAGCCGACACTGTCCTGGCGCATACTAGATGCCCAGTCAATATTTCTGTGTCCTCCCCAGGCTCTCTGCCCCACCGGCGCATGCCCTGCCCCCCAAGCACTTGGCCTTTCGCACAGTTCTCTGTGGTCCCCTCACAGCTGTTTGAATCCCTGCAGAACCCGCTGAGGTGCTTTTATCGAGTAATGTGGGGTCTGTGCGCAGTGCGCTAGGGGCCTTGTGTGCTCCTGCCTTGATAGTGGCTGTGGGCTGCAGTCACAGGTCTCAAAGCAAATGCCCTCCTCCCTGTCTGTGAAGGCTGTGAAGGGCAGCATGCGTGGCCTCCACAGGAGTGCTGGCCACCAGCAGAGCTGGGGCCGTCAGAGCGCTTGTTTCCAGGGCACGGATATGCTGAGGGTGGGGTGAGGTGGCCCTAAGATGACTCTAAGCGCTGGACTCCCAGACTGTGGGATTCAATGGTTAGGTCTTGCCAAAGAAGCCCTAAAACAGAGGACACAGATGTACCCTGGGGGCCTGGTGAGATGCTGGCCGATTGCAGTAACAAAATAAAGCCAGTGTTTTAAAAATCAAGCAAGTTCACATAAAATCTAGATTTTCCTTTTGGGCAGTCAGGAAATCGGGCACTGCTGGGCATTCATTGTGAGCACAGCGCCCTCGAGGGGGGCCTGGCGGCTGTGGCATGAGCAAGGCCTGCAGGAGCCTCCGGGCTCCAGCCCAGGGCGGAGAAGAGAGGCCCGCGCCACACCACACCACACCACGTGGGGTGTTCAGAGGGAGGATGCCGCAGCAGGAGACCCGCTGCACGCAGGGGGCCTGAGGCACAGTGCAGCTGCTGACCAATAGGGTGTGGCAGTTCCCTCGGCATCTGAAAGCCTCGCCCTCGTGCTCAGTCATCTCACTTGCGTTGATTGTGTGAATTAGTGCACATAAGCCTTGAGTCGGCGTTTGTCCTCTTCCAGTCCTCCCAAATCAGGGCCATTCTTATATACTTAGAAAATAATTAAGTAGTCCTCCAGTGTTAATCTCTCAGGGGCATTAATATGAATTTTTTATACCTTTTCATGAGAGAGATGTTCTCTCAAAGTTTAAAAATATATCAGGTTGGAGGCCCAATGTGCAGTCTGTTTCTTGGTGGGAAGGGGCCAGTGGGAAGGGGGGAAACGGAGAGAGGGAGGGGGCAAGGGCGCAGCCATGCTCTCAGCTCCCACTGAGCCCAGGAGCCAAGGCCCAGGGTGGCTCCCCCAGGGCACAGCTGCCTGGGGCAGGCCCTGCGGCTCAGCTGCTAGGTCCTGCAGGGTATCCATTAGCCACACTCCGCTGCCCGGCACTTGAATCGAAGCTGGTGAAACTAAACAACTAAGTTACCCATTTCATTTCATTTTAATGAATTTAATAGAAACTTAAAGAGCCTCCTGTGGCCAGTGGCCACCATAGCGGGCAGTGCAGCTGTGGGTACTATGTCCCCTGACCCCCGACCCTCAGGGCCCTGGGGGAGCAGACCCTACCTTCCATGCTGAAGCTGCGCACGATGTTGGACGCAGGGGTGGACGACTTGTCGGTGGTGTATCTGTTGTACAGATCGATCATGTACTGCGGCGGCTCTGCTTGGGTTTTGTCCTGGGCCGGGACTCCGCTCAGGTTGAGGCTGCGTAGGAAATCCACCTTCATGTTCTCCAGGAACATCCTCAGGTCGAAGGTGCCTCCCTCCTGTTCACCGCCCGTTGCCGCTGGCAGCCGGGCATCTCCCCTGGCCAACGCCCGCGCCCGGGTCTCCAGAGGCTTCCCCTGCCCAGAGCAGGCCAGCAGGGAGAGCACCGGCAGGGCCACCCACAGCGCCCCGAGGCACATCTTGGGACAGCACGGGGGTCCCCTGGACGGGAGACGGCCACTGGCCACCTCGTGTTAGCGGGTGTGGGCAGGAGCCCGGGAAGAGCAGGCCCTCATCGTCCTGCCGGCCACTCTGCACACAGCGCCCGGCCAGTTCCCAGGCTCCCTGCCGCCCGAGCGTCCTCCGCTCTTCTTATCGGCCCTCGCTGCCTGCTCCCACCTCTTATCTGAGGCAGCGCTAAGCTAATGAAGGCTCTGTAAACATCTGACAACACACAGGCTGTGGGAAGAGCACGGTCAGCTGCAGAGAACCCGGATTTCTCCGGGGTTATCACCCCCTAATTAGGATCGTTCTCATTTCCTTGCCAGTTCTGTTCAAAAGAATCTCAAGACAGGGTGACTTGTGCTCTATCTCCTGGGCCACAGGAGCAAGGGACCCAGGAAACAAACACGACAAGAAGGCCTCCAAATATAGAAGCAACACAACCCCCGGAGCCCCTGCAGACTCCGGCTGAGTGGGTGCTGGGTACGGCCGTGGCGGGGTGAGTGGGGGGCCTGCTCCCTGTGGAGGCAGGCCAGCAGGTGTGGCTCAGCACGTCCCGCCTCGGGGCTTGTCTGTCATGCTGGTTCCCGGGCATTGGAGGCCACGCAAGCTGGTGGCACGTGTTTCGGTGATGCGAGGAGACGTCAGGCGAGATGAGGACTCAGGCCCAGCTCCTGCCTCATTCCCACAGCAGGACCCGGAGCGAGGCTCTCAGTGTCCTCAGCGTCCGGCTAAGAGAAGAGTCGCCGGAGATGGATGCGCACGTGCTGGAGCCCACGCAGCCCCTGCACACCCTGGTCCGCGGCAGGGCTGCTTTCTGCCTGTCGCTTTGTCCAGGTCTGACTTTGCTGGGAGCTGAGGAGGAAGCCCTGTGCCTCCCAGCCTGCTCCCCAAGGCTGGCCACCAGGGACCCCCAAAAGCTCTGTCACTGGCCTTGTGTGTGTGTCTTTGCTCATGTCAGAGAGTGGCGCCTGGACCACATTCCTCATCCAGGGGAACCGAACCGTGTGGTCTGGGAGACACACGGGAGAGTGGAGCTCTGAGCTGGTGCGTGGCAGGGAGGGCCCTGCCTGAGGAAGCTGAGCAGCCACAGCCCACAGCCTCCAGGCAGGCCCCAGGGTCTGTGCTATTTTAAGAGCATCATGCCCACACTTAAACTGTCCATTTCCATCAGGTGTGGGTTTGAGCAAAGCAAAGAATGAGCCTCGCTAAAAAACCTCAGGGGTCTACCTTGAGGAGCACTGGCGGTGTTTCCACAGCCACAAGGTGCTCCTGGGAGGGTGGCTGCGCTGAGCAGCCTCCAGAGATGGAGGAGGGGCTGTGGCAGGTTGAGGTCAGAGGTCCAGTACAGGTTAACACCAGGAGCCTGCTAGCCAGGCCTGGGCAGGACTGCTGTCCCTATCCCTTGGGGCCCTGCCAGGGGAGGGTAGAGGGAAAGGGTGTCACTCAGGACAGCTGCTTGGAAAAGGGGCAGGAAGCCTCCTGGGCCTGGGCTAGCTCAAGGCAATGGCTAACTCCTGCACTGAGGGAGGGGCAGGAGGCCGGGGAGTGCTGTCGCCAGAGGA